>NC_065921.1:30741409-31101409 GCF_024586455.1 Bactrocera neohumeralis | reverse complement strand
TTCGTACATATCTCGGAAACTACTACAGCTATGTCAACCAAACTCTATAGAGTCGTTTCCTTCAGGCATTTTCCATATACAGTTCAAAAATGGAAGAAATCGGATAATAACCACGCCCACCTCCTATACAAAGGTTATGTTGAAAGTCACTAAAAGTGCGTTAACCGACTAACAAAAAACGTCAGAAACACTAAATTTTACGGAAGAAATGGCAGAAGGAAGCTGCACCCAGGCTTTTTTAAAAATTGAAAATGGGCGTGGCGTCGCCCACTTATGGACCAAAAACCATATCTCAGGAGCTACTCCACCAATGAAATTCGGTATATATTATTTTCTTAACACCCTGATGACATGTACGAAATATGGGTGAAATCAGTTGACAACCACACCTTCTTCCAATATAACGCTATTTTGAATTTCATCTGATGCCTTCTCTGTATAATATATACTACATTAGGAAATGAAAATACAAAGTACACAAATTGATCTAATCTAATTAATTTTACTGCAAAATAAAAAAATATGTAAATGACGGATAATGAAATCTCGATTATCACTTTATCATGCGAGAGTATAAAATGTTCGGTGACACCCGAACTTAGCCCTTCCTTACTTGTTTATTTATAATAAAACATTTCTAATGATGAAACATGTTGGAATAACGATTTTTATTTAATATTTTATAGCATAACCGTTATTTTTAATTACTGTACTGCATATATACGTATTTGACATGGAAGATATATGATTGTAAAAAACTTTCTGTAGAATGCTTAACCAGGATTGTTTTGCAATTCGAACAAGTTTTTTTTCTCCATTTACAATTCTATCTATTTATTCTGTTTTTTGTAATCTCCCATTCATTCATTTTAATGCAGTATTTAATAATAATTTTTTTTTAATTAAAGGGAATTTTTATATCCATCCATAAATAAACAATTTATCTTTAGTACTTTTTTTACATATATCCAAAATTGTAATTCGGAGTATAGGAGAGGGGTTTAGTATTCATAGCCAACAGTCTAATATGGTTTGTCCGACCAGTATATCACTCTATATCTATCTTTATTAGTTTATCATATATTATTTATAAAGGACTTACCGTGTTTGGATTATAACAGGTTTTTCAATAAAGACACTACAAAAGTAGACCGATAGGGACAGCAAACGACGCCTTAATTTTTTCCCGCTCTTTGGACATTTCTCGTCAGTAAAGCTTGCCATTTCATATTGGAAATATATACCATCCAACAACGAGTCAAAATTATTAAAATTTACTATCGCAATTCGGAGTCAGTGGCATCAATTTGAAGAGCGCTACGTTCAATTAAGGTCGTCATAATCGTCCTGTCAGATAAACAGTTGAGCCTCTAGTGGAAAAGTTTTAATCCACAGGCACAGCACAAAATGTTCTCGTGTCAGTGAGACAAAGAATTCCCCGAAGTGTCGAGAATATTGGTGGCTTACATTCTTACGAAATCAAATTGGTGCAAGAACTGAAGCTCGTCAATATGCCTTATTGGTCAGGCAGCAATCCACGTTTTTCATGAGTCACCATTGCATCCCGAAAAAATTATGGTTCATTGAGCCGTACTTCTTCTGTGAAGGTCAAGACCGGCACGTTTCTGTGAATATGGACTTGGACAATATGTGGTTCCAACAGGACGGCGCCACAAGCCACACAGCGAATGTCAAAATCGATTTATTGAAAACCAAGTTTGGTGCACGTGTAATCTCACGAAATGGCCCAGTGAATTGATCGCCTAAGTCGTGCGATTTGATACCGTTGCACTATTTCATGTGAGGCTACGTCAAGTCTATGGTCTATGCCAACTATCCAGCGACTATTGATCAACTTCGTACGAATATCGAACGTGAAATTGCAGCAGTATAGGCCGATTTATGATTGAAAATCGTCGAAAATTGGGTTCAGCGTCTGGATTTCTGCAAGTGTGCCCGTTGATGGCCATGCAAAAGAAATCGAGTTCCCTACATAATGGCATCGAACGTACTTTCACAGGAATAAAGAATTTCATTGATATCCCAAACCATTGTTGGTTTATTAAAAAAAAAAAAAAGCTTTTATAGCGTTCTTATGGAAAAACCAGTTAGATGTGTATTGATATTGTCCATTTTATGTTCATGTTTATTTCATTGTGAACAAGTTTCAAAATTAGCTTTTAATAAATTTCTATTTACTTACATATATAAGTTCTAAGTTGTTATATACATAATATATAATAATGTTTTGTTTTGATTTATTTCAGTTGGCTATGAACCAAATGCAACAATGAATACGGCACATCATATGTTAGTGTATGGTTGCGGTGAACCTGGGGCTACCAAACCAGTTTGGTAAGTTCAATGACGCTATAATTGATATAAGTCGCTGCAGTATTACTGAAGATCATTTTTGGTATTACTATAGATTTAGGTTGCTTTGCTTTTTTATGGATTTTTCTTGCTAAAATGCAGTGTCAGTATGTTTGTGTTATCGGAGCGAAAATGAGCTTCAAACAAAGAGCCAACATAAATTTTTTTTTTAAATTGGTAAAACTTTTACCGAAACGTTTCAATTGATCAAACAAGTGCCTTACCAACATTCGAAGGACGATTATTTGACCAAAAATCACATTTTAACCATTAACCACCACGTGCGACTTCTTCCTTTTCGGAAAAATGCATTTGCCCATGAAAGGAAAGCGTTAAGCAGGCGTTAAGGTCATTTAAAAGGCTTGCACCGGCATACTGGCGGCCATACCGGCCAACGAGCTAAAACACTCGTTCGACATGCTTTTGGACCGGGCAAAAAGCTGTATTGAAGCAGAAGGAGACTATTTTGAATAAAATAAATTGATTTTGCCGAAAAAACCATTTTTTTTTTTTTGAGTCCTGTTTACTTTGGAACGCACCTTGTAGAAAAAATTGCAAAAGATTGTTGTCAAAAATTTCAAATAGTAAGAAAGTATAGAAACAATAGTTTGAAGTGGCATGCAGCACAAGATTTTAAATTTAACTCGCAAATAACAGTGAAGACAAGTAAGGAAGGGCTAAGTTCGGGTGTTACCGAACATTTTATACTCTCGCATGAAGTGATAATCGAGATTTCATTATCCGTCATTTACATATTTTTCAAATACCGTATTTGTGGAAAGTTTTATTCCGTTATCATCATTGGTTCCTAATGTATATATTATACAGAGAAGGCATCAAATGGAATTCAAAATAGCGTTATATTGGAAGAAGGCGTGGTTGTGAATCGATTTCACCCATATTTCGTACAAGTCATCAGAGTGTTAAGAAAATATTATATACCCAATTTCATTGAAATCGGTCGAGGAGTTCCTGAGATATGGTTTTTGGTCCATAAGTGGGCGACGCCACGCCCATTTTCAGTATAAAAAAAGCCTGGGTGCAGCTTCCTTCTGCCATTTCTTCCGTAAAATTTAGTGTTTCTGACGTTTTTTGTTAGTCGGTTAACGCACTTTTAGTGATTTTCAACATAACCTTTGTATGGGAGGTGGGCGTGGTTATTATCCGATTTCTTCCATTTTTGAACTGTATATGGAAATGCCTGAAGGAAACGACTCTATAGAGTTTGGTTAACATAGCTATAGTAGTTTCCGACATATGTACAAAAAACTTAGTAGGGGCGGGGCTACGCCCACATTTCCAAAAAAATTACGTCCAAATATGCCCCTCCCTAATGCGATACTTTGTGCCAAATTTCACTTTAATATCTTTATTTATGGCTTAGTTATGACACTTTATAGGTTTTCGGTTTTCGCCATTTTGTGGGTGTGGAAGTGGGCCGATTTTGCCCATCTTCGAACTTGGAGCAAGAAATACGTGTACCAAGTTTCATCATAATATCTCAATTTTTACTCAAGTTACAGCTTGCACGGACGGACGGACGGACGGACAGACAGACATCCGGATTTCAACTCTACTCGTCACCCTGATCACTTTGGTATACATAACCCTATATCTATCTCTTTTAGTTTTAGGACTTACAAACAACCGTTATGTGAACAAAACTATAATACTCTCCTTTGCAACTTTGTTGCGAGAGTATAAAAATTCATGACGCGTTCAACATAGTTAGGGGTTTCACATAGTCTCATAAAGTTATAAGTTATAACGATCCGAAAACATAGCGTTCAGAGTTGTATTTGCGTAAACTTATTTTAGTATGCAATGCAACAACAAATTTTTTAAACTAGTATAAAAATGTATGATGTTATGATCTTGCGACGCTTTATGAAACGGTGTGCGTACCTTAAGTGTTTTTTAAATAATTATAGCTCTCGAAATATATGAGTATATTTTGTTTACAAGCCAACGTTGAAAAAAAAAAAAATAACGACAAGTAATTGTAGGGTGCTTTGTGCTATATTTTCGTATATCGAACTTACTACACTTCTTACTATAATACAATGATTTTTCGATCGATTTCTGTCAGTTTATATTAATTTAAAGTTTATTTTCAGTTTAAAGTGTTTTAAAAGCGTGTGTTTTTATTTTTAACTATATTTTTTTTAAGTTAATTTTTGCCAACTTTGGTGCATGTCCTTACGGAACAAATCTAAAGAATACAACTTTATGTTATGTTTTCCCCAACAAGTGAACGGTCAAAGTGTACGGTCAACAGTCGAGTGTGCTCCTCAATCAAGTGTTTCTGTCACACGGCAAACCATCTGCACCGCAGAGTTGTAGGTGGTCAGAAACAAAACAAAAAACTAAATGATAAAATTATAAGCGAAAGCGATATCCGTGCCTAGAGGCAACGCGAACAAGATGCACGTCGGCTCTCCGTCCAGCGCAACAATGTATACTTTTCAGTCAGGTCTCAAAGTGACAGTGAAAGCGTAAAAACAAATTCATCGTGCACCCTTCAATTCCCTCAAAATTTAAGAGTCCGATCTTGTTCAATGTCAACGATTCCAACGGCAGAGCTCGTTATGGCTGATGTTGTACAAGTTGAGGTCAGTGCATGCTCTAACTCCGGCAACAAAAGCAAAGTACAAGATGCAAAAACCCAAACACCTCAAAAAGTGGCTATACAAACCGGAATAGATCGGTACATTACCATCAAGCGTAAGCTTAGTCCTCAAAACTCAACAAACGCTAAGAAAAAAATAAACCGAGGAAATGGAACTGAGCCATTAAGCACAAATCGATTTTCGCTTTTAAGTGACAATGTTGACGGTGAGAGTAACAAAACTCCTGAAAGGGTTACAAAAGTCACTAACACCAAACCAGCGCCAATATACGTAAGAGAGGAAAAATCTGGCGTCCTCGTTAAAATATATACTCAGCTTATCGGCAATAACAACTTTCATATAGTTCCGCTGTCGAAGGAAAACATTCGAGAAACGAAAGTGCAAATATACTCCGCACAGAACTTTCGTAAATTGTCCAAATATATAAATGAGAAAAAAAATTAAATTCTACACTTATCAACTTAAAAGTGCGAGAGGACTGCAAGTTGTTATTAAAGGTATTGAGCCAAGTGTTGAACCCATGTAAATCCTCGAAACACTCGAAAGATCACGGTTTTAACCTAACAAATGTTACAAATATCTTTAATAAAAACAAAATCCCACAGCCTATGTTCAAAGTTGAGCTTGAACTGGAATACAAACAACTGGGAAAAAAGTGTGTGCACCACATTTATAAAATTCAATATTTGTTCCATCGTGGAACACTGTGGAGGAACCGCATAAAAGAAACGGCCCTGTACAATGTATCAATTGCCAAGAGTATGGTCACACCAAGTCTTACTGCACACTTCGCGCAGTGTGTATAGCTTGTGGAGAGTTGCATGACTCTGCCACTTGCACGTCGAACAAAAAATACCCAAATGCAAAAAAGTGTGGAAACTGCGGTGGAAACCACACAGCAAACTAAAGAGGTTGTCCAGTCTATAAGAAGCTAAAAAACGGATCAACCAACGTGTAGTCTCCGAACGCAATCATAATGTACCGAACGTTGTATCCTCCAATCTGAGTCCGCTGATAGCTCCATCAATAACCGTCAAGGGCGTATCGTTTGCTAACGTCTTAAAATCAAGCTTAGGAAAACACACTGCTGCAACTACTTGCTTACCGAAGTTCAAAATAATGAGCTAGCTTAAAATTGTTTTATGTAATGCAAATGGTATTCCTCGCCATAAACTAGAGCTGTCAAAATTTCTTAACGACAAGGAAATTGATATAATGCTTCTTGCAGAAACTCACCTAACTAATAAATATAACTTGAATATATTGGGATATACCACCTATTGTACGAATCATCCAGGTCAATCAGTAGTCTCATTAAACACCATTCTTTAACTGGAACTGCTGAGAATTATCTGCAAGCAACATCAATATGCGTGCAGACAAAGCAAGGTGACATTTCTGTGACCGCCGTATATTGTCCCCCAGTTTCACGATAACAGAAAAGAGCAACTTTATTTATGTTTTGTTCGTCGAGAGAGGACTTTCTTCAAATGCCTCGCTGAAGTAGCACCTTTCAATTGCTTGCAGGCTGACATTATTAGTGGTGTTAATGCCCTGACTGGGGTGGTGTTCCCTTTATGGATTGGGCAAAGGCAATTATTCAATCGCCCTTATATTTTACAAAGAAGCTGATGCATGATTACGTTCTTCCTGGTGTTTGAAAGCCTACATATTGGCCCCAGCCCTTTGTTGTTCTTGCCGGATATATTTGAACTTCTTCATGGTAATTAGAAAAATTCCTCCATCGTCATTAGTTGGGGAAACAAGTTCTCCTTCTCATCAGACCACTCACAGCAGTTCTCTTCACTTTGTGGCATCAGTCACTCTATAAAGAGTTACCCTAGATGCTCACGTCAAAAGCTACAAACTGGTTAAAGTATAAAAAATACATCAGCACACACACAGAACTCAAACCAAATTTAGATACACCGGCGATATTGAAAACACCAACGCAGCATTCGAATCAACCATCATAACAGCCGCCAAAATTTCAACTCCTCAAAAAGGTTATATGGAAAACAAACAGCATAGCCTAACTGTTTAAATGAGTTAAGCCTCCCCCCACTCTACCTGAGAAAACTGACAAACCCTATTGTAATAAAATCAGCTCATTAAACATCATTCTTTAACTGGAACTGCTGATGACATCTGCAACACAACATCAAATTAAAACACACCACACATTTCTGTACCGCCATATTGTCCCCCACCGATCCAACAAAAGGAATGGACAACTCGAGAAAGCTCACACATTATAATCGATCTCACACAAGCCGCACATCAACATTCGCACATTAACATTCGCCTACAAGAGATTTGATTCCATACTGCTCCGCGTCAACACCATCTTTCGTTTATTTACTTCGTGCGGCATCAATCCTACATGCAACAAAATACGTACGATCAACTGATCTCACCGAATACTGTTTCGTCTGCTCACCGTATTATTTACATTTTTACATTATTTTAATTTTTTTTTATTGGTAAATATAAATGTCAAAGTTACTGATTTAAATTAAATTAATTCAAATTACATCCAAAAAAAACGAAAGCAGTTTTTCTCGCCCCCGTTTAAACACTAACTAATAGGGAAATTTAAATACTCGTATTACAAAAACGACGCCTACGAAGGTAGTGGCAGGTT
This sequence comes from Bactrocera neohumeralis, assembly GCF_024586455.1. Lineage (NCBI taxonomy): Eukaryota > Metazoa > Arthropoda > Insecta > Diptera > Tephritidae > Bactrocera > Bactrocera neohumeralis. The sequence continues at coordinate 31,093,762 of NC_065921.1, read as the reverse complement.
CATAGATCACCAGCCTCAAAACAACTGATGAGTATATTCAAAAGCTGTCACCGACTAGTACAAAGCAGCCGTTGTGGAAAGCACATCAAACTCAAAGTGCGGCAGTAGAGTGTGAAATGCCAATACGTGACAATAATGGCAAATGGGCTCGAAGTGATGCAGAAAAATCAGCAACCTTCGCTGCTCATCTAAAAAATGTCTTCCAGCCAAACCCAGAAACTAATGACTTTACACTGTCAACCGTACCCTATTTGGTGGAATCTGAGCCAGTGAAATTCGTACCTGAAGAGATATCAACAATTATTATGGAGAAACTGAAACCAAGGAAAGCTCCTGGGCACGACTTAATTACTCCAAAAGTGATTATTGAGCTACCAAACTGTATGTTTTTCAATGCAATCACAAAACAAGCTCACTTTCCTCAACAATGGAAAAAGTCAACTATAGTGTTGTACATAAACCTGGAAAGGACAAAACGCAGCCATCCTCCTATAGGCCCATCAGCTTGCTATCGTGCATGTCAAAATTATTTGAAAGACTTCTTATGCTCCGCATTAAGCCACAACATAATACCATCTCACCAATTTGGCTTCAGGGAAAAGCATGGAACGATCGAGCAAGTACATAGGATCACATCTGAAATTCGAACAGCTTTTGAAAAACGGGAATATAGCTCTGCAATATTTCTTGAAAACGCGCAGGCTTTTGATGGAGTATGGCTAGATGGTCTTATGTATAAAATAAAAACACTACTCCCGCAAAACACCCTCAAACAATTAAAGTCCTACCTTTATGATCGAAATTTTGTAGTTCGATGTAATACCACTACATCTGAAGCCCAAACGATTGAAGCTGCTGTACCACAACGCAGTGTTCTTGGCCCAATGTTGTATGTTTTATACACTTCAGATATTCTAATAAACGGCCGCTTGACTATGTCTACTTTTGCCGATGACACTGCAATAATCAGCCGCTCCAAGTGCCCAATTCATGCAAATGCGCTCCTAAGAAATCGTATTGAAGCTGTGGCCAACTGGTTCGCAAACTGGAGGATAAAGGTTAACGAGCAAAAATGTAAGCACTTTACATTTACCCTAAACAAGAGCAGCTGTTCGCCTTTGACACTAAACAACACACAAATACCACAAACCCATCACGTTACTTATCTAGGGGTTCATGTGGATAGGCGACTTACTTGGCGAAACCACATAGAGGCTAAAAGGACTTATCTGAAGTTAACGGCAGGTTCTTTGCATTGGCTTATTAACTCTCGCTCACCCCTGAGTCTGGAGTATAAAGTCATTATATACAACACAGTTTTAAAACCGATTTGGACTTATGGATGTGAGCTGTGGGACAACGCGGAGCAGCAACATCGAAATTCTTCGTCGTGCGCAATCAAAAATTCTTCGTACAATCACCGGAGCACCGTGGTATATCCGAAATGAAAACATCCAACGCGACTTAATAATTCCAGACGTACGAACTGCAATAGAGCGGTGGGCTTTAATCTTTCACACAATACGTTCGATAGAACCTTATTCGCGATGTTGAGGAGGCTTATCCCACGTTAATTGGAGCAGATTGTGGGGTCTTCCTTTTTGTGGATTGGGCAGAGCACACTTAAATTCCAATCGTTCGCCGCCGTGTTTGAATAGCTTCAGACAGGTGATTGCTATTGGAACTTCTTCATGGTCAGGCAATGGAACGTCTGCTCCTCGTCATCGACGGGTGAATCGGGTTCGCCTTCTAATGGCGTTATGAATGCCATTCAGCTGGCTGAAGAAGTGTTCTCTCCACAATTTTCACGCCTCTTCAACTCTCTCCTCGTCGTACTTTTGCATTTTCCGAAAACCAATGGTTTCGGTTGCAGCTCTACGTAGCTTGAAATACCGTCCCACAGTTTCTTTATACCGAGTTGTTGACGAGTGCTCTCGGAGAGCAGCAGTGCAAAAGTAGAAAATAGTTCGGAAGTCTGTTGTGATAGCAGTTTCTCGGCGTCGAACCTTCCTTGTGTTCGTTTTTTGCTGCACAGAGGCGGGTGCGAATCTTGGCTGCTACAAGATAGTGGTCCGAGTCGATGTTACGACCTCGGAGCGTATGCACGTCTAGAACACTGGATACGTATCTTCCGTCTATTACAACATGATCGATCTGGTTGGTAGTTTTTTGATCCGGAGACAGCCAGGTAGCTTGATGAATCTTCTTGTGCTGGAATCTAGTACCACAGATAACCATATTTCGGGTCCCGGCGAAGCCGATCAGCCTCAACCCTTTTGGGGATGTTTCGTCGTGGAGGCTGAATTTACCGACCGTAGTGCCAAATATACCTTCTTTTCCCACCCTGGCGTTAAAGTCGCCAAGCACGATTTTGACATCGTGGCGGGGGCAGCTCTCATAAGCGCGCTCCAAGCGCTCATAGAAGGCATCTTTGGTCACATCGTCCTTCTCTTCCGTCGGGGCGTGGGCGCAAATCAGCGATATGTTGAAGAACCTCGCTTTGATGCGGATTGTGGCTAGACGTTCATTCACCGCAGTGAATGATAGTACTCGGCGACGGAGTCTCTCTCCCACCACGAATCCTACACCAAACTTGCGCTCCTTTATATGGCCACTGTAGTAAATGTCACAAGGACCTACTCGTCTCTGTCCTTGTCCCATCCATCGCATTTCTTGGACGGCGTTGATGTCAGCCTTTATTTTCGCGAGGACATCAACCAGCGGCCTTCCCAATTAAGGGTCCGGACATTCCAGGTGCATGCCCTTATATCGTAATCCTTATTTCGTTTGCCATGGTCGTCATCAAAAGGGTGGTCTCTCATCCCAGGCAGTTGGTAATCTTTCATTGGGGGGGCTTTTTAGGTGGCGGGTCCCAAACCCAGCGCACAAACCTATGTAGGCCTTCGAACGGATGTTCTTAGGCTACCCAGAGGATACTTGGTCAAAGACCGGAAGTCGTGAGCTGCTTGAGACATACATATGTAAAAAACTGGTTTCTGGCCACTTCCAAGTGAATGGCGATCAGAGAACTTTCCTGACTTGCGTGAACTTCTACACATGAGTCTATCCTCCATCAATCATCAGTTCCTTTTTTTATCTGTTCATACGTAATAAGTTTTACTATAAATTTCAAAAACAATGCGGTATTTTAAGAATTTTCGGCTGATTTGCATTTAAATGATATGTGTTCTTTCCATGATCCATAAAATTGGAATCCGTTCATTATTAAATGGGAATATTATTTACTTATTGTTTTGAATATATATTAATGGTATGAATATATATGTAGTAACGGTGTGTAGCAAAAGGGTGATATAGTAAAATGATAATTAATTGAGTGAAATACATTGCCTATTCTCCAAAAAATAAGGTGACATTGTATTTATTTTGAAAATTCCTTATTTAATCTTCCAAATAAATTTCATCCCCTTCAAAGTAATCCCCTGCCGATGCAAGTGCCGATGCAAGTGCATGCCAACGGATTTTCCAATCTTCGAAACACTGGTTGTAGTCACTTTCCGGGATGGCCTTCAGTTCCGTCTTTGCTGCGGCTTGAATCTCCTCTATCGTATAAAAACGGTGTCCCAGGAGCGGTCTTTTGAGCTTGGTGAACAGCCAGAAGTCGCACGGCGCCAGATCAGGTGAATACGGTGGTTGCGGAACGATATGGGTTGAGTTTTTGGCGAAGTGATCACGAATTACGAGGGCAGTATGGGATGGTGCATTATCGTGGTGTAAAAACCAAGAATTGTCTTTCCACAATTCCGGCCTTTTTATGCGGATAGCGTTACGCAAACGACGCATAACGTTCAAATAATATTCCTTGTTGACTGTTTGAACGGTTGGAAGGAATTCCCAATGCACAACACCACGATAATCGAAGAAAACAGTCAACATTACCTTGATTTTTGAGCGACTTTGGCTTTTTTTGAGCCTATTCGATATAGATCTAAGTCTCATCGCCAGTTATAATGCTTCATCAGCAAGGTTTTCGGTACCAGTCGAGATTTGAATTGTGGTATAGCCTTTCGATATGCCAACTTCATCAGCAAGGTCTCTAATTGTTAATCGACGGTTTTTCAACACCAAATCTTTGATTTGTTGAACGTGAGCTTCGTCGGTTGAGGTTGATGGTCGCCCTGGACGCTCTTCGTCTTCGACACGTTCACGGCCGGCTTGGAACTCACTATACCACTTGTAAACATTTTTTTTAGACGTAGCCTCATCACCAAAGGCTTTCTGCACCATCCTCAACGTATCCGCAGCAGAAAATTGATTCCGTAAACAAAATTTAATGCAAATTCTTTGCTCAACAAATATCGACATCGCAAAAAACGAAAAACTCACTTTTAGCAGCTCACAAAACGACACGTATCTCAAACACTAATGAATATTTTGACATGAAATTTGACATAAATGTGACTGACAGGACCTAAAAAAAAATAATTCTCCAAATCCTTCGACGCGCGCAGTTTAAATTCAAATATTTTATTTTTTGAGCACAGTAGTATGTACGTCTCTAGCTCTCTTATTAGTTGTATCGCATTATAAAATTATGAAATTTATTAAGTAGTAATGAAATTATTAAGTTTATTTTAATTACTTTAAATTAATAATAAGGATATGAATCCGGGTGGTATGGACACATAGTTCGTGTTATACATCTTCTCAATATAACAAAAAACATGGCCATACTCAAATATATTAAAGAAATATATTTTTTAGGAATTGTGGAGAGATGTCTAAAGAGTATTCTGCTGATTCAGCCAGTCCATGCGGTGTTCATTCACATTCACAGGTAAACACATGAACATACATAAGATACATAAGATAGTAGCTTATAAGTAATTTATTATAAGGCAAAAAATTGTACACATATAAATATAAATTTGTAAATGCACGATTTTTTTTGTTGGATTATTATATTCGAAATATTAACGAGCTGTCCTGTTCCCTGCCACAGCCATTTTGTTTGGTTCTATCGTTCTATTGCCAGAACTCTGAGCAAATAAAGTGTGCTATAATTATTAAGACAATAAGGAAAATGAAATTGTCCGTTAACAGATTAAACTTTGTTGTTATCCAAAATCAAAGGTATTAGTTTGCTTCTTATACCTTTAACTGGGCCGTTTCAAATTGAAATATTTTTAAAGTTTAAAATAAATTTCTTTTAATACTTTATATATTTTTATAATAAATATTTTGAATTGTTACAAGCATAAAATAACACAAACATATTTAAAAGATTATGACAACCAACCAACTTTAAAGATATGATTACAAGGTTGTCGCAACTTTTCCCCTATAAATGTGAGTTATAATAGATATAATAATTATTGTTAACTGCAATTAATAAAAAATATGACTCAATGTTGCCTAATGGATATAAACATCAACTAAAGTAACAAGAAAAACTGTTCGAAAGATTATTCTTCTATTAAAAAACATGCTCGCAACATCCTACATAACAAATTGAATAATTATATCTTGTAATAAAATTAAAAGCATTAATAAATGTATCTTCTTTAACGTATAAAAATTTTTCAGTTTCCGTTGTTTATCTTTTTGTTATAATAATATTTTTGCTGTACAGATTTTAAGTGAACAATGCTTTAATTTATTATAAGGCAAAAAATTGTCTTGATATAAATATAAATTTGTAAATGCCATTTTTTTATGCTTTTTTATTATATTCGAAATATTAAAATAAATAAAGATGTGCTATAATTATAAAGACAAGTAAGGGAAAATGAAATTGTCCGTTAACAGATTAAACTTTGTTTTATCCAAAATCTAAAGGTATTAGTTTGAACTTAGTTCTGAAATTGGCTGTATTTTGATAACTATGTACACGCAGTCCTTATCTTTTTATATCACTTTAACGCATTTTTGCAGCGCAAATAAATCAAACCATTTATCTCCGTTATGCTTTTTATTTTGTAGCAAATGATATTGCCGAACGTGCAGTTTTGGAATTGATCTGCATGGATATAAAGAACTACATCGAATTTATTGGGTCCAAAAAGAAGCATTCAAACTCGAGATGCTAAGTCAATCAGAACATCAATGTTTTCTTACTATTGATTTGATGTCTGACTTCAGTGATCAAAATAAGCGGCTAAGAATAATTTTCACTACGGACAATGACAGTGATTAAACAGCATTCAACGGTTTTTTTAATAAATCTACCTATTTTCTATTTTCTTCTCTTTTATATATGGTTTTTGTTTTGTATTTTTTATTTTGTTATGAATGAATAAATCATATGTCTGAAATTTGAAACTTATTGTATTGTCTTTGAATATTTTTTGCGTGTATATTTTGTTATACGCGATATTTTTTATATTCGGATCCAATTCATCAGTTAATATTGGAAAACTAACCATTTTTACGCGATTAGTGACAGAACCAAAAATCGCGTAAAAAAAGGACTGAGTGTATGTACTTAGTCCTTGGATTTTGCTCTGTCGTAATTTTGCCATGTCTGTTTCGTTATCCTGTATTTGATTGTAGATCTCCATCTATTCTGCGCTGTTTGTTTAAATTGAGTATGGAGCTCTCTCTTGATCGCTCCTGACGGAGATGGTATTATCTCTGCTTGGGATTCGTCTAGAAAGGCTCTTGACGTAGACAACTCGTCTGCGTTTTCGTTGCCAAAAATGTTAGTATGACCGGGAACTCAAATTATGGACAAGTCGATCTGACCTGCTTAAAGCAGTGCTTGGTTTGTTTACTACGATGGAGTTGATCATTGGCAATAGAACTTCACAGGCCTTCTCTATGCCCGGTACTTCCGCTTGGAAGATACTAGCTGAGTTATGTAGATCGTGAGATATCACGAATTTTGGAGAATACCCCTGTCCCTACACCGCAGTCCATATCAGACCCGGCGGTATAAATTGAGGTAGAAAAGTCCTCCCCTACTAAACATTTTCTCCATTCTCGTCTAGAGGATATTCTCTCCTGGAAGTTCCTATTGAAGTCCAACCTTAGAAGGATATGTTGGTTACTGGAGCATGTCCTGCGCATCAATCGATAACTCTTGTACATGCTGCTCTCGGAATTCCATTTAACTTCTTGTTATTATATTGCTTATACCACCAAACCAGTAAGGATTGGTGTAATGACGTACGTCTATATCCACAGAACTACATATATGCGGTTTTAGGCTCCAGTTCCTGCTGAGTATCCTTTTGCACGTATAATACGCTATATAAGCTTTCCTAATGCGTTTCTCAATATTCATTTCAGTTTGGTATCTACCTCGATCCCAAATTCTTCGCTGTGGGGGATAGAGGAATCGTAGTACCATCGAGTGAGAGAAGTTTAAATTAAGATATTTTGGTTTATAGCATCAGCTACGTCTTACTAGGGTTAACACCTGGTCAATTTTTCGTGGCCAATAAGTGTATTCCAACGCAGGATAACTCTTGCCAACAGGTGCTAAGTAGGCAATTGAAAAGTAAAGTCCTCTCTCGACGAACAAAAACCAAACTCTATAAGTCGCTCATAATTCCCGTCCTGCTATATGAAGCAGAGGCTTGGACGATGACATCAACTGATGTATCGACGTTGAGAGTTTTCGAGAGAAAAGTTCTGCGAAAGATTTATGGTCATTTGCGCATTGGCCACGGCGAATATCGCATCCTCCTTTATGTTGCTAAGGGCTTTTTCTATGTCTATTGTATGTATATTGCTTTAGGGGTAAAGAATTCTCTGTTACGTTTGCTAATTTACTACTTCGTGCAGGGTAGTTTCTGTTTATCGATCCTAAATTTATGCATGTTGTGCAGTCGATAAATGATTCATCTGATGTGCATATCCATTAGTATCTCTAGGACCTTCAGTATGAACTAGGTGAAGCTTATGGGCTAAAGTCTTTGGCATTATCGTGTGTTCTCTTTGGTTCTGGTATGAACACCACCCAGACCCTTTTTTATTCTACTATTTCTTTCTTGATTATGAGACCGGACTGGTCTACCATGCTTGTAGCTTGCTTTGTTTGAACATCTATTGTCGTGGGCCTAGGAAGTGCGTGTTCATTAGAATTTCAAGTTATTCTCCAGCAGAGAAGGTCCAAGCATTTAGCTATGCCTTTAAATATGCAATATTGGTATGTTCTTTGGATATTATATTACTCAGCCTGGCGGATTATTTGCAATTTTTTATTGATAAAGAGAAATACTTCCATGTCTGCCTTTCTTTTTCTAGCGGCTTGTTTGTATACCTTCATGATATCTTTATAAGGCTGCCAAATTTTAGTCTTATAACTTTCATTGAAGGTTAGTTGGGTTCTTAAGGTCAGGCATAGATAGCTCCTCGGGGACCTTCCAGTCATCAGCGATAAAGCTATTTGTTTCCGTTGATAGTATGAAATCCAGCACTTTCTCCCACCCTGAAAATCTATCCGAACTAGGGAATATGAATGCTGGTTTATCGCCTCTATTACAAGTGCCTTATTTGCTATTTAGGAAGTATTGTAAAAGTGACTCACCTCTGATGTTCGTACAAGAGCTTCTCCATAGCGTGGTTTCTCAACTTTAATAAGTTGCCACTCGTCTATCCCGAGAATACATTTTTTTTGAGCTTTATACACCGGATGAGTTTTTAGTGGGTATGGGCTTCAGTTTAATTCCTTCAAATGCGTCGTTGATTTTACCAACGCTACCCATTAAGAAGTCCAAGGAGTTCTGGTCCGCACACCTAAGGGTTTCGGAAGGGTCAAACTCAGGGTGGGAACTTGCCGTACGTAGCTGAGGACTAGATTCGCCAACCTAACGTCGATCTCCACCCATCTCTCCTGAATGGTGTTTGGCGAGGAGGAGGACTCGTCTATGATGAATACTGGAAGTCTGTCCTTGGCCATACCACTGAAAGGCTTTGCTGTATTTTTGGCGGGGTTTCCAGCGAGTCGTTATGGGGAACTGTTCCCTTCTTCTGTTAGCTGCTCTGCCTTATAGTTTCCGCAGGAAGTTGCGATGGCTTCATTTTCAGGAGACTTTCGTACTCCACAATTTGCATCAACCAAGGCGCCGGCAGCCTGATTTTTGGCGATTTTCTCAAGTGCAAAAACTGCTCTCTGTACAGGCTTTTCCACATTTGATTTTGAAATCGCTGTATTTCACTTTAGGCGGCCAGAGTACTTCGATTGGCATTCACGGCCGCCTCACAGGTGACTGATGTCACTGTGTATTGTGGCTGGGCCAACCGGTAGTACTCTACCGTCCTCTGACTGAGCTTTTCATGAGCTGGGCATGTTTGGTTGCAGTGCCGTGGGGAAGGAGCTCCAGTCATGGTAAGCAATGCATCCGAAATGGGAACGCACATTACTTTTACGAGCTAAGAGATGGATAAATAAATCCTCTGTTTTACGACAGTCGGGTGGAAATTGAATAGCTGATCGCGAACAGTCTCCTCCTTCTGTACGCATACCGGCTCTGCAGACGAGTGGCCAACCCTTTTCGGCTAACTTCTTCTTCTTCTTTACTGGTTTAGACACTGCCTCCGCGGTTATATCCGAGTTAACAATAGCGCGCCATTCGTTTCTCCCTTTTGCTAAGTATGCTAATTGGAGACTCCAAGCGAAACCAGGTCCTTTTCCACTTAGTATTTCCAAAGGAGTGGAGGTCTTCCTGTTCCTCTGCTTCTCTTAATTCGCTGAACTCGTAACGTCGACTCATCAGATGTTGTCATCGTCCATGCCTCTGCACCATATAGCAGGACGGCAATAATGAGTGACTTATAGAGTTTGGTTTTTGTTCGTCGAGAGAGGACTTTACTTCTCAATCGCCTACTTAGTCCGAAGTAGCACCTATTGGCAAGAGTTATTCTGCGTTGGATTTCGATGCTGACAGTATTGTTGGTGTTGATGGACGGAACTATCAACGATTTCGAAGTTATGAAGTGAGATCCTAGTCGCGAGTGCGACGACTGTTTTTTTTTTGATGACAGAAGATATTTCGTCTTGCCCTCGTTCACTACCAGACCCATTTGCTTCGCTTCCTTAACATTCTCGCGAAAGCAGAACGAACGGTGCGGTCGTTGAGGCCAATTATATCGATGTCATCGGCGTACGCCAGCAGTTGTTCACTATTATAGAAGATAGTACCCTCCCTATTTAGCTCTGCAGTTCGAATTATTTTCTCCAAGAGCATATTGAAAAAATCGCTCCATAGGGAGTCGCCTTGTCTGAAACTTCGTTTGGTATTGATCGGCTCGGAGAGGTCAGTTTACAGAGCCATTTGGGATACCAAATGCAGACATCGCATCATAAAGGCAGCTGCATTTCGTCCTGTCAAAAGCAGCTTTACAATCGATGAAGAAGTGGTGTGTGTTAATACTCTTTTCACGGGTCTTCCAAGATTTGACTCATTGTGAATATCTGGTTAGTTGTTGATTTCCGAGGCCTAAAGCCCGACTGATAACGTCCAATCAGTTTGACAACGGTTGACTTTATACTTTCACACAATACGCTCGATATAACCTTATATGCGATATTGATGAGACTTATCCCACGTTAGTTGGCGCAGATTGTGGGGACTCCCTGTTTGTGGATGAAGCCATGTGTAAAAGTTTACGCAAGTGATTAAAGTTCTCTCATTGCCCTTCATTTGGAAGTGGCCAGAAACGATTTTACATATGGCTCAAACAGGTCACAACTTCCGGTCCTAGACCAAGTATCGTCTGGGTAGCCAAAGAACATCGGTTTCAATGCGAGCTAAAGTAAGAAGGCAAAAACTTCCCTCCACAGGGTTGTGAGCTGGGCTTGGGAGCCGCCATGTAAAAAAGCCTCCCAATGAAAAATTTCCCAACAGCCTCGAATGTGAGACCCCCCTTTTCGGCTAACTCGTGGGACCAAATATGAACGACAACATTAACAAAAACAACAAATAGCATTTCGGCGACTAACGCTTCGACAAGGACAACGGCTGACTGTACGACCTATCGAATTCCTATAACGTAGAGCATGGAGCTCTTGCAGTAGATATCTAGGTGCTATATAGTAAATGTTCTCTTTCAAACAGGTCTATATTAAGCAATATATTGTTCTAGAAAGAAATCACCACGTAGCCTTTATGATAAGGAAATATGATACCAAAAATGAAACTGAAACTTTTTGTTGTATTTTGTCTTAATTTACAGATCTTATATGCATGGGCGAGAGATGCGCCTAAATTGGATTTACCCAATGGTGTTGGATTTAAGGTTGGTCTAAATACCCCAATCAAATATATTGTTCTTCAGGTTCACTACGCTCACATTGATAAATTTAAAGGTAAGATATTCCAATTTATTAGCCGAAGTTTTATAGTGTTAGTAAAGGCAAATCAAAACATGCTCAATATCATACACGGTTGTCTAGGTAAATAACATAACGGTGTCAAATGTTACCGTAATGTCTGTACAGGTATTTAAATAGAGTTTGCTTGAGATGGTGCATTTACTCAAAAAGGTTTTTGACGCCTGAATTCGTAGTACGTAGACAAAATTAAAAGTTAAATTAACTAGAGTGTTTCCTCGCTACCCCGCTCTATAGTTGCAAACTCCCTCAACTCATCAGAAGGCGTTACACAAGAAAGGATGCGCTCCTTCTTACCGCATACTACTATTGCTAAAGTAGAGAGCCACACAAAATCCCCAAGATGCTAGTCGGCAGCTCCTGTGAAAAGGACAATATTATGTTATGTTTGCAATGTACAAGGAAATCGTCCGACCTGTCAACAACAACACGACATCATTATTGTCGCCTTGGTATAGAGAAATGCAGACGAAGAAGCCTCAGACGTGTCAGAACACTTCACTCCTTATGATAAAAGAATGTCACCTGTTGTATCCTGTCAAACGCCTACATGGTTTCGGTTAGGGAACACAATGCACTCCAACAGTTTCTGATGGGATGCTTTCGCCGAACTTCGCATGAATGTAAAAATCTCTTTGCATGCCGAACGAATTCCACTCATCTAACACCCCTCTGCCGATGGTTACACTCCGTTAAAACAATACCGCTTTAACGTGCTCCACAAAAATGGGTAGTAAATACGAACAGCACTACCTGACTTGTTTTTGGGATTACGTGGTCTGGAGGAATGAGTCAAAATTAAATATTTTTGGTTTGAATAGCGGCAAGAAAGTGCCCCAATAAAGCATTAAATATAAAAGATTTAACTCCAACTGTTAAACGTGGATGTGGAAACGTGTTAGTATGGGGTTGTGTGACCACAACGGGAGTTGGGAAAAGGTGTATTAAATGATTTTACAGTGAACAAACACCTTTATTTAACAATTTTGAAGGAAAACCGCAAAGAGAGAGCATCCCAGCTAAGATTAGAGTAGAAAAGCTTTATATGTCAACAAGACAACGGTACTTGCAACACCTTATGTCATGATAATTCTCTTATACAACACTGAGAAACTACTTACGCCTCCCCAATTTCCGGATGTAAACCTTATATAACATACTGGCTTTGAACACCGCTTATGTAATTTTTGAAGGAGTGTGTTTTTCTAATAAATATGCATATTTGTGCCTAAAATGGATAAAAGTGGCTGAAAACTTGCCTTAGACCCCTAGGCGGTTGCCCCAGAACTTAACCCTTCCTTCCTTATTAGATATCCATACTATACTTATTTCATATTTACAATTAACACAAAAATTTTCCAATGAACGAAATCAGTCAAACAATGTATTATTATTAACTCGCTCAAAAGGTTAAATTCTTATGTGGCTAATTTGCCTTAAGTTCTTGTATGTTTATCTATATTTTCCAGATGGCAGCACTGACGATTCTGGCGTCTTCATTGATTACACATTAAGACCGTGAGTACCGCTTGGCTTCATATACGTATATAATAAAATAACATTGCATATTTTCAAGTTTCGGTTTCGGTAAAGACTCATTGGTTTCGGTAAAGACCCCATGTAAATAAGAATTGGATAGTAAGAACTTTTATTTTAAATTTAAAACCTATTCGTCGTAGTATTTTCTTATTGGTTGGTTCGTATGACTGTCAGTGACTTCTGTGTCAAATGTCACATCAAAAGAATTATTAGTGTTTAGTATACTTTTGTATTTCTAAAGTACATAAAGTGCATTCAGTTATTTTTAAGATGAGTGAAATTGTTCAACTTAGTAGCTTCATTAAATTTTGTGTTCGGAATTAAATTTATGGTGTTGAAACGTTCAGAATGTTGGAAAAAGCCTTCGGTGATAACTGTCGAGATCGAATTGACGACGAACAGATGGCCATCAACATCAACTGATGATCAACACGTCAATAGAATAAAGGAATTAGTGCTTGAGAATAGACGATTTACAGTCAGAATCAGTGTTGACTGACTTACTCTTCCACAAGATACTGCCTTAGACAGGCAGCAGGCACGATTCATGTTGCCCGCTAAAGATACACCTCTTTCGGGATCACGCCCAATTAGTCTTATCTCACTTTACTGGACTTGGGAAGCAGTACGCCTACGTACTAAACTCTTAACTTCGGCTGCGTTAGCTTGCATTTGGCCTTGCGGGACCGCCGTTAGGCATTACTTCGCAGGACCAAACTGGGCAAGAATGCCTCTTCAGAAACTCTTTTCGTGGTTATTCAGCTGGTCTCAAGCTTCTTCGCTGTCGTTATCTTATCCTGAGTTCGTGGATCGCTTTTGCGGCCCATTCTTTGATTTTCGCCCATACCAACTTTGATTGCAGCATGTGGTTCTTAGGCGGGCAATAATGTTGTCAGGAACGTCTGCTCCATCGTCATCAAAAGGGGGGTCTCTCATCCGAGGCTGGTTGTATTTCACTGGGGGTGGTAGTTCTCTTCACTTCGTATCTCGAACAGAAGAAAAAGATATGCTCGGCGTTTTCGTTGGCACTGCTGCAGAATGAACATTTTGTGTCATCGTCGCACGTTGGGATAAAATGTGTCGATTTTGGAGAATAATTCAAAAAGCCTCAAAATTCAAGGTACAAGAAAATTTTCAACATCAACTGATATCAAACGTCAATAGAATAAAAATTCTTGACATCACTAACTGAACAAATATTTGGCAAAAAATTTACAGTTTTCTTGTAATCTTCTCTGAAAATTGCCAGTTTATTTCTTTTTGTATGCGCACAGTGATATACGTGATTTTTTTCATTTTTCGAAGTTTTTTATTTTCTTTAACTGGACAAATCTTGAGAAAATTGTAATGGAGCCTTCTTGTTCAGGTAATTTAGTAAATACAAAAAGATTTCATTTGTGTTTTTACGTGTTTCTAGGTATTTTAATTTATTTTGGGCGAAAGCCTTAAAATATTGGGATTTCGACCTTATATGCAGACATATAGTTGTGAGTTAAGCGGGGTAAAGCAAATCTTGTTTCATTCCTGTAATCTATGGCTGTTGTAGTTTCTTTCTGTAAAAAAAAAGTTGCGCCAATACTGCGTACTTTCTCAGTATGTGCATTTCTTTATGCGAACTGCCTGGTCAAATATACACGAATTTCTCAAGGCAGAAGAAGAACAAATACAGCAATTGCAAAAAAAAGGTTTGTTATTGTTTTTGTTGTTCAGTGGATGCCTGTTTGCTTTGTTCACACCCTACGTTACGATAAGCGGCAGTTTAAATGCATAAGAACATATTCCGGAATAGTCTAAAATTCGCGTTTTACTTACATATGTATAATAATAAACATCATCACATACATTTTTGAAATAAAATTTTGATTTCTTACATTTTGTAATAATTAATTAATATGGCATAAGGTTCTTATCTAAGGTTTAGGGTATATGTAAAATCATGATAACCGACATTGTTTTTTCCCGCGCAATTTTTATTACTAATGTTTGTATGTCATGTGCAGTCGAGAGAAATAACAATAGTGATGAATATTTAACTAACATGGTAAAAGCGATACCGACATTGACTACATTTAAAGAGGATAAAAATATTATTATCTTCCTTATAGGAACCAGTTCTAATGTAATTTGGGTTCCTCGTCAAAATCTTTATGACATAATGAAAAACTCTGGCTGTGATAAATTTAATGAAAAATTTGAATTTTTAAAAGAGCAATTGAAAAAGCGTATTGAGCCATCTGATGAATTTATAAAAGAGTTTGATGACAGGATAAAAACCTTTATTAGTCAATTTAAAATTCGTTGGAGCAGAGCCAATAGGAATGAAGAGCGTTTCCTTAGAATAAACCAAAGTTAGCTGGATTTTTTGATAGGTTTCACCCATTCACAAGGAATGAAACGTGGCCGCAAAGAACTTTCATTTGAAGAATCAAATGAGAAAACGAAGCAAAAAAAAGTAAATTTTTAAGTGATAGTTGCCTTTGCCTTTATTAGCTTATGCTGCACAAATGAGTTTTAGAGCTTCAGGGCAAGTGGAAGCGTCAAAGTTAGTGAAAGAGGTTGCAAGTTCACCATCGAGAGCGAAAAATTTCATAAAAGTATTGCCAAATCATCACTATCACAGCAAATGTCCAAAGAAGACGCTTTATTTGTTTTGGTGGAAGCAAAGTTATCTCGACAACAGTACAATGTTATAAGGCAATCTGCTCCAGATAGGTTTCCTTGCTATTCATATGTCCAATCAGCAAAAAAAGATTGTTATCCTAGACGTGAGAGCATGCATTTTTGCGAGATTTCAGCACAAGTAAGCTTGCAAGCCCTTTTAGACCATACCACTGAGCGTATAACTTTAGCCCAAAATAACGTAATTAAAACATTGAACGATGAGGAAATGACGAATTTATGCTTGTACACTAAGTGGGGATTCGATGGAAGCTCTGGACACAGCTCATATAAGCAAGCGTACCATAATCCGGGTGCAAATGATTCATCAGTTTTCATCACCTGTATTGTTCCAATCAGGTTGATTTGTGGAAGCAAAATTATGTGGCAAAATCCGCGCCCAGCTTCTACCAGGTTCTGCAGGCCTTTAAAAATTGAATTTGTAAAAGAGTCCACAGCTGTTTCTAGAACTGAAAACGAAAGAGTTGGTATAGAAATACGAAATCTTGTTAATTCGGTTATACCTTATGGAAATAAATATTTGGAAGTTAAACACAATTTAATTTTATCTATGGTTGATGGAAAAGTATGCAAAGCATTAACAGAAACAACATCTACACAAAAATGTTATTTATTTAATGAGAGTGGCAATAATAATGAAGTTGATGACGATGATGATGAAGGCGATGATAAAAATTCAAGCGAAGACGACAATGATCATGAATATGATTATAGTGATGAAGAAACAGTTTATATATTTTAAATAAAATTTGAAGCTTAAAAAAATTAAAAATTTAGAAAACCGATGTTCAGCATATTTTTGTTTTTTAAGACATAAAAAAAAACAATCAAAAAACTCGAATTGCATTATTTTTTTTACTTCTTTATGATTAATTAACTAAAAAAAAAATAACTTTTCCCTAACTAGAAGACTTGTGGGAATTAATCTCCATTTTGAGCACCATTTACCCCACTGTGCGTCGTGGCCGAATCTGTAAAGGTATTCCCTGAAACAGCCACGGCTTGTCAAGAATTGCGTCAGATAAAAGTATCGTCAGCTGTAAGACTCCTATTCATAGCTTTAGATTTTAGGTAGGCTCTACGTAACTCTGAGGCCATTAAGTCCGGAGGCATAAGACCTGATATGATACTGGCCGCTTCATGTGAGACCGTTCTGAATGAGGCCACTTTGATGGCGCATAGCCTGGTCACTGTTTTTTGGCGCAGTGCTTTTCCACATATAGGGGCCGCATACATCAGTGTTGACTGACTTACTTTAGCTAGTAGGGCTCTCCTACTTTGACTAGGGCCATCAGTGTTAGCCATTATTCTTGACAGGGCCGCTGTAACAGTAGTTACCTTGCTACAGGCTTTTTCAACATACGCTTTGAAATTCAATCTCGTATCAATCATAACGCCAAGGTATCTCAGGGAGTTTTGCGTTGTAATGTTGTATCCATCGATATTTAAGGTGATGGTTTTTAGTTTTTTCCTGCTCGTGATAAGCACCGCTTCCGTCTTTTCTCCGGCCAGCTGCAGCTTAGTTTCCGTGAGCCAGTCCTTAAGTTTTGCTGTGGTCGCATTGCAGAAGTTTTGAATTTGGGAGAGCTCTTAAGCAACTATCGTCACAGCAATGTCGTCTGCATAGCCAATTATTTGAGCCTCTTTTGGCAGCGGTATGCGTAGCACCCGGTCGTATAGCACATTCCAAAGTAACGGACCCAATACGGAGCCCTGCGGTACTCCACCTGTCACCACCTAGCTTTTTGGGCCGGCATCAGTGTCGTACAGTAGCAGTCTATCAGATAGATAGCTACTGATTATCCTTAGTAGATATCCCGGAGTGTTTCTTGCCTCTAAAGCCCTAATTATATGTGGCCAGGATGCAGAATTAAAAGCATTTTTGACGTCAAGGGTGACAACTGCGCAATATTTTTTATCGCCATGCATTCACCTGGTTCCCTCTATGGCCTTGGCCGCAATGTCCGTCAATTTTCCGACTGCGTCCATGGTGGACCGATGTCTTCAGAAACCAAATTGGTTTTCAGACAAGCCAGGCAGCTCTCCTTCTAGGTGACGTTCCAAACGTTTGCAGATCAACTTCTCCAATATTTTGGCCATCGTATCGATCATACAAAGTGATCTATACGCACTTGGCTCGCCCGCCGGTTTGTTTGGCTTCTGGAGGAGAACCAGGCGCTGCTTCTTCCATACTCTTGGGAAAACGCCTCCGTTTAGACACCTAGAAAAAATTTCTGCGAAGGCCTTCTTGATGTGTTTAACTGCAATCTAAAGCGCCTTGTTTGGGATGCCATCAATTCCTGGCGCACAGGTTGGTGCCTGGTTTTTACCCTCCTTGACCTTTGCCATTACTATTTTATAGGCATCTACCTTCTCACATAGTTCTTTGAAGCTTAAGGTCTTACTTCTTTTAATAGCCTCTTTGAACTCATTTCGCTTTCTTTTAAAATATTCTCGCAGTCTTGTATGTTCTGGCGTACCTAAGTTTCTTTGGGAGAGGCGTCTCGCTCTATGACCCTCGCTTCTTAGTGCGCTAATCTCCTCGTTCCACCAGTATGCGGACCTTCGCACAGCAATGTCGTCCGCATGTTTCCAGAGCGTGAAATTATAATTGCGTCCGGTCTCGGAATCCGATCGTTTTCATCCTCTTTCCTTCCTTTTGTAGGAATGTCGCCTTCATTCCTTTTGCTAGCAGTGGGCCTCTTTTGCATTTCTTCTTGAATTGCTTTTTTCTTTGGTGGAGTCTTGCGCGCTAGGTGCTCATCCTCGCCGGGCCTTTTTGGTGTTGAATCCACTCTTGCGTGTCTTAAGAGGACATTTCGTTTGGTTGCTTTGATATTGTTGTTATACTCGCTTTAGGCGCGTTCTTGGAGCTTCGTCACAGAAGTTAGCAGATCACGTATCTGATTGTTGATAGAGCGTTGAGGCAGTTTCATTGCTTCAGTTAGCTTCTTGATCATATCTCCCAGCTGAGACATAATGTCCCTTTTGGTTGCGTAAGTTCCTCTCGAGGCGTGCTGTCTTTCAGCGCTGGTGGTGACGATCTCGCTCTTTCAGGCCTTTCCACGGTGAGCCCATGTTTAGGTGATCGCATCAGTCTTGGTGCGCGTCTAAAGGGATCAGCTTCGACGCAAGGACCACTAAAGGTTGGCGTTCTCCTGGACGGTTCCGATTCTGCGATCCTACTGCCACGGGTTTGAGTGCCGTTGCTCGTCAAGCAGTCGTGTACACTGCTACTATTGCTTTTGGTATCTTTTCTTAAATAATTCTCCCTATATTTCTTCCAGCGCATTGTGTGTAGAGGGGGCGGGCCGAAATAGGCAGGAATGGGTGTACCGCCCGGGGCAACGCAGGCTACTACTCCTGCGCCCAATGCACACTCCCTTACCAGGGACCGAAGTTGCTGTTTACGTACATCCGTATGTGAAATATGATTTGTGGTATACGACGGTCGCTTTTCTATATTCACATTTGATAGGAAAATATTTTTCCAGCAGCTCTTGGCGAATATTTTTTTCAAGAACCACTTGCCGAACTGCTTCATGTGATAAATAAACTCCAGACTCCAACATTATTTCACTTGTTGATTTGTGGGGATTGTCATATAATCTTATGATTATTCAACACTCATTTCCGCCAATAAATATCTGGTGGCTTGATAAGTTATACTTATGGGAAGTGGGCGTGGTTGTTGTCTAAGTTTACCGAATTCGGTAGAAATTGATCAATTAATTTTTGAAATATACATAGGTTCCCACCTAAAGACGGGCGATTCCAAGCCCATTGTTCAATTTTTATATTATTTGCATTATGAATATGAATCCTGGCATGTTTAGTTAATGAGTTATCGTGTTTTTAGTAGTTTAGTAGTTAGTAGGGTGGGGTTGTCATCGGGTTTTATCTGCACCCAACGAAACAAAAAAAAAGCTGCAGCGAGTGTGTTTTTTTTACAAATGAATTGTAAACCATATTTGGTTTTCCCCGAATTCTCATTTAGCGGGCGATGGTTTTACTGTGGAAAATGTTTGGACATTTTGCAATACATTTTATTTCATTTCAAAAGTACTCCATTGTGTGATTAGCTCTTGTGAACCGCGTTTCCTTTTAAAGAAAACAAAATCACGCCTGAGCAAACGCAGCATTCTTTGTTACAAAAAGTTATAAAAGATTATATCGTTGGCTCGTCAAATAAGGTGTATTCGTCAAATAACTGCACAAGCTCATTTTAACGAAAGCTCAGTGTGACTTTTTGTGGAAAAGTATCGTAAAACTTGTGAAATAGCGAAGAACAAAACTTCAGAAAGAAAAATCAACACTAGCTTAACAGCAGACTGTGCTAATATAAGAACAAGTTTACAAAGACGCAGCCGAGATTAGAGCAGAGTTGCAGAAATCACTTAAAGATATCTTAACTTGAACATTTCAAAATCGAAAACCTCTAAAAAAGCCTTTCATGATCAGGAAATTAAAAAAGCGGATAAGTTAGATTAAAAATAAACTTTTTCCATTGTTATTTTATATGAATTCGTTTGATTTTGACATTTGAGATTGGAAAATTAAAGGAAGATCTGGGTATTATTTCGTTGGATTGGCCGTTAAGCGTCTGGATCTCAATCCAATAGAGAACGTAAGGTTATAATAAACACTAAAATGTGAAAAAGTAAACCCAAAACAATAGTTAAATTGAGGGAAACAATAGAAGAAGTCTGATTCAAAGCAGTAATCGCCGAATATTTAAACGCTTAATACGAATCTATCTAAAAACAAGTAAGGATAAAGTTCGGGTGTCACAAACATTTTATAAGGTGGCATGATAAAGTGATAATCGAGATTTCATGATCCGTCATTTACATATTTTTCAAATCCCGTATTTGTGTAAAGTTTTATTCCGCTATCATCACTGGTTCCTAATGTATATATAATACAGAGAAGGCATCAGATGGAATTCAAAATAGCGTTATATTGGAATAAGGGGTGGTTTTCACCCATATTTCGTACATGTCATCAGGGTGTTAAGAAAATATTATATACCGAATTTCATTGAAATCGGTCGAGTAGTTCCTGAGATATGGTTTTTGGTCCATAAATGGGTGACGCCACGCTTATTTTCAATTTAAAAAAAAATCCTGGGTGCAGCTTCCTTCTGCCATTTCTTCCGTAAAACTTAGTGTTTCTGACGTTTTTTGTTAGTCGGTTAACGCACTTTTAGTGATTTTCAACATAACCTTTGTATAGGAGGTGGGCGTGGTTGTTATCCGTTTTCTTCCATTTTTGATATGGAAATGCCTGAAGGAAAGGACTCTACAGAGTTTGGTTGACATAGCTATAGTAGTTTCCGAGATATGTACAAAAAACTTAGTAGGGGGCGGGGCCACGCCCACTTTTCCAAAAAAATTACGTCCAAATTTGTCCCTCCCTAATGCGATCCTATGTGCCAAATTTCACTTTAATATCTTTATTTATGGCTTAGTTATGACACTTGACATGATATCTCAAAGTCAAGTTAAGCTTGCACGGACGGACAGACGGACTGACAAAAAATTCAAAATAACCCTTATCTGACTCTTTTAAGGACATTTCCGTTATGTGAACAAAACTATAATACTCTCCTTAACAACTTTGTTGCGAGAGTATAAAGAGATGAAAGTGTCACAAACGCTGAAGGTGGCACCACAAGTTAAGGAGCTATACCAGTATAACGCATGAAAAATTAGACGATTTTCGTGAGTTTTTTTTAAAGAAAGTAATCGATTTAATGTTTTAAACTTCTTTGGACGTAATAAGGTATATTTTCACCTATATTTTAAGAATTTTTTAACAAAAATATTGAAAAATAACGGAGCTATGTGCTGTCTTCGTTCCAAAAAAAAGTGCCCCAACTGCTGACAAAAAATTCAAAAATTTTATTAAACTTTAAGACATTTCCTATACAATGACCTACAATTTTTGAAAAATATCAAAAATTGACAAAATGGCGTTATTTTGAAAAAAAAAATCGTTTTTTTAGGTAAAAAATGGTCGTTTCTTTAATGCCAAATTGACAATTTTCGACCCATGAAAAACATCGTATTTAACAATACTCAGTTTTAATTTGAAGTCGGTCGGTTAATTTCTCTTATGTTAAGATGTGAGCAATTTTGAAAAATGTCAGCAAAAAACTTTAAACTAATATATGTTTGTAAGCGGTTATTAAAAATTATTCAAGATACGTTTTCACAGGATATTTTTGGCAATATAAACTATCGAAAAAGCAAAAAAAAAAATTTGAAAGTGTCACACTGCTCTTAAAAAAGAGATATGAAACGATTTTTGTTTACTTTAAATATCAAAATTACAAAAATTTTGAGAGCGGCTTTTTTGTTTCGGTGGGTGTTATTTCACACTAACGTAGAATGTGTTGAAAGGATTACAACTGCGTATAACTCCATATCTGATAAAAATAATCATAAGGAAAGCTATTAACTGTACACTTTGTAAGAGATTTTATGGAAATACTAAGTATAATATCTACCTCAAACGAATTCAAGTTATCATTTAAATGTTTAAATTTAACATTCCTACTTTGTATGTGTCTGAATAATATTTGTAAATATATGTGTATTTGTTATACAGTTTGAAAAAGCTGGCCGGAGTACTGCTTCTGGGGACAGCAGGTCTTATTCCACCAAATTCAATTGAACACATGGAGACAGCTTGCGAAATAAATGAAAATAAAACAATACACCCAATAGCTTATCGTACTCACACACATAGCCTTGGGAAAGTAGTATCTGGATATAGAGTCCGGACTGACGAACATGGTAGCCATCAGTGGACACTCTTAGGCAAAAGGGATCCCTTAACACCACAAATGTTTTACCCAGTTGAAAACAGCGATCCAATAATAGCCGGTGATTATCTTGCTGCAAGGTGTACAATGATTAGCCATCGGAAGAGAATTACAGAAATTGGGTAAAAAGGCAAAACAATTTTAAAGTAACACTGTTGTAATAATTTCTGTTTTTAGAGCTACAAATGAGGATGAAATGTGCAATTTTTATTTGATGTATTATGTTGAAAACGATGAACCTCTTAATATGAAATATTGCTTCAGTCAAGGACCACCTAACTATTATTGGAACAATCCAGATGTTGGGCTTAATAACATTCCAAATACCGAAGCCAGTACATTGTGAATCTATTACAAAATGTAGTACTAATTTAATTTTTTAAAATGTAAATATTTAATAATTGTTGAACGTCATTGTATATAAAATAAAGTGTATGTATATATGTATTTATGAAATAAAATATAAATCCTTTTCAACGTATTGGCTTGCTCATAGATCGAAAGCCTTTAATGCACTTGTTTATTAGTAGCAGTAGTGAAAAATTAAAATCTGTTTTGAATTGAAAGCTCAATATATAGTTAGAAACCCAGGCATCAAATGCACATTGGTTATTTTTAATTTCCAAAATTTCTAAATTTAAGATGAAAAGCATAAACATTTCAATCAATACCAAGTAACGCAAAGTTTTTAATTATAGTTGTCGATTAGTCATTTCTCTGCTTGCTATATTTAGGGTGTCTGCAGAGTTGCCGCAAAAATCCATAGATATGTTAAAAAATTGCTGAGTTCATGGAGTGAAATCATTTGTTAAAAAAAATTAAAGACTGAGTTCATGGAGTGAAATCTCGAAACTGCGACGAGCAACTCGCTTTGTGTTCTTATTCGTAGCTACAATTGGATAAAATTAAAAATAAAATAAAATTAAAGAAAATGGAGTATGACGAAAAATCGAATTAATTAAAGATATTGTGAAATGTATGGAGGAAGCCATACAAATTGATTCAGACGATAGTAAAAAGGGTGACGTTTTAATAAATAAAATGTATTTCAATAAAGCTAATTAATATATGTGATAGATAAATAATAAGGCTGGGTTAAAGTAAAGAGTAGACAATGGGTTAAAGTAAAGTGAAAGAGAATGAGAAAAAGACTTAACACAAGTTTTGTGAAGGTAAACAGTAAAACTTTTGCTATTATGAATTTACTTTTTGAGTAAAATAATACTTTTGAAGCGTTTTGCTTCTCTTTAGTCCTTGGCGTTTTGAAATGTCCACAGCACACAAATATGGTGTTTATAATATTTAAAAGCAGGCTTTGTAACAACCATAGATATCATAGGTTCCTTTAGCCCAAAGTTAAAATCATTTAAAATGCATTCTTAACGAAAAGCTTACTCTTCAATGTTTATTGCACAAGAATTATAAAAAATTCAGTTCAATAAGCACATAGTGGGCTAAGAGAGTTATTGACCCAATTCAACCCTTTTCTAGCTCACAGACGTACTACATTAAGGAAGGCATTATTTCTAAATTTCAATTATTTATTTCACACATTGACCGATATTTTCGATAAAAAGTTTATTATAAGCACTGAGCCCACATATAAGGGTACCTAGGCGCTTGAACAGTTTTATTTCGATATACGCAATTTTTACTCACTATTCGCACAAAGGAAGATGGAGTCACGTGTAGAAGTTCACGCAAGTGAGGAAAGTTCTACATTCCCTTGGGAGTGACCAGAAACGATTCTTTTACATATGGCTCAAGCAGTTACGACTTCCGGTCTTTGACCAAGTATCCTCTGGGCAACGTCCGGTGTGTTTAATGTGGGTACCTGCTGACGACAACCTTACCCAACGGCGCTCAAAAGCACAGCGGATCAAATCAATGCGTTGATCAGCGCCCTGAGAATGCTAAGCATTTTCAGTACCAATTGGCAGTGTGGAATGGAAAAACTAACCACCTTGGTCGGGGTCGAGGCCCAGGTCTAAAATTTTGAGGCCTCTGCCGTGCTTTGGGTCCGGCACCCGGTTGCAATGCAACTCCACATTCAACTGGCAAAGTCAGTTCTTCCCGCATTTGGGTTTTAACCACAACCACCACGATACTCCCCAAGGGGCCAGTCCGCATGAGCAGGTTGGAGTAAACTCCAGGGCTCCTGCTCCACGTGGTACCAGAATTAGGTCTCCGGTCAGACCCCGTAGACGTATTGGCTTTGGACTGGTGGCCAGGGGTTGGACCCCATACACAGACCACTCGTACAAAAACTAACTCTAATTCCCAGCTAACCGCCTTCGCCGTTTAAACAATTCACGCGCAAACGACCCCAACTGTTCGGTATTCCGACTAATGGAGATACCACTAACATTTAATCGTCCATCAGTCCAGCTAATCCCCATACCACCCAGATCCCTAATGTCCGAGTACATCGGGCATTCTGCAATTAAATGCAACCAATTTTCTACCCCAGCCCCACAAAAACACCCCGGCCTATCCTTTAGCTACCTCTGATGCAAAAATGCATTCAGAGGCCCATGCCACGTAAGCAAAAACCCCAAACTCAGACAAAATCTGAAGTCTGGGTTATCCTCAACGAACCCAGCGTCCCGAATGCCATACAGGGGCTCCATATGTGGCCCAGGCCACAAACAAGCCACCATATATGGTGCGGACAGCACGACGTCCGAGACCCCAATCACTCCTCGAAATGCGGCGTATTTTTCCCACGGTTGCCTGCAGTCGCTCCTTCACATTCGCCAAGTGTGGAGTAAAACATATCCTTTCACTCATGGTCAACCCCAGATATTTGACTTGCGTCACATATGACCCCATTCATATGGACATTCGGTGGATGAACCGGTGACAATCTGCCATTAAGCAACATTGCCACCATTTTTTTCCTCGATATGTCAACCCCTACACCTATACCCCAAGTATTCACCATCTCTAAGAGATCTCCTCCCATCTTTTCTGCGTCCTTTCCTGAACCTAAACTGCCTATCCGACCACATACCCCGCATTAGCACCTGAAGCCGTTACACCATGACTCTTTTCAGCTCTTTTCCAAGTACTGGAAGGAGACTGATGCCCCGATAAGATCGAGGATCGCTCCTGATCTTATCAGGAGAGGAACAACCGTAGCACTTTTCTACTCACGTGGAAAGCATCCCTCCCAGGCAAACTTATTATAAATGGCCTCCAGGTATTCCGGAATAAACTTCCACAATCTTTTACACATCTCTCCGTTCAAACCATCAAAACCTGCTGACCGTTTAGACCTAACAAGGCCAAAAGCGTACCCAACTCGCCATCATCTAATGGAGGAACAGGCACCTCTTGTGCTTGAGGTATCTGCACCTCCGACTTAGGAAAGAACGCACCTAACGGAACCCCCGCACACTCTCTCCACGACGATAACGGTTTGTCATCGACGCGAAGAGAAAGGAAATCCTCCCTCCTACGACTCCGGCAGATCCTATAGATCTGACCCCAGGGGTCGTTTCTATTCTCTCTTACAAAACTCTTCCAATCTTCTTCTTTAATTTTCACTATCATTTCCTTATACTCCCTATCCGCACAACTAAATTCATACTTAAGTTGGGACAGCTTATCAGAATTGGACCGTCGGGCGCGTTGAAACTTCCGTCTAAATCACCTGACAGTCCTCTTCAAGGTTAACTCACGCGTCCGCCATTTAACCGTTGGTGGCGTAGGGCTCCTGGAGTAGAGCAATATCACATCCACCCTCAACCATACAACCCCCCAACTCGGTACATTACGGCATAAGAGCCCTGACAGTTACCGTCAGCGGTCACCCACCTCACACCAAGTGAGGGACCCACCTCCTTGACCACCTTTTTTATTACTTCCTTAGAGGAAGTTGAAGGCCCCTTACTTCTTACCACGACCGAACAGGTATCCTCAGGCTTCGGCGTCATCGATGCGATAGCTTCCAGCATAGGTGCTGGAGGCGCAAGCTCTAACAGCCCGACGCTTAGTCCTTCTTTTCCGTCCAGGAGGCCTCTCCCTAACCGACTCCTTTTCAGTCGAACTAATTCTCCAGCGTACCACTCGCGCAGAAGGCTCTTGGACAGAAAGGATTCTGGAGCAGCTGCTCTCCAGGTACGTGCGTCTGAACGCATTGAAAAATGCGACTCACGCGCAGGCCCGCTCAATAACAGCGACCACCCAAGCGGTCGATTATTACGTGCTCGCCGTGGCACAGCCCACAACCCCAACCAGTGGTCGGACTAAGGCCACTCTATTGGCCGCCAGCCGGGCAATGTCCCCATAACGGTCCTGAGTCGACCGATGTGGCGCTGAACCGAATTCGCTGTTACCGCCGTTTCTCCTCACAGGAGTCGCTTGTACCCTTCGAGCAATCCTGTCCAGATCTTTCTGACACTGAGCCAACTAAACGCCAGATATTCAGCACAGTACTACTGTCAGGCAGTCCAGTCAGCAAGAATGCCAACAACACGGTGCTGCACTGGAACCGTGCGAAGCTTCCGCCAATAACAACAACGTGGATAACCACAACAATGTGTACTACGCACACGCGCCAGGCAATAACGGTGCCAGCTAAATCGCACCGCACAAAAGCAAACCGCCGAAAAAACACTTTGAAATATCGCAACGATTCGCACGCACGTCTATCCGCCTCGACAGTCAACTAACGAATATCCTCTGGGTAGCCTAACACATCCGTTTGAAGGCGAGCTAAAGTGAGAAGGCGAAACATCCCCTTCGCAGGGTTGAGCGCTGGGTTTCGGACCCGCCACGTAAAAAACGCATCTAATCAAAAGAAACAACAAATTAAGTATTAGGTTACGAGGGCATGCATGGAATGTCCGGTCCTTTAATTGGGAAGGTGACGCTGCCCAGCTGGTTGATGTCCTCGTTAGAGTGGACGCCGTCCAATAAATGCGAAGGCCGAGACAAGGACTGAGACGAGTAGGTCTTCAAAATATCGCTGATTTGCGCCCACGCCCCGACGGAAGAGAAGGACGATGTGATCAAAGATGCCTTCTATGAGCGCTTGGAGCGCACCTTTGAAAGCTGCCCAAGCCACAATATCAAAATCGTGCTTGGCGACTTTAACGCCACGGGAGGCTAAGAAGGTATCTTTGACACTACGGTCGGTAAATTCTGCCTCCACGACGAAATGGGTTGAGGCTGATCGACTTCACCGGGACCCGAAATGTGGTTATCTGTAGTACTAGATTCCAGCATAAGAAAATTTATCAAACCACCTGGCTGTCTCCAGATCGAAAAATCACCAACCAGATCGATCATGTTGTGATAGACGGAAGACACGTCTCCAGCGTGTCTTCATACCATGAAGAAGTTCGAATAGAAATTACCCGTCTGAAGAACAACAAAGCGGCGGTGGCCGATGGATTGCTGGCCGAGCTATTCAAACACAGCGGCGAAGAACTGAAAAGGAGCATGCATCAGCTTCTTTGTAAAATATGGTCGGATGAAAGCATGCCCAATGAGTGAAATTTAAGTGTGCTCTGCCCAATACACAAAAAGGGAGACCCTACAATCTGCGCCAACTACCGTGGGATAAGCCTCCTCAACATCGCATGTACGGTTCTATCGAGCGTATTGTGTGAAATATTGATATCGTCGGCCTCAACTCCCGCGCCGTTAGTTCTGCTTTCTCCAGACTAGACACGGAAGATAAACAAATGGGTCTGACGGTGTACGAGGGTAAGACATCAAACAAACAGTTGTCGCACTCGCGACTTGGCTCTAACGTCACTGTTGACAGTCATAACTTAGGAGTCGTAGATAATTTCGCTAGTTTCGAACCAATGTAAACACCACCAATAATGTCAGCCGGGAAATCCAACGCAGGATAACTCTCGCCAACAGGTGCTACTTCGGACTGAGTAGGCAATTGAGAAGAAAAGTCTTCTCTCGACGAACTTCGAAACTTTTGTTACCTTACTTAATTCTGAATTTTGACATTTCGAAATAAGCCAAGAACAAAAAAATAAAATTTTGATAAATAAAACTGAAATCGTTTATATTCAAATTGAATTTACGAACAAAATATGGATTCCCTAACTGCCACTCGATGAATTTCGAACTTACGTTTGTTGTTCGAATTGTATGATAGCAATTTCGCACCTTTCCCGTTAAAACAGCATACGATAGATTGCGTGAAAAGCTGATTAATTCATTCTTGATTTGAATACTGGCAAGTGAAACTTTCAAATGAATTTGAAAATTGTGTTGTATGGGATGTAGGTGTGGTTGTAGTTCAATATCACCCATCACTGTAACATCAAAGTTTTAGAGAAATGGCATTTACCAAATTTAGTTGAAACCGGTGAGACGGATTTCGAGATTTGTGATATCACCTAAATTTAATAATGTATATATCGGGTGATTTTTTAAGAGCTTGATAACTTTTTTTAAAAAAAAACGCATAAAATTTGCAAAATCTCATCGGTTCTTTATTTGAAACGTTAGATTGGTTCATGACATTTACTTTTTGAAGATAATTTCATTTAAATGTTGACCGCGGCTGCGTCTTAGGTGGTCCATTCGGAAAGTCCAATTTTGGGCAACTTTTTCGAGCATTTCGGCCGGAATAGCCCGAATTTCTTCGGAAATGTTGTCTTCCAAAGCTGGAATAGTTGCTGGCTTATTTCTGTAGACTTTAGACTTGACGTAGCCCCACAAAAAATAGTCTAAAGGCGTTAAATCGCATGATCTTGGTGGCCAACTTACGGGTCCATTTCTTGAGATGAATTGTTCTCCGAAGTTTTCCCTCAAAATGGCCATAGAATCGCGAGCTGTGTGGCATGTAGCGCCATCTTGTTGAAACCACATGAGTCAACATTTAAATGAAATTGTCTTCAAAAAGTAAATGTCATGAACCAATCTAACGTTTCAAATAAAGAACCGATGAGATTTTGCAAATTTTATGCGTTTTTTTTTAAAAAAAAGTTATCAAGCTCTTAAAAAATCACCCGATACATACATACATATATCGAATTTGGTTTTTGACTTAACGTGTTTTTTGTAGTTTTTACACTATATATCTTAATTCAGTGCTTAAATATGGTACTTTATACATTTTTGGTCAATGCAATTTGTGTGTGTGGCAGAGGTCCGATTACGCCCACTTTTTGCTAAGAAGCGTCCTCAAGACATTTCACTCTTTACTCAAGTTAGAGCTTGCACAGATGGACGGACAGACAGACAGTCATCTCATTTATATATAAATATATCCCTATATCTATTTCGATTAGTGGTAAACTATGGTACTTGTTCGCTGAATTCTAAATTCGCTGAACTATGTCAATGTCATCGTATATCTCATACAAAGCATCGTTACATCGAATGTAATATTCGCTGTTGGCAAAGCACCATAAATTTTCCGCAGAAGTTTCTTTCGAAAACTCGTAACGTCGACTCATCAGATGTTGTTATCGCTGCTCAGGTGGGAAATAATTGTAGTAGGACAATTGCCCCACACTACTTTCCTCATTTCAAATCTTCTTTACTGGCGTAGACAACGCTTACGCGATTATAGCAGAGTTAAAAACAGCAAACCTGTCGTTTGTTCTTTTCGCTACGTTGCGCCAATTGGATGTTCCCAGAGAAGCCAGGTCCTTTTCCATTTCGTATTTCCAAGGGAGTGGAGGTCTTCCTCTTCTTCTGCTTTCCCCGGCGGGTACTGCGGAATACTTTAAGAGCTGGAGCCTTTTCGTCCATTTGGACAACATGACCTAGCCAGCGTAGCTGCTGTCTCTTAATTCGCTGAACTCGTAACGTCGACTCATCAGTTGTTGTCATCGTCCAAGCCTCTGCACCATATAGCAGGACGGGAATTATGAGCGACTTATAGAGTTTGGCTTTTGTTCGTCGAGAGAGGACTTTACTTTTCAATTGCCTACTCAGTCCGAAGTAGCACCTGTTGGCAAGAGCAATCCTGCGTTGGATTTCCAGGCTGACATTGCTGGTGGTGTTAATACTGGTTCCTAAATAGACGAAATTATCTACAACTTCAAAGTTATGACTGTCAACAGTGACGTGAGAGCCAAGTCGCGAGTGCGACGACTGTTTGTTTGATGACAGGAGATATTTCGTCTTGTCCTCGTTCACTGCCAGACCCATTTGCTTTGCGTCATTGTCCAGTCTGGAGAAAGCAGAACAAACGGCGCGGGTGTTGAGGACTATGATATCAATATCATCGGCATGCGCCAGCAGTTGTACACTCTCATGATTGCAGCCCGAATGCAGCTCGAATTATTTTCTATAGTATATTTCGAACTGAGGTCTTTGCTATTGCGAAAGCCGCAATAGCACCTGGCCTCTAAAGCACCTACAAGCAAGCATCAAGGCAGTAACCTCGTTTCGCATATCGGCCAGAAGTGTCTTGGGAAGCCGGACAGTAGTGGAATGAAGGGAGTACGCAACTTCACTTCTACTATGTGCCAGATCATAAAGGCGTCGAGGGCAATGAAATAGTGGTCGAGATTGCCTAGAATGGTGTACGGCTAACACCCGAAAACGTGATCAACAGTGGGAAGCAGTTGCATTGTGTATACGACGATCTAGATAGAAGCATGGTAAAAAATCCTAAAATACTACAAAAGTCATATATAAAACGGTAGATCGGAAATACAAAAAAATCTTACTAGCATTCGATAGAAGTGTCTGTTAGAACATGATCGGAATACTAACTGTTCACGGGCTGTTGGCGGCACACGGCTGCATAATGGAGCTGACAGAACGAAAAGACTGCAGGCAATGTATAGAGCATTGCACCAGGGGAACAATAGAGCATCTCTTATGCACTTGTTCCACATTGGCAAGACTACGCTGTAAGCATCTGGGGTCCGCACGGTATGATACACTTTGGGGGGAACCACATGATTCAAATCAATCCAGAAGAAAATTTGAGAATGAGTTGCCCGATACACCGCTTTGGTATGAAATACTATTAGCAAGTAATAAAAGTTAATAAATCAAATATCAAACTTTATATGTACTAGTCTAACGGAATCTAAAATAAAGGCCCTCCAGTCCGAGAATGTCATCCATATATTAGTAGCATATTCTAAAATCAAATTCATTTGCACGGAATTCACAATCTTCCCGGTGTCACACAACCACGTTTCATTGCAGGTACAAGATGACACCATAGCATATTAACAAAACAAGATACCTGCGTACGACCATCACACAAGTAGAGCAAAAGTCAGTATAGACGAAGGTATAGAGAATATTACAAACGGGATATATCTTATCACTTTCCGTTCTTCTGCAATCATCAATGATACAGAATATATCAAAGTGAAAAAAGAGACAGAACGCGAGGTAGAACAGGGTTATCTCTTCAATATCATCAGTCACGACACGGGTCTAAGCATGTCTCAACTCCATAGAATGGACAATGAGAACCTCCACGTCATTTGAGATTTTAAAAACGAATAGAAGTCTGCCGGATGGCATAAAGTTTACTTTACGGTCGGTGTTGCTCTCAGTATCACCTGTGGTGGCTTTATCATTATCAGGCAAATCTTGAAGAAAAGGCAAAAAAGGAAGTATAAAGGGCCATTAGTAACTACAAAATAATCAAGGACTGTCAGCAACTTGAGGGGGAGTAGTTAACAAAAGTCAATGTTCTCGAGATTGTTGATTGTTGTTGTTATTGAATGATTGACAGTCAACAGTCTCTGTTGACCAGATACTATATATACATATGTATATAGTATATGACACCCACAATAAGCAAATGAGCGGATGTAATTGCACATTCAGCAAACACATAGCGTGGCCGCTATGGAATAATTAAGAAACCCGTGAGTGGAGTTAAGTTTATTAAATCCTTAAGCGAATTTGTTTTTTCAGTAAGGTTTCATCATGGAAAGATATACCATCCAACATATTTGTGGATGATTGCATGTATGTATTATAATTTGGTTGCATTACTTGTGGATATTGGTAGTATCTTATTTTTATTTTCAACGTATTTATTTTTTTCAAAAATAGCATCTTCTTAATAAATTCCCTCATTTTGTGCTACAAAAATTAATGGTTTTTAATCTGGTGAGCCAAAATGGTAAATAATTGAAATGGTAGTTTACGAACTAATATCTTTATTGACTTCCTAATCGCTTGCAAATAAATGACGAGATTTACCTGATTACCTTCTAGGTGCAGTTTTGATACCAGCAGTTGTCGTCGTCTCTCAGCTTCCTCGCAGAATGCTCGCAGACTCTCCTTGTAAAGGGTTTGCGGAAGTTCTCCAACAATTTGTAGTTGGTGTCTGGGGTTTGTACTCCGCAATCAATCTAAGCTTCAGGGTTGGCCAATTTTCGATGTTTGTTAGGATCTGGTTACAAGACCATTCAGGTTTCGTTCGACAGTTCCGAATAGAATGCGCTGTTGACGTAGGTTATTAGTTTGGTAAAGCCAAAAATATAGTCAACTCTACTGATGAAAGTAAACAAAGTTTCTGGTTCTCCCTTTAGCGTGGGAATATCTTTGAGTTGCCCACGATCCTCACTGAGATTGCCCTCATTTAAAATGATCAAACTAAAGAGACGAGCTTAAATACATGAATACGTTCATCAGATGGCTGGAAATCATTATATTAAGGATACGGGTCTAGACCAAGGCTTTAAATTGATTTATTTCACGTTTACTTAATTTCTTTAAAATATAAGAAAAAACTCTCTGTATTTCATTAAGTACAGTTTGGCAAAGAATATAGTTGATATTTGATGCTTGTGGCTCCTATTTTAGATGTGCGATACAGCACTTTTCAACGGTTCTATTCGTTTCATTCCGATAACATTATTGGTATCTGAATGAATTTTAAGTTTTTACGATTTGTTTACTATTACAAAAAATATCTATAAGAATAAAATGGAAGTTCTCCTAAATTGGCAAAATTAAAAGCGAATGAAATATTTTGAAGTATCTACAAAACTGTATTATAAAGATGTTGCGTATACCGTCATTCGTTAATAGGCATAATACATAAGGACTGCGTGGAATAAAATTGTCCGTTACAAAAATTAAAAAATCTTTTAAACCAGTTGTCCGATTTTTATAAACTAAAATATTTTATTAAGAACATTTATTTCAAATTTATTAATAAATATTTTTATTTTTCCGGAACCCCGTCCATTAGTGCTTTTATGGTAGTGTCCAATACTCTCATAGCTGCTGAAGACCAATTTCTTTTAAAATTTTGAAGGTCTTTGGTCACTTTTTTTGTTGCCTTCATCTCCCTTTTTACTAAAGCCCAGTATCTCTCAATCGGCCTTAGTTCTGGACAGTTAGGTGGATTTGCTTCTCTTGGTACATAAATCACTCCATTCCATTGGAACCACTCTAAGGCTGTTTTGCTATAGTGACATGAAGCGAGGTCAGGCGAAAAAAACGTGGACACTTCATGTTGGCTTAAAAATGGGAGCAATCTCTTTTGTAAACATTCCTTCACATATATTTCGCTGTTAATTTTACCCGATGAAACGAATGAGCTGCTCCTTTTGCCACAAGAAATTTCTTTTGAAATTTTGTCACCTTTTTGGCTTTGAATTTTTCAGCAAAATTTCCTCGAAAAAAAAAAATAAAAAATAAAAAATCTTGTCCAGGTTGCTGAGAAAAGTCCGCTAAAACGTAGGTCTCGTCATCCATTATGCAACATTCGAATTTATTGACAAAATCTTTCCTCAGCTTTTTAGCTCGTTGTTTTGCGGTTTCGTTCTTGACGGCGTTTCTATCCGAAACTTTCTGTACCTTGTACGTCTTCAGCCCAGCTTCTTTCTTCCTCCTGCGTACGAAAGATTCTGAGCAGCCAGTCTTCCTCGCCAATTTGCTGCCCGAAATGCTTGGGTCTTTCTTGAGAATGGTAACAACGTTCTTCGCCTGCTCCCTATCATGTGGCCCCGTCTTTTTACCAGAACCTTTCTTCCTGTCAATACGCACATTTTCCTTAAAGTGTTTAATAACGCGAGAAATGGTTTTAGGGTTAGCCCCTACCTTTTTGGCAATTTTCTTAAACGACCACTGCGGTTTCTTTTGAAAAAATTTAATAATTTTTTCGCGCACTTCCACTTCGCTTGCCATTTTCGCGTTAAATAAATTTTTATTGACTCTAACGAATGCATAATATTTTTTGGCATTTATTTCAGAGCTACTAAGATAAAAATTTGTTTATTTAAAAATTTTAATTGCACGATATGGAAAAAAATGTAACGGACAATTTTATACGACGCAGTCCTTAAGTAGTTTTGGTGAAATAAATGTTAAATTTTTTGTTGAAATAATACAAAATCATTCTGGTATTCCCCGTAAATTAATACACTATCCTTATGACAACCTTAAAATTATTTAAAAGCTTTTTCAAGAAAATGAAAAATTGCTGTAACAAAGTGAACAAATAATGAGCTATATTATATAACCTGTATGAAAGTTTTTATTTATATATGTATATTCACTGCTTTTGCAAAATTATGTTGAAATGCGGTGTAATCTGTAAAAAATTGTAAATTGTGCAAAATTTAATATTGCAGGAATTAGATGTATTGTCAAAAAACAACTGTGCTTAATTCACCCGATGTACACGTATTTATTTAACAATAAATCTATTTAGAAATATATAGGTATTGTATGATCAAGGTACAAAAAATATATATGCGTAGAGTATGTAGTTAACAATTTAAAGGTGAACATGTGAGCTTTCGATACAAGTAGGAGAAAATTATGTCAGAAAACTCAATCGAAAACTACTCATCAGTGACCTAAACTTTTTTAAGTTAATAGCTGCTTATTTCTTATGAAATTAAAGGGATATATATGTGTTTGTTAAATTAAATATATATGTACATAAGAGCATTTAACAAGGTAATTAACCCATGAAACTAATAACTAGCATTGATTGCTTCGTTCGCATAAGCTATAAAAGCGAGATAGTTTCGATAGCTTTTGCAGTTGCTGTAAGTTTACGATACAACACGGTGTACGTTCGTTGCTTAAGTCTTTTGTTTCGTTTCTTTTGTCGTTGTAAGTTTAAACTCAACTACAATTTTTTTATTGCTTATTGAAATGAAATTGTGTTCAAGGTTGTAAAGTGTTTATCAAAAGCAACTATCAGTTGTGATCAATTATTGAGCAATACTTTTCATTACATAATGAGTAGAATAATGACAAATTTAACTACATCTCTGTAGGACAATATATGGTGATATATATATATATATGTATATGTATATATATACATATTTATTTATATATATGTATGTTTAATATATATCACATATATATACATATATATATATATATATAAATATATAATTATATATATATTAACGCTCATGTGTATTTTTTTGCACTTGGTTGCTGACAATAAGTGCAAACAAAATACGTTAATGTATGCGCATGCAATATAATTACAGTGTTCAACCGTTGTACTCTCGCAGTGACAGTTACAAACTCAACAGCCATCATCTTAACATACAAATAACAATTTATTATGCGTGCGACTATATTAAATTATATGCAAGTTTTCTTAATTAAGTATTTCTTTGAATGGAAAAACCGTAAATAGAAAAAAGCGTTTCTTTGTTAGAGGACTTGCCACCATTTATAAGTTTTTTCCACTTACAACATCACTCATATATCTCTATTCCTTACAGGCATTGAACAGTTAAATATAAAATGAAACTCTTTATATTGGCCGGCGTTTTAGCTTTAGCTTATTTCACCACTGCCGAAGATAAATACACAACTAAATATGACAATATTGACGTTGATGAAATATTGAAGTCAGATCGTTTATTCAATAATTATTTCAAATGTTTGATTGAAACGGGCAAGTGTACACCAGAGGGACGAGAACTAAAGAAGACGCTTCCAGATGCACTGAAAACTGAATGCAGCAAATGTAGTGAAAAACAGAAACAAAATACTGACAAAGTTATACGTTATGTCATTGATAACAAACCCGAAGAATGGAAGCAACTGCAAGCTAAGTATGACCCTGAGGGTATATATGCAGCCAAATATAAGAAAGAAGCGGAGAAACAAGGAATCACAATTTAAATCACCTTAACAATTCATAATATATATGACTAATACATATTGTAAATAGTTTTGTCAGTACATATTTGTAGATAAGCACATCTTTGTACACACATGTACTCGTGTAAGCGCTGACATATGTGTAAATAAATAAATAATATTTCTGGGAATAGACATTTATATCTATGAACGTTTAGTTACTGATCAACTAAAGGCATGATAACTTTACCTGTTGAAAGTAGTATATCCGTACAACAATTAGATCATTTGCGTTTTTTTCCGTGTTTATTAACCTCGTTTGCTTGGCATGTGAATATACGTACTTACAATTTCTGAAAACTGGCATAGAAGGGAAAAATTTTACCACTACATTAATTCAAATCAGTACATAATAGCAAAGTACAACCCTTGAAAAGTCTGAAGTAATTATCATTTAAACTGAGAAACTATATTTTTCTTAAATTGAGCCTACTGATTTTAGTATAAAAATTTATTTAAGGCCATTCACAGATAAAATACTTCCAATTCGAAGCACAAACAAAAAATTCGAAATTATTTCTTCTTAGTTAGAATACTTACAAAAAAAGCAAATTTTAAAGAAATGGAAATCACAGTTTATTTACTGTCGTTATTTGCTACATCCAGTATCAGTAAAAAACAATTTTATTAAAATGGTATACCAGACTAAATAAATAGTGTATTAAATTGTTTGCAGAAGTTGACAGTTGATAGAAAATTAAATTAAATAACAATCAACATTAAGGATGTGTTGCCCTTTCGTATAGTTTGCAGAAAGCCATGTAAACCAAGATGAGTCCTATATGGAGGTATAACCGCAGAACATGCATGGCACATTAAATATGGCGAAGGATAATTATTTACGAGACTATATCATTCTCTGAATTTAAAACTTATTCTTCATAGACGAAAAAAAAATAGTTAAAACAGTATACCTATAACACTAAATCTTGTAAAGAAACAGAAATTTTTCTATAAAGTTAATACTATAAATAGAAAATAAGTAATAATTAAACTACAAAATTAAAACAAAGAAATAGACTAATCAGCGAAATATGAACAACACCCTATTATTAATTCGGCAAACATTAAAATTCGACGGAAGCGAAGTTGTAGACCTAATACCAGACTTTTTTGTACGCGAAATCAAGAATTAGTATGTTATCGCAAATTTTGCGAAGCGAACAATAACTTTTTGTAAAATTCCACAATAAAGCTAGCTGAGAGTACTCGTATTAGGTAGTGAGAAAATTCATAATTTTTCCAATAGATGGTTTTAGTAACATGTATCTCACGTTGTATAAGTCTGATTGGGTTACACAGTATGGCGTTAGAAGGATAAGTTCTTCTTCTTCTTAATTGGCGTAGACACCGCTTACGCGAATATAGCCGAGTTAACAACAGCGCGCCAGTCGTTTCTTCTTTCCGCTACGTGGCGCCAATTGGATATTCCAAGCGTAGCCAGGTCCTTCTCCACTTGGTCCTTCCAACGGAGTGGAGGTCTTCCTCTTCCTCTGCTTCCCCCGCCGGGTACAGCGTCGAATACTTTCAGAGCTGGAGTGTTTTCGTCCATCAGGACTGTCTTTTAATTCGCTGAATTATGTCAATGTCGTCGTATATCTCGCACAGTTCATCGTTCCATCGAATGCGAAATTCGCCGTGACCAATGCGCAAAGGACGATAAACTCGTAACGTCGAATCATCGGTTGCTGTCATCGTCCAAGCCTCTGCACCATATAGCAGGACGGGAATTATGAGCGACTTATAGAGTTTGGCTTTTGTTCGTCGAGAGAGGACTTTACTTTTC
Source organism: Bactrocera neohumeralis (assembly GCF_024586455.1). Lineage (NCBI taxonomy): Eukaryota > Metazoa > Arthropoda > Insecta > Diptera > Tephritidae > Bactrocera > Bactrocera neohumeralis. The sequence goes on along the minus strand of NC_065921.1, from coordinate 31,055,533 downwards.
AATTGCCTACTCAGTCCGAAATAGCACCTGTTGGCAAGAGCAATCCTGCGTTGGATTTACAGGCTGACATTGTTGGTGGTGTTTACACTGGTTCCAAGATAGACGAAATTATCTACAACTTCAAAGTTATGACTGTCAACAGTGACGTGAGAGTCAAGTCGCAAGTGCGACGACTGTTTGTTTGATGACAGGAGATATTTCGTCTTGCCCTCGTTCACTGCCAGACCCATTTTCTGTGCTTCCTTGTCCAGCCTGAAGAAAGCAGAACTAACGGCCGATGATATCAATATCATCGGCATACGCCAACAGCTGTACACTCTTATAGAAGATGGTACCTTCTCTGTTTAGTTCTGCAGCTCGAACTATTTTCTCCAGAAGCAGGTTGAAGAAGTCGCACGATAGGGAGTCGCCTTGTCTGAAACCCGATCCTGACGGAGCTTTTCGTGTTGCTCAACGTCAGTTTATACAGCCGTATTAGTTTTGCGGGGATACCAAATTCAGACATCGCGGCATAAAGGCAGCTCTTTTTCGTGCTGTCGAAAGCAGCTTTGAAATCGACGAAGAGGTGGTGTGTGTCGATTTTCCTTTCACGGGTCTTTTTCAAGATTTGGCCTATGGTGAATATCTGGTCTGTTGTTGATATGCCAGGTCTAAAGCCACACTGATAAGGTCCAATCAGTTTGTTGACGGTGGGCTTTAATCTTTCACATAATACGCTCGATACAACCTTATATGCTATGTTGAGGAGGCTTATCCCACGGTAGTTGGCGCAGATTGTTGGGTCTCCTTTTTTATGGATTGGGCAAAGCATACTTAAATTCCAATCGTTGGGCATGCTTTCGTCTGACCATATTTTACAAAAAAGCTGATGTATGCTCCCTATTCTTCGCCGCCGTGTCTGAATAGCTCAGGCGGCAATCCATCGGTCCCCGCCGCTTTGTTGTTCTTCAGGCGGGTAAATGCTATTCGAACTTCCTCATGGTCGGACAATAGAACGTCGGCTCCATCGTCGTCGATTGGGGAATCGGGTTCGCCTTCTCCAGGCGTTGTTCTTTCACTGCCATTCAGCAGGCTGGAGAAGTGTTCCCTCCATAATTTAAGTATGCTCTGGGCATCGGTGACTAGGTCACCTTTGGGGGTTCTACAAGAGTAAGCTCCGGTCTTGAAACCTTCTGTAAGCCGCCGCATCTTTTCGTAGAATTTTCGAGCATTACCCCTGTCGGCCAGCTTATCAAGCTCTTCGTACTCACGCATTTCGGCCTCTTTCTTTTTCTGTCTGCAAATGCGTCTCGCTTCCCTCTTCAACTCTCGGTATCTTTCCCATCCCGCACGTGTTGTGGTCGATCGTAACGTTGCGAGGTGGGCAGCCTGTTTTCTCTCCGCTGCGACACGGCACTTCTCGTCGTACCAGCTGTTCTTTTGCACTTTCCGAAAACCAATGGTTTCGGTTGCAGCTGTACATAAGGAGTTTGAAATGCCGTCCCAAAATTCCCTTATACCGAGTTGTTGACGAGTGCTCTCAGAGAGCAGGCTTGCAAGCCGAGTAGCAAATCGTTCGACTGTCTGTTGTGGTTGCAGTTTCTCGACATCGAAGAACATCGCTTTGATGCGGATTGTGGCTAGACGTTCATTCACCGGAGGGAATGATAGTACTCGGCGACAGAGCCTCTCTCCCACCACGAACCCAACACCAAACTTGCGCTCCTTTATATGGCCACTGTAGTAAAAGTCACAAGGACCTACTTGATGTCAGCCTTTATTTTCGCGAGGACATCAACCGGCTGGGCAGCGGCATCTTCCCAATTAAGGGTCCGGATATTCTAGGTGTATGCACTCAAATCATAGTCCTTATTTCGTTTGCCATGGTCGTCATCAAAAGGGAGGTCTCTCATCCGAGGCATGTTGTTCCTTTTCATTGGGGGTATTTTTTACGTGGCCGGTCCCAAACCCAGCGCACAACCCTATGTGGGAGATATTACGCCTTCTCACTTTAGCTCGCCTTCGAACGAATGTTCTTAGGCTACCCAGAGGATACTTGGTCAAAGACCGGAAGTCGTGAGCTGCTTGAGTCATATGTAAAAGAATCGTTTCCGGCCACTCCCAAGTGAATGGCGATCAGAGAACTTTCCTCACTTGCATGAACTTTTAAAAATGACTCCTTAGGCAAAGCACAGTACTTTAGCACCATTGATTTAGCCAAATGTTATCACGAAATATTAATGACAAAAAGAGACATCGAAAAAACAGCTTTTGTTAATCCGGCAGAACTGTATGAGTACGTCCGTATGCCTTTTGGGCTTAAAAATGCCCCAGCCAAGTCCCAAAGAATGATGAATGAGATTCTAAGAGAATTCATAAACAAAATTTGTCCGGTTTACCTGGATGATATTGTCTTTTCAACGCCCTTGGAAGAGCATATTCTAATCTTGAACAAATTTTCGCGGTTTTACCGAATCACAATTTAAAAATTCAAGCAAGCAAATGTAGCTTTCTAAAAAAAGAAACGAAATTGTTAGGGCATACATTAACAAAAGATGGAATTAAACCTAAAAAGAAATTATGGCAATTAAAGAGTTAGAACTTTGGAAAACAGAGAGACAGCTTAAAGGGGTTTTTTGGAGCTACAGGGTATTCTTCTCTTCTTAATTGGCGTAGACACCGCTTACGCGATTACAGCGTAGTTAACAACAGCGCGTCAGTCGTTTCTCCTCTTCGTGGCGCCAATTGGATATTCCAAGCGTAGCCAGGTCCTTCTCCACCTGGTCCTTCCACCGGAGTGGAGGTCTTTCTCTTCCTCTGCTCTCCCGGCGGGTACATCGTCGAATACATTAAGAGCTGGAGTGTTTTCGTCCATTCGGACAATATGACCTAGCCAGCGTAGCCGCTGTCGCTATGTCAATTTCGTCGTATATCTCGTACAGCTCATCGTTCCATCGAATGCGATTTTCGCCGTGGCCAATGCGCAAAGGACCATAAATCTTTCGCAGAACCTTTCTCCCGAAAACTCGCAACGTCGATTCATCAGTTGATGTCATCGTCCAAGCCTCTGCACCATATAGCAGGACGGGAATTATGAGCGACTTATAGAGTTTGGTTTTTGTTAGTCGAGAGAGGACTTAATTTCTCAATTGGAAGAGATATTCTATATCGGATTTTGAGGCTGACGTTGTTATTTGTGTTAATACTGGTTCCAAGATAGACGAAATTATCTACGACTTCGATGGTATGACTGTCAAAAGTGACGTGAGAGCCAAGTCGACAATGTATAATCACAAAAGTTAGCACAGGTTATTTTCTAAGGCAAAAATGTAATCTCCGCAGAAATTGTTCAGATCGGTTAACTATAGCATATAGCTGCCATACAAACGGAACGATCGGAATCAAGGGCTTGTATGGAAAACTTTCGCATTTGACGTGGTATCTTCATGAAATTTGACATGGATTACTGCTTAAGTCAGTTGTTTTAATATGCCATAAAAAAGATGTAAATAGTTTCGCGGTATATTAGAACTCCAATATAAAATTATTTTTAATTGTAACAAATGTTGGGTGTTTTAATTTAAATGCCCAAAAATCATTATTTTGTTCGATCTGGCGCTCTCACACTGGAATAAGTATGCAATCCTTTATCCTTGAAATCGAGCCTGCAAGTGTTGCTAAAAATACAAAACTTGATGATTATTTAGTAATATTACAATTATTGATGTACTATATTACCTCTCTTCTTTCTCTTTTCTTTCATTGGAAAATAAAATAGCGAAATATTTTTCTCCATTTTCACAAAACTGTCTCAGTTATTTATTCGAAAACAACTGACAAATTTTATACTATTTTGAATTAGAAATGAGGTCAACTAGAAATGAGACAAATTCACTTAGACAAAGTCACTAAGGGGACTTCACAAAACAAAAGTCACTATTAGTAACATGAGACTGCTGCCCGAATACCGACATTAATATCTCAAATTTAGAGACTTGTGACTGTATCAAAGTACTGAATTCCAATATAAGATTATTCAAACATCATTTGGGACGGTAACTTAATAATCGCTTTATTGATGTAAATATTTATGAATGGAAGTGTGCTACACTAGGATATTAGTTTTTTATTCTTATCACTGTTGTATTTTGTTTGTATTCCTCACCATCATCCTGTAACTTCTAGAATGAAAATAACAAGTAAGCATTTAATAACTGATAAAAAGTAGTTTAAATCTTACATTATTTTGAATAAAATGGTTGCAAATGGTGCTAATGGATTGTTTCAAAATCTCAGAGTTGGTTTTTAAATCTGTAACCTACAATAAAATAAATATGATAACAAACATTCCATGTAAATGAGTGTGAGTATAAATATAAATATAAATATATATGTATTAGCACAATCTCTAAAACCGGGAAATAAATTAAGGATCTTAGTAAAATACTTACATTACTTTCGATGTTGTGAATAAGGCCTTGACAGTCTTTAATTTTAATATTGTTCTTTTCCCAATTGTTTTCCATCAAAGCGATGCGCAATGTTATATTTTCCGTACGTCTCATAAGTTCAGCAATCTGTAACTAGTAGAGTAAATTGAAATTGAGAACATAAATTCTTCATTAATTTTATGTCTTAGTAGACCTAAGCTAAGATTAACAAGTAAGGAAGGGCTAAGTTCGGGTGCAACCGAACATCTTATATTCCTGTATATAGCGTAAAGTCAGCCGGATGTTCGAAAATCATGATATTAGTTATATAGGGCTAGACCAAGTTTTTGAGCAAATTCATCTATTTTAAGCACAAAGTTACACTGTTATGAGTAAACACGCTTTCTTATTTTCATTGGGATAACTCACATATTGGCCGATAATGTGGTACAAAGACTCTCGGAGCTCGAAAATCTTTACATTAAGTATATGGCGGCTAAGGGAAGTATTGGTCCGATTCAAACCATTTTTGACTTATAGATATACCATTATAAGAGAAGCATTATATCTTAATTTCAGTTATACAAGTATATATCAATATTTTCGATCAAAAGTCAACTGTAGGTATTGCGGTATTTGATACCTGGGGGCTTGAACAGTTTTTCTTCGATTTAAACAATTTTTGGTCATAAGGTGGCATACACTAAAGACAATATTCGTGAAAAGTTGTATCCCGTTATATTAATTGTGTACTGGAAAGTAAAAGAATCAAGTGGAATTTAAAATTGTGCTATAGGGGAAGTAGGCGTGGTTGTTGTACCATTTTCACAATGTGACATAAGAATGGAAAAGGAATGCCACGCCCGTTGTCCAATCTTCACACCGGCTCTTTTCTCTCATACTATATCGTGGTAAAATTTAATGTCTGAAATCGTTGTTGATTTATCGCGCTTTTAGTAGTTTTTAACAGTAACGTTATATGGAAAGTGGGCGGAGTTATCCTCCGATTTCATACATTTTTACATTGTCAGTAGAAATTCGTATAAGATTTGCACTCAGCAAATTTGATAGTTACAACTTGAGTAGTTTAGGAGATATGTACATTAAACTTGTTAGAGGGCGGGCCACATCCACTTTTTCAGATTTTTGCACACCGGCTCTCATTAAAGTTCTCTCATACTATATCATGGTCTTAAAATTTAATGTCTGGCGTATTCAGTTGTTGATTTATCGCGCTTTTAGTAGTTTTTAACAGTAACCTTATATGGAAAGTGGGCGGACGGCGGTGGTTCCGTCATCCAGCTCAAAGAGTCGAATATCGTTTTTATAGACAATAAGCATTTATTTATCCATTCTTAAGTAATTTATATTCCAGAGCTGAAAAAATGGGCATGTCAAAAAATAAATTTTTATTTCAACACGAGAATGACACGAAACTACAAATAAAATGAATTAATGAAGTATAAACTATTTATTTTATTAAATTGATTGGAAAGTATATTAAAAATTTTTTAATATTATAGGGACACGAAGTTTTGATTAATAATTTTCACATCCAAAATACTTTTGTGATTCACTGTAACTTTTCGCGAAAGCTGCCAAACTAGAATCTCGTACTCCAGTGACTCTATAATTATCGCTACTTTGATTTCAATTATTATGTATATACATGTATTATAAAGCCAAATTAAACGTCAAACAGAAAACTTTTTTGTGACGAGGTAGAGTTTATTGTCCAAGGCAACAGTACAATCTCAAAACAAATTGTTAAAATGGGACTACTGAAGAATCTAGGCCGTGGGGTAGGACTTCCCATTTAAGCGTTTCCTGGTAAGTTTTAACGGTTTTGGTAAACTAAGGCCGGGCACTGTCATGCAGCACAATCACTTTTTCGTGCTTCTCCTGGTCATAAAGAACAACAGTTCCTTGTTTCTGAGTCATTTCCAGCTTTTCAATGTTTTGACGGGTGACCCCCAATACTGAAGTAAGCTTTTCTTGCGTCTGACACGATTCTCATCGGCGTCATCGTAGGTTTTTGGACTTCCTTCACGCGGACAGTCGTTAAAATCCATTCTTTTTTGAAGTGATGAAACCAATCATGGTACGTTGTTTCACTTTGGACTTCCCGATGTGCTCCCGCTGCCGATTTCGTTGACTTAACAGAAGTGTTGATTCCCGCAAATGACGATTATTTAAAAAAAATTATCATATTCCCACGATCAAAATTATATGACATAAAGCAGTTTCTTTTTCAAATATCTAGGTTAAGTTTATCAAGCTTTGGATATATCAAAATCGGTCACCACTAACTGCTGGAGCTATCTATTGACAAACAACTAGATCTTTGCGTACCTAATACCTATTTTTTTATTGCCGCAGGCTTAGCGTTTGGTATTTGCCAATAAAATTTCTAAATTTAACAGTATTGAGTATATAATTTTTAACCGATAACGAATATTAAACTGTATAATTTTGTATACCTAGATCGTTTCAATATAAAGGCTGATAAATTTCGAGGTTCCCTACTTTTTTAAAGAAAAAACACTCAAACTGCAAATTCTTTAGAATTTATTTTTTCATCCGTTGAGTCCAATTTTCGTTGACTCGTTCGAACATTTTGAATGGTAACTGGCGAATGACACGAGTAATGTTTAGCTCACCATGTCCTGAATCGAAACGGGATTGCGGGGAACGACTTTATCGACCGGCGCAAAACGTGAAATTATCTGTTCACCGGAGTGTTCTCTCAATAAATCCATTGCTTAATGTGTGGGAAGTGGTGCTGTCTTGTTGAAACCACCGGAATCAATTTAGAATATCGATAATTCCACCGACTCACAAGTCACATCAAAATGCTGTTTTTTCCAAATGAAATGGCAGCACTTAAATCTCTTCAAGTTGCTCTTCGTCCTAAATGCAACAATTTTATTTGTTTACATACCCATTAAACAGAAATGGGCCCCATCGCTGAACAAAATTTAAGTCGAAAACATCGGATCTTCTTGGAACTTTTCAAGACCCCATAGAGGAAAGCGATGTTGTTTGTGAAGGTCGAGCGGCTTCAGTTCTCGCACATATAGCATGTGTACGCTTTTTATTTAAGATCTTCACGTAAAAGCGCCAAATTGTTCAATGTGTCAGTCCGAGTTGCTGCGAACGGCGCCGAATTTACTCTCCACGGTCTTCGTGTACACTCTCAGCTACGGCCGCTATATTTTCTTCACTTCATACTGGACATGGTCTATTAAGTCGAATATTATCAAATAATGAATGCTAGGTATCAAGATGGGTGATGGTGTTGGGAATAGTACGCTCAGTAGGCCGATTATGTTGACCATAAGTTGAGGGAAGCCCGCGAACAAAAATAATATGACACGATGCACGCGAGTTATATTTTAATTTTTAGTTTTATGTATTATATGTAAAAGGTGGCGCAAAAATTACACTCCGATGTTTTTTGGAAAATGAAAAACTTTGATCCTGCTTGTGGATCAAGTCGAGAATATGATATCATGTAAATGACCGCCGCCACAGTTGATTGTCATTTGAGCCCTTTTTATGGCATTTTCCATCACTTTGGCCAGAACCTCCGGCGATAGGTCCTCACATTCTTGACGGATATTCATTTCTGTTTGTCTTCAGACTAAACTCTTAAAACTAAAAATTGAATGAGCAGTGGTCGAAAATCAAGTTAAATTGTAATCATTCGAAATATGAAACTGTGAAACTGCCGATCAAGCATATACGTAATCATCAATTTCGGTTGTTATTGCTTATTGCTTTAATATTTATTATTCAAAATGCAGCAACATTTTAGGAAACTGTTTACAAAACGAAACTTAAGTATTTTATTTATATAAGGGACTTTAATTGACAAATTGTTATTAATATAATATTTTATTTAAGTGAAACGACACCAATGTCGATTAGGCAGCGACATTTAAGTATCGTTATATATAAGTGTCGCTGACCTTGCCTAAATATTTTTGTAAAATTTCTTCAGTATCTGAAGTTGTGGCAGAGGTTCGAGGTTAACTAGTATTGGGTGTTTGTGGTGGTATATACGTAACTCGCGTGATCTGTCGAAAAAAGGTTATTGAAAAATATATCACTACTTAGATAACCCTTTATTAATTTTATTTTAAATTGAAGAAACATATATTTAATTCAATATTAAAGTTTTGGAGTCTTTTAGAATGGCATGCCATTGGGCTGTTTCGTACTTAAAAATGGTATGGACTGATAGAAGAGGATCTCCAGAATAGGAATATATATCATAGTTTTTAGATGTTTATATTTCAAGTTTATAAATTTAACAATTTTAAAAAATCAATTTTTCTATATAAAAAGAAATTTTAGTAATTGGTTGCCTACTAACTTATAAGGTATGGACAAAAGACAATTACTGTTAGTACTCGTAGTGCTGTTAGTGGTGATCGCTTTTGAGATAAGTACATATATTTATTTTTTTACTAGCTGACTCCGCAGGTGTTGTCCTGCGTGAAATTATGTGTTTTGAAATGAAAAGAACTTTGAATTTACGTTGTGTTAAAAATCATTTATTTTCGATTTCTCTAAATTTTTTTCAATGTTACGCAGCTTGATAAATTTTCGGTATCTGGGTGCTTGAGTAGTTACGGCTCGTTTACTTGAGAAGGCATACCTTAAAGGCAATATTGGTACAAAATCTTATCCTAATACATTCATTGCTGCTTGATTTGTATACTGAAAAGGAAAAGTAACGGAATTTAAAATTGTGTTATGTGCGAAATAATCGTAGTTTTTGTCTGATTTCGTCGATCTTCACACCATTATATAGGAATATATCAAATTTGGTTGTATGTAATTGGTAAAGTAGGTTGAGAGGTATGGAATTTGACTTAAAGGTGAGAGGTGCCACGCCCATCATCCAATTTTAACACCGGCTTCCATAAAATATTCTCATAAATTTTATATCTCTGTCGTATTTAGTTATTGAGTTATCGCACTTTTAGTAGTTTTTAACCTAACTGTTATATGGGGATTGTGCGGGGCTTTTAATCCGATTTCACCAATTTTTGCAATTAGGAAAGAGGTGTTGAAAAGATTTGTCCTACGAAAGTTTGATTACGCTTAAATAGCATGGTAGACATGTACATTTAAACTATTAGGGGGAACTCCGACTTTTTACAAATATTTAAACCCACAAATGGCCCGCTCTATTGCAATCCATATTACCAAATAATATTGTGGAGCTTAGTTACGCTGCTTTATATATTTTCGATGGCAATGATTCGATTTCGCCCATTGGGTGTCAAGGAATACGTGTATCAAGTCATGTTTGTAACTTTTTCCAGTGGCACCGAAACTGAATTGTAAAAGATAGGTTCAACGTCGAAAAGCTGGAATCACAACAGACAGCCGAACGATTTTTTACCCCACTTGTAATCCTCACCAGCAGCTCGGTATTAGGGAACTGGTGGATTGTATATCAATCTCTTTACGTACAGCTGAAAACGAAACCTTTGGTTTTCGTAAAAGGCAAAAGAACAACTGGTACGATGAGAAATGCCCTATCAGATGGACCACAACTCGTGCGGGATAGATACCGAGAGCTGAAGAGGAAAGCGAGACGCATTTGCAGACAGAAAAAGAAAGAAGCCGAAATGCGTGAGTATGAAGAGCTTGATAAGCTGGCCGACAGGGGTAATGCTCAAAAATTCTATGAAAAGATGCGGCGACTAACAGAAGGGTTTCAAGACCGGATCATACTCTTGTAGAACTCCCAGAGGTGATCTAGTGACTGATGCCCAGAGCATACCAAAAATTATGAAAGGAACACTTCTGCAGCCTACTGAATGGAAATGAAAGTATAACGTCAGGAGAAAGCGAACCTTATTCCCCAATCGATGACGATGGAACAGACGTTCAATTGCCCGACCATGCAGAAGTTCGAAAGCAGTACCGTCTGACGAACAACAAAGCGGCAGGGGCCGATGGATTCCCGGCCGAACCATACAAACTCGGCGGAGAACTGCAGAGCTGAATGGAAAAGGCACAATCTTTTATAAGGGTGTACAGCTGCTGGCGTACGTCGATGATATTGATATCAATAGCTTCAACACCCGCGCTTTTAGTTCTATTTTCTCCATACTAAATAAGAAAGCGAAGAAAACTCGTCTGGTAGTAAACGAGAGCAAGACGAAATACTTGAAACAAACAGTCGTCGCACTCCCGACTTTACTCCCACGTCACTGCTGACAGTCATAACTTCGTTTTGGTGTTAATAACACCAATAACAATGTCAGCCTCGATATCCAATGCAGAATAACTCTCTCATTATTTCCGTCCTGCCATATGGTGCATAGATTGAATGACAACACCTGATGAGTTGACGTTACGAGTTTTCGAGTGAAAGAATATGCGGAAGATTTATGGTCCTTTGGGCAACTTTCGACGTGGATTTTCGTATCAACTCTTTACAACTCCATTCGTGTTAGCTGATGCCAACAACCGTCAAGTGAATTTAATTATTCTCTGTAGTGCATCGATGAACTTAAGATTATTCTTTCGACTATGGCTATATATATATTCTGGCATCCTATAGACATTTCCATTGGAAAGTGAAAAACTGGTTTTGTCACAACGTGAATTGTTTTATCGTACAGCTTAAAAAATTCGCTCGCTCAAAAACGGAATTAACTCGTGAACATTTTCGTGCAATCATTTTTCCGACGTTTATCCGACAAGAGTGCATCGATGCCGTAAAATCGTGAACTGATATGAAGACCATCCTATAGCAACTATGAAAAACTTCACATAGAGGCAATGTGGCCGACGCATTTCTCCCACCAGCATACATTCGATATTGCATGAACACCTGGCCGTAAAAAAGGTTTGTTCTCGTTGGATCCCGCACAATTTGACAATCGCTCAAAAAAAGGCTCGTGTGGATTGGTGTAAAGAAATGCTGAAAAAATACGATCGCGGTGCTTTAAAAGACGTTTATAAGATCGTCACAGGTGACGAATCAAAAATAATAAAAAAAATAAAAAAAAAAAACACAAAAAAAAAACATTTTCGTTGATAAATATGCCTATTTACATTGTTAGGCCAGAAATATATATAGCAACCTACGTAGTACCCTAAACTGCAGCAACTACAACAATCATGCTACCTTCTACTTGTAATGGCACACAATACGGCGTAGACCCCATCGCTAGACCAACATTCGCTCGATACCGATCCCACTACAACCTAATTAAAATGTCAATATTTACACAATTAATGAGAATGAATTTGGATAATTTAAATTTGAGTTTTTCCAAGAAAATAATTGCTTAAACTACAGGGTAGAAGCCCCTTCTTTCTTGATAAGATTGATATTTGTGGCTTGGATGTAGAATAAAAACCCCCGAATTCGGAGTAAAATAGATATGTCTTGCACCAAGTTAAATATAGTATATATGATAATAATTTTTAAAGGACATTTTTAAATAAAGAAGTTAATTGCATTAACTTACCTCATTGCGTTGAATGTTTGCATGAAGAGCAGTCCATTTAAGGGAGAGATTTTGACTTAATTCAAGCCATAAATCTTGAATTCGGGTGGAATCATCCCGCAGGTACAGTTTAATAGCAGACATTTCTTTAGAAAAGTTTGTTGATAATTCGCTCACATTCACAATTCTTGCGTGTTCATCTATTAATTTTGCCTGAAACGAATGCATATTAATTAATTTGATATCTCAAAATGATACAAGTTTTTTGTCGGTCACTTCATAGTTTGACGTACTTTGAAACTACAGTTGAATCGAATCAGCATAATCCACAAAAAAACTTCAAGTTCGAAAGTCTTCGAGTTATAGAAGTTTTCATTTAAACATAACATTTTTTAAAAAGTTCTAAAATATGGTTTTATACACAGTATTATTATTTACATAAAATACGTATTCTGTAATTTTTGTTTGAACATACCATATATTTTTTGCTTGTTTGTTTCAGTGAAATACTTGTAAGATTCCAATCTGTTTAGTGCTTTGTAGTGATCGTCAGTTGTATTAATATTCGTATTTAAATATGAATTTACATAAAATTGCAAAGGAATGCGTTACATGACTTTTGGATGGCGATTGAATAATTTCTTCTTCAGAATCCTCATAAACTATGGTGCAAGAAGTCATATCATCTCTTATAACACCGGCTGACGAATTCCATTGTCCACCCCAGTATAATATATAATAGTAACATTTAGAGGGATAAATGAACGCGTTGCGTTCTACTTGAGCAGAATCACGTGCCAATTTAGAAGTTCGATTTATGGAAGGAAATTTGTATGAAATTTGTCTTCTATTGCCAATTCAAGAGTTTGAGTTATGACGAACTTCGAGTTAAGGAAGTTTGAGTTATTGAATTTGAACGGTATGTTAATTTTCTTTGTCTTTTTTTTCTTTTTAGACAAAGAAACCAGTGTATATGTAAATTTAATAATTAAAACAATTTAACCAGGATTAATGAAAAAATCTCCAATTATATTCCCATCCCAAAATACAGACGTCCGCATTTATTCACTTCAACATCTTAAACACTGCTCCGAATCATCAACTTGTCGTTGTCTTTGGTCAAAAGTGAGCTCGCGCAGCACCCACTTTGTACAGAACTTTCTCATACGCCAATTTTCGTTGATAACAACCTCTCTTGGGGGTCAAACCACGTCAAGTGGTCCATGAAAATTTCGCAAAATCACCGATTTTGAAAATTAGCAGTTCATTAAGAAGGGTATCAGTCGCATACCCTGTGATTTAAATATTTCGTCAAATTTCTATTTTTTGTTAAAGTTGTTGAAGGTTGAAATTTAGAGCACGATAAAATTGTAAAATTATTTTCTCATAAACTACTGGAGATAAATCGATGAAATTTTGTGAAGTGAAAGAAAAATATTCGTGCTACATTATAGATATTTTTTCACAATCCATTTGTTTAAATATTAATATTTTACATAATTTTTTGTTAAACAATTGAAATTTTTCATGTGTTCTTCACGCTGAAAAAAAAACTTAAAAGTATGTGACACAACGCGGCAAATATTCAACTTTAATAATCTGCGACATTTCATGGCCCACTTGACATAGAAATCCTTGATGGTCGATTTTCCTGGGGCCTGATCCAAATCTTGCTTTAACTGTATTTTTCCACAAGGTACTGATGCGACAGCTGTCAAATTTATACATGCATCTTAATAAGGTTAACGATTGGAATTTAAGTGTACTCTGCCCAATCCACAAAAGGGAGACCCCACAATCTGCGCCAACTACCGTGGGATAAGCCTCCTCAACATCGCATATAAGGTTCTATCGAGCGTATTGTGTGACAGATTAAAGCTCAGCATCAACAAATCAACAACTGGCCTGATATTCACCATGCGCCAAAGTTTGCAAAAGACCCGTGAAAAGAGAATCGACACACACCACCTCTTCGTCGATTTCAAAGCTGCCTTTGACAGCACAAAAGGGGTTGGCTTTATGCTGCGATGTCTAAATTTGGTATCCCCGCAAAACTAATACGGCTGTGTAAAGAGAAGTTGTGCAACACCAAAAGCTCCGTCAGGATTGGGAAGGACCTCTCCGAGCTGTTCCATACCAAACGAGGTTTCAGACAAGGCGACTCTCTTTCGTGTGACTTTTTCAACCACTTCTGGAGAAAATAATTCGAGCTGCAGAACTAAACAGAGAAGGTACAATCTTCTATAAGAGTGTACAACCGCGCCGTAAGTTCTGCTTTCTCCAGAATGGATAAGGCAGCGAAGCAAATGGGTCTGGAGGTGAACGAGGGCAAGTCGAAATATCTCCTGTCATAACTTTGAAGTTGTAGATAATTTCGTCTATTTAGCAACCAGCATCAACATCAACAACAACGTGAGGATATCTCTTGCCAACAGGTGCTACTACGGACTAAGTAGGCAATTAAGAAGTAAAGTCGTCTCTCGGCGAACAAAAACAAAACTCTATAAGTCACTCATCATTCCCGTCTTGCTATATGGTCAGAGGCATGGACGATGACAACATCTGATGAGTCGACGTTGCGAGTTTTCGGGAGAAATGTCTTGCGAAAGATTTATGGTCCGTTGCGCGTTGGCAACGGCGAATATCGCATTCGCAGGAACGATGAGCTGTATGAGATATACGACGACATTGACATAGGTCAGCGAATTAAAAGACAGCGGCTACGCTGGCTAGGTCATGTTGTCCGGATGGACGAAAACACTCCAGCTCTGAAAGTATTCGACGCAGTACCCGCCGGGGGCAGCAGAGGAAGAGGAAGACCTCCACTCCGTTGGAAGGACCAGGTGGAGAAGGACCTGGCTACGCTTGGAATATCCAATTGGCGCCACGTACCGAAAAGAAGAAACGACTGGTGCGCTGTTGTTAACTCGGCTATAACAGCGTAAGCCCAGTAAAGAAAAAGATATTTACGTATGTCGCATTGCGAGTTACGGAGCTTCAACTGTGTTAATTTTTAAATGACGGATAGTAAATACGTTCACATGAATTCAGCGTCGTTACCAAAATAATGAATTTCAAATAATTAAATAAAGATACTGGTGTAACTTAACTCGAGACATTTATCCACGAAAGTTTAGAAGGAACTCACACCTATACTGATATATAGTATCATTAAGATATTTCTCAGATTAACTAATGCGCATATGGATAACATGGGAATAATTTATCCATATATATGAAAGAATTGACAAAATATTTTTAGGTGATGGCCTTAACCTCAACTATTTGGCTAAATGAACCTTAGTCGCCTGCCCGAAACCTCACCTACACACATCGCTAACACGCTACACTCACCACATTCACCTCGACATCACCACACCACAGTCCACATCAATACAACCCACATGTGAGAGCATCTCACACCCACACAATCACATACACATCACACTCGATACACGGAGCGGGATGCCAGCCAACAAAAGAGATCGTCCCCACTGCACAGCAGTTCAGTTTGAATTAACTATCGCCCGCATATCGTCAATTTCGATCGACGTCCTGCTACGCCTCCTTCGGGAACAAAGCATTTGCGTGTTAGCATTTAAGCTTGTGAACCATTTTCTTTTCTAACCTGATGTACACATACATGTATGTATATCCTTACTTAGTGATTAAACCATTTGCGTGTCAGCATAAAGCTTGTGAAGATAGATGGCTGTTGGAATTTTATAAATGCAGACGTCGATACAAAATATATGCATTTGTCGCAGCCATATCTACGAAATGGTAAAAAAGCCGTGTTATCGGATTTCGTGTCTTTGCGTGGATATGGTAACGACCCATAAGTCCATCCATTAAGTCTATTTCCCCCATATGGCTATTATATTCCCGTATAATTTGGGGGCATTCTACTTCAATATGCCGATTGCTCGTATTCATTTTCCCTCATGGCTAAATGCCAACGTAAGTTGATGCCAATCGGACTGTCTTGTGGTCTTTCTACAAAACCGTGTTAATATCGACACCATATGGAGCACCAACGTACTCAATTTAGTAGCCTCTTTCTTCGTTCTTTACATCCTTATCCAACGGAAGCTTGCATTTTGGTATTCGGTTCGCTCGTATCGTTCCCAAGCTGTATATGCCCCTTATGCGTAAATATACCAACAGAGGTGACGATGTATAGAAGTTGTCAAAGTAGAGAATGTGATGAGCAAAATCAGGTATTGTTTGTGATAGTCGTACAACTACATTTACAGTACTTCCAAGATCCGGCTGCCCTGGTAAAATGATGTTATCGCCAGCGCCGTTAAAGACTTCGAAGCGATACGCAAATCCACTGGAGTCACACAAGACGAACAATTTTATTCCCCACTTGTGTGGCTTATTTGGCATATATTGCCGAAATTGACGATTTAATTTTGTGCTACACATTTGCTCATCGAAGCTAAAGCGAGCAGGCTTTGGAACAGAATCGTGCCATTTGTTGAGTGCATCTGACAATTTTCGGATACGAAACAATGTATCATATCACAGTTTAACTTTTATAATCCTCTTGCTTTCATCTCTTATCGCCAAAAACTGTTTTACATTCATCGTTTCTTGAATTGGAGAGAAAGCATTTTTACCCCAATAGCCCTCCTAATTCGAATAACGGTAAACGTTAAAAACATATGTTATCGACCGAAGCAATCAAGTGCAAACTTTGAATGAAAAACATACAAGTATACCTGATCCTGCAAAAACTCCAGAAGAGGGAATGACTAAGGGACCAGTAGTTTCCAAGGTTGGTAATGGAGAACAGGATCTTTTTTTAGTTTGAAATGTATTGCTGTCAATGACCTTTCTGCGATAGAGGAAGATGCTTCAGGTATTTCATCAATGGAACTTATATACGAGGCCATAGCTGTGATTTATATAAATGAATCAGTTGCTTCATTCATTTCCCGAATACACGCTGAAATGACATGTTCATCTTCCGGAGAGATTTCATCTGTTAAAATCACTATCATCCTCGTCTATTTCAACTGATTCCTTTAACTGAAGCAGCTCATCATCACTACGCTTACTTATATTAAACTTCCTGCCATTTTTGTGCTCCATTTCTTATGAAAATAAAAATAAAAAAATACTACTGGCAAATATATTACAACACTAACAATCAAAGAAATACCTAAGAAAAACTTCGCGTAAACAGGCAAGGCCGCCCTGAGGCGGTCTTTGTGTTTGGGTTCTTAAAACCCGAACTACTTTTTATTTTTTATTAAAAAGTATATTAAGTTAAAATAAATTAACTTATTTAATCAAAAAACAAATTCTTCCATATGAATATTTCGATAAAACACTTTTTATTTTAATTTTGAAAATTTTAACTTCGACGCTGCAATTAATTGACCTCTAACAATTTCTGCATTCAGCTGACGATAGCAACAAAACGAAACGTCACAATAAATTTGTTGATACTAAGAAAATATAAGTTGATGTATTATATAACGGTTCTTATAACAGTTGTAGATAACAAAAAACTTTCTTATTAATTTGTGACAATTTTTTAAAGGCCGCCTCAGGGCGGTCTTGCCTGTTAGAGGGTTAAGCCACTGTCAACTTCGATAATCGGGTCAAGGTTACTGAAGGTAGTTTTGCATGTCACCTTAATATTGTTGAATAGTTGGAGGATGGAGTCATGTGCAGAAGTTAAAGCAAGTGAGGAAAGTTCTCTGATCGCCATTCACTTGGGAGTGGCCAGAAACGATTCGTTTACACATGGCCGAAGCAGATCATGACTTCCGGTCTTTGACCAAGTATCCTCTGGGTAGCCTAAGAACATCCGTTTGAAGGCGAGCTAAAGTGAGCAGGCGAAACATCCCCTACATAGGGTTGTGCGCTGGGTTTGGGACCCGCCACGTAAAAAACTACCAACAGCCTCGGATGAGAAACCCTCCTTTTGATGACGACCATGGCAAACGCACTAAGGGTAATAATTTAAGAGCATGCACCTGGAATGTCCGGTCCTTAATTGGGAAGGTGCCGCTGCACAGCTGGTTGATGTCCTCGTTAGAGTGAAGGCTGACATCACCGCCGTCCAAGAAATGCGATGGACGGGACAAGGACTGAGACGAGTAGGTCCTTGTGGCATTTACTACAGTGGTCATAAAAAGGAGCGCAAGTTTGGTGTTTGATTCGTGGTGGGAGAGAGACTCCGTCGCCGAGTACTATCATTCACTCCGGTGACTGAACGTCTAGCCGCCATCCGCATCAAAGCGAGGTTCTTTATGTGACCAAAGATGCCTTCTATGAGCGCTTGAAGCGCGCCTATGAGAGCTGCCCCCGCCAGGATGTCAAAATCGTGCTTGGCGACTTTAACGCCAGGGTGAGCAAAAAAGGTATCTTTGGCACTACGGTCGGTACATTCAGCCTCCACGACGAAACATCCCCAAATGGGTTGAGGCTGATCGACTTCGCCGGGGCCCGAAATATGGTTATCTGTAGTACTAGATTCCAGCATAAAAAGATTCATCAAGCTACCTGGCTGTCTCCGGATCGAAAAACTACCAACCAGATCGATCATGTTGTGATAGACGGAAGACACGTCTCCAGTGTTTTAGATGTGCGTGCGCTCCGAGGTCCTAACATCGACCCGGACCACTATCTTGTTGCAGCCAAGATGCGCACCCGCCTCTGTGCAGCAAAAAGCGCACGCCAACAAACACAAGGAAGGTTCGACGTCGAGAAGTTGCAATCACAACAGACAGCCGAACGATTTTCTACTGGGCCGGCACTCCTGCTCTCATAGATAATACTATTACTCTACTACTACCATCTATATGATTTCTTTTGGGTATTAAAAAAATGTAGAATTTTTGTAAAGCAACTTATGTTAGTTTACAAAAAAAGGATCAGAAAGCATTTCGTGTGTTAATTAAGCATTGTTTTTGAGAGAATAAGGGAAAAGACTTTTGGACCGTTTCTATACAATAATATATATTCTAATAAAACTCAGCGAACATATTTTTCTTGTAATAATTTGTCATGATGCCAAAAATCGATAAATCGTATCAATATTAGCCGTAGTCTCTTTATACCTATCCTCTGTTGCGTATACGCATCCATACTTTTAAAAAAATTGAATGTGAACTTTTTTTGTTGCATGAACACAATATTGGCGTGTTGTTCGACAAATGAATTCGACTTGCTATTGTGTTTCTTTGGTGCATTTTTTAAATTTCTTTTCTTTTAGTTTTTATACTCTTGCAACCAGTTGCTACAGAGTATTATAGTTTTTTAATGATTAGTTTTTGTTTTTGTATTATTTGCGTTATAAGTTGAGCAACACTTAGACGGGTCGTTTTGATATTGCGTATGGTATTTTCATGCGTTCTCCAACATATCTAGACACAAATAGTGCGCTGAAGTCAATTGTAAAACGATTTATATATTATCTGCAAAATGAGGACGAGATCTTTCCGTAGTCAAAGGGAATTGACACGCTTCATAGATCAGTGCAGAAAAAGTTAAAATGCAGAAGAAAGGATAGTTTTGTCGGGAATACGAAAAAGCTTTGGCGCCTTTTCTGGAGTATTTCCATCGGCGGCTGAAATCATGTTGGTGAAATTTGATGGAGGTATATTTTATACATTGTGGTCCGATTTTCTTTATTTTATAATTAAAGACAGGCAACCGGAAAATAACTTAAGTGCATATTAGGTTGTATGGAAGATATATGATATAGTTATCTGATCAGGCCGATTCTTTCAAAGTTGCTTTGAATTATTCATGGAACATTTCGCACTGTGATATAGGAATATGAAAAGAATGCCATTTTGTCGAAATCGGTCTATCGGGTCTTGAGATATGGGGTTTCTCCACAAAGTGGACGGTGCCACACCCATCGCCCAATTTTCACATTGGTTCCATAAAGCCCTCTATAGCATTTTGGAAGTAAATTTTAAGGTCCCTTGCGTATTTAGTTATTGTTTTATTCGCTTTTAGTAGCTTTTTGGTGAGTGAGCGGGGTTATCTTATGATTTCATCCATTTTCACACTGTCGGTAGGAGTTCTTATAATATTTGTGCTGGACAAATTTGGTTATTACAGCTTTATTGCTTTTGGAGATATGTACATTAAACTTATTAGAGGGCGGGGCCCTACTGTACTCAGGAATCCATATACATCAAGTTTCATCAAGATATCTCAATTTTTACTCCAGTTACAGATAGGACGGACGGATGAACAGACAGACAGTCACACGAATTTAAACTTTTCTCGTCATCCTGATCATATATCGGGTGATTTTTTTGAGGTTAGGATTTTCATGCATTAGTATTTGACAGATCACGTGGGATTTCAGACATGGTGTCAAAGAGAAAGATACTCAGTATGCTTTGACATTTCATCATGAATAGACTTAGCCTTAGCCACAACGTCGAATTTTCAGTGAATGGGCCCTAGAAAAGTTGGCAGAAAATCCGCTTTTTTATCGACAAATTTTGTTCAGCGATGAGGCTCATTTCTGGTTGAATGGCTACGTAAATAAGCAAAATTGCCGCATTTGGGGTGAAGAGCAACCAGAAGCCGTTCAAGAACTGCCCATGCATCCCGAAAAATGCACTGTTTGGTGTGGTTTGTACGCTGGTGGAATCATTGGACCGTATTTTTCAAAGATGCTGTTGGACGCAAGGTTACGGTGAATGGCGATCGCTATCGTTCGATGCTAACAAACTTTTTGTTGCCAAAAATGGAAGAACTGAACTTGGTTGACATGTGGTTTCAACAAGATGGCGCTACATGCCACACAGCTCGCGATTCTATGGCCATTTTGAGGGAAAACTTCGGAGAACAATTCATCTCAAGAAATGGACCCGTAAGTTGGCCACCAAGATCATGCGATTTAACGCCTTTAGACTATTTTTTGTGGGGCTACGTCAAATCTAAAGTCTACAGAAATAAGCCAGCAACTATTCCAGCTTTGGAAGACAACATTTCCGAAGAAATTCGGGCTATTCCGGAAGAAATGCTCCAAAAAGTTGCCCAAAATTGGACTTTCCGAATGGACCACCTAAGACGCAGCCGCGGTCAACATTTAAATGAAATTATCTTCAAAAAGTAAATGTCATGAACCAATCTAACGTTTCAAATAAAGAACCGATGAGATTTTGCAAATTTTATGCGTTTTTTTTTTAAAAAAAGTTATCAAGCTCTTAAAAAATCACCCGATATATGTAAGTATATAACCCAATAACTATCTCGCTTAGTTTTAGGTGATATATACAACCGTTAGGTGAACAAAACTATTATATTCTGTACCAACAGGTTGCAAAAGTATAAAAAAAGAGGATTAGATAAAGGGAAAGTTCCATTTTTGCATTATTTATTGCGGAATCTACACCAATATAAGACACATATTGGTAACTCGCGCACTGTTATACATACATATACATATATACATAAATCGGCAAAGAATGCATTCACAAATATACATACTTGTACTTATGTATATGCGTAAACATGTAAATATGTCGTCCGTAAAAACTACAAACATTGTTCTACAAAAACAACAATCGTCCCAAATATCATCACAAATCAATATGGCTGTCAAATAAACGACACTCAAATTTATAGTAGAATACACAACCACAACATTTTTATACATGAACGCAAGCGCACTTTGAACAGGCAAACACGCTTCCTTCAAAAAAGCAAACACCATTACTTCTCCTCGAGCACGCCTTTGCCTACAAGTGTCTTTTCGCGATAATGGCAAAGGCTAAAAATCATAAATTGAACAACTTCTGATGTTGCTTCTGGAAGGGAAAAGTGTCAATGCCGCATACCCATAAGGCACTGATATAAGTAGCAAAAGGGACAACAAAGCTCGTCTCGATTTAAAATATTTTATCAATCAACTAGACCGCGAAGTTCTTAGTTGCCAAAATGTTAGACTGCTGTCGTGGAAAAAGCAATTGAGATATAGGTAAGATGGATAATGAGTAATAAAACGTTAAGTTATTGGAATCAGAATTCACTTAAATACAATTCTTAATTAATAACCAAAGTCCTTGTTCCGGTTGTACTTACCCTTAGGTCATTTAAGGTCGTTTTCATTTCTATTTGCTTATTAATTACTCCAGAATAATAATCCTTAAAACTTTCCATGTCAGTTATTGCTGCTTCGATTTTCGCTCCAAACGCGGCTACTATTTTCTCTTCTTTGGCAAAATTTTGTTGACTTTCTAGATTACTTTTATATTTGGTCAAATTCATTCGTAATTTTTCTGTTGTACGTTCTAATTCATTCAACCGGATATTGGTTGTAGTTTGATTTTTTCTCAGTAAAGTGGATACTTCATGCCATTTCTGAAGAATATCTGGTAAGTCCTTATTCATGACGACAACTGCAAAACCAAATACAAATTAATTACATTAACTTAATAACAACGCATTCAAAAAATTAATGTGATGTACCTAAAGAATAAGTAAGGATTCATGGTCTTGCAACTTGCAATAATCAAAAACTGGGAAATACCTTCAGGTGTTGGCAAACCCTTATATTAGAAAAAGTATCGCCTTAATTTAATGCATTTAAGGCAAAAGTATATACTAAGATTTCTTACAAATTGAACAATAAATGCGGTATACTATAAACTGAACCAGAAGTGCAAAAAAATTTATATTGAGACTAAGATAGGTATTGACCAGATTGTACCCATTTTTGGCACAAGTTATAGTTTGATCCGCCAGTGTATCACTGTCAATCAGATGGAATATAAAGTTGTGTTATACGGTAAGTATAATATAGGAGCGTCACGGTAATGTTCCAAGCGAAATTTGTTTGAAATGGGTCCTGTATATCCGTAAATATGTAATTTTTCTACAAGTTAGGAAGTGTCACGTCCATTTTTCAATTGCGACAGCCTTCTCGTATCATGTCGTGTATATGTTATATAGAGTTACCATATGCTCTGATTTGTCAGGGAATTCCTTGATTTTGAACTTCGGCACTGATTCCCTGATTTTCGTAAAAAATGCACTGATTCCCTGGTTTCCTCCTGAATCGTCGACTTTTTTTAATTATTATTTTTTTTTAGCGAGTGCGTGAGCATAACAGCGTTTTAGTTTACGAGTATGACCATTTTTCTTATTGCTTTTTATTTAGTTCACAGCAGAGAGCTGCAACGAGTATGATAAAATCAGAACAAACAGTCATGCCAAAAACACAGTCAAATCAATTCAGTTCAGCATAGACAACATTGTTAATCAATTCGTGTATCTGCCAGCGTCAACTGACCTGATGCAACACGAACAATCTGTTCGTCGGCAATCACGATCGTGTAAACGTATGGCTGGCTTCGGTTGCAATCGTATCATATGATACTGATTTGAATCATGTGTCACTGATTTGAATCATGTGTGGCAAAAAATGTATCAGCTTTGAAAATGTGCGCGTGTTACAAATTTTCGAAGCGTAAACAATGGAAATTGCATCGAATACGTACATATGGATGTACATACATATATACATACATTTGTTGTATGTATGTATGTAATCGATGGAATTTCCATTTTACATATAACATATATACATTCATACATACATGTGTATACAAACATACATACATATGTGGTTGAAATAGAACAGAAGTGCACTAGAGAAAATCAGTGTTTAGGGGATGATATACAAACCGAACGCTGTCGATCATTTCAATCATTGAAGCATGAGTTTGCATCACTTTGGGTATTTTCTGCTGATACGAATGTTCATAAACAAATCAGATATAAGCCGATCGCTAGTGATACAAAGTTGTTCTCTATCGCTGATTTGAAGACAAACAGTTCGCTTCGTGTACATGAACTGAACTGAAAGAATCAGACAGAGTAACGGATCAGTACTTAAGTATACACAAAAATTTATTACTCGTTGCAGTTCTCTGGTTCACAGCTTCGAAGCAAATTTGTGAGTTGCGGTAGAACGATGGCCTATGCATCTATTCTTATATCAGCGTTTGAGGAGATTATGGTGATTGGGCAAATTTTGTTTAAATTTTGGATAATTCCCCAAATTTGGAAATTTGAATGGTTTATTAGCAATTTGAGCCTTTGATGATATAAGTGATTTTTGAGAGCGTTGATAAAATAATTTTGCTTTTATCCTCTGAATGAAGCGCTTAAATCTTTGCTGCTTTAGAGCAACATGGTTGTTCTTCCCTTTTTTCGGGATTTGATATTTCGGGATTTCCATTTTTGGTTGTAGTGACTAAGCCGGTGGTTTTATGAAATTGATTTTGCTTCATATTTTGAAAATTTGTAATATTAAGCAATGAGTGGAATTGGACAGACAGTTGATGCAAAGTTTATGTTGTCGGACAAGATTGTTCCTATCATTTAATGCCATTTTGGCGATTTCTCTCTTGCCACTAGTGATTGCTCCCATCGTAGCAAAGCAGCACAAATATTTACGAGGATAGGGTCCCACGATTCTGTGGAAATATTTTGTGTTTCTAACGCAGTTAAACAATTAATCACTGTCGAGTATAGTTTTTGAAATTCTTGCCTGGTTTCTTGTTGAATTTTTGGTAAATTCCTTAAAATTGTTATTTGGTTGTCTTTCGACCAGTGCTTCGCAAGCCAGATTAAAGTTTTCGTCATTTAAAGCGAAACGCTTGACGATACTGCCTGCTTCCCCTTTTGTTTTGTACCTGAGGTGGTACAGCTTTTGTGCTCGTGTTTAGGATGGTTATGTATACGGCAGTGAACATGTCCCGGAAGGACGGCCATTGATAACCTCCGTGAAAAACTTCAGTATCACAAGCTGGGACATTCAAGAATACAAGAACTTGTATACCCATTTGGGGATGTTTCGTCGTGGAGGCTAAATTTACCGACCGTAGTACCAAAGATACCTTCTTTGCCCACCCCGGGCGTTAAAGTCGCCAAGCACGATTTTGATATCGTGGCGGGGCAGCTCTCATAGATGCGCTCCAAGCGCTCATAGAAGGCATCTTTGGTCACATCGTCCTTTTCTTCTCTTCTTGGGATGAATGACAGTACTCAGCGACGGAGTCTCTCTTCCACCACGAATCCCACACCAAATTTGAGCTCCTTTATGTGGCCACTGTAGCAAATGCCACAAAGACCTACTCGTCTCAGTCTTTGTCCCATCCATCGGATTTCTTAAACGGTGGTGATGTCAAGCTTTTATTTCACGAGGACATCAACCAGCTGTGCAGCGGCTCCTTCCAAATTAAGGGACCGGACATTCCAGGTGCATGCCCTGATATCGTAGTCCTTAATTCGTTTGCCATAGACGTCATCAATAGGGGGGTCTCTCATCCGAGGCTAGTTTTTATTTTTCATTGGATGGGGTTTTTTACGTGGCGGGTCCCAAACCTAGCACACAATCCTGTAGAGGGGATGTTTCGCCTTCTCACTTTAGCTCGCCTTCAAACGGAAGGCGGATACTTGGTCAAAGACCGGAAAGTCGTGAGCTGCCTGAGCCATATGTAAAATAATCGTTTCTGGTCACTGCCAAATGAATGGCGATCAGAGAACTTTCCTTACTTGCGTGAACTTCTACACATGACTCCATCCTCCAAAATGTGTAATACTAGGCAAAATATCGTCTAGGAGGCCCAGGATGTTTAAATTAGTTAAGCTTCCCCTTATTGTGCACACCGCCCTACGTGGGAAAAATTGGCACACTCTAATAATACACACCACACGCGATGGCACCACACACAACCCGCTAAAGAATTTGATCATTGCCCCAACCACATTTGATTGGACAGCTGATTCAATAACAGGGAAAAGAGCGCCATATCAACATTTGTATCACGAATCGGTCTCAGTCAAAATCAGTCCCGTTGCATATGTGAAATGCAAAAAAATGGGATAAATTTTTTTTAATATATATTCGTCAATATACTATATATCATCCTTATAATGTAGTTATGCGAATCAGCTCATTATTCATTAAAGAAACAAAAATGCATAATGGCAACATAACCTATAAGGGCTATAAAACACAGTACTATTTTTTTGCTTACATCACAAAAGTCACGGTGAAGACTTGGAGATTTAAATTAAGCCACAAAATATTAAGCGTAAAAAATGACCTATTCCGGATTCAGATTCAATTTATGAAATATAATAGTTGTGAACACACCGGTGATTAAAAAATTATTTAAGGAAATTCCACAAATTCGGGTCTAGACATGTGTGTGACATAAGCTGCAATCGCATTTCCATGCGATGGTATACATGTATGGCGATATCATATGATGTGCATTCCAAAACTAAACCGAGTTCAACTTAGCAGATCCCAACTGTCATACCCCATCACAAATCGATATGTTATTAGGTGACTTAATAACTCAAATAATTCTTGAAGGTATAGAGAAAATATCCAATAAATTGTTAGCCCAAAACAGAATTTTTGGTTGGATATTAAGTGGCCAAGTGACAGAAAAAATTAATTCTTTCACAACTGAAGTTGAAAATATTTCAAACGAATATTTAAATAATTAACTCAAAAAATTCTGGGAAGTAAAAGAATTATCTCAGATTATCTTACTGTCAGAAGAAGACTAGGCATGCGAAGCCTATTACAAGTCTACAACAACAAGAAACGAAAATGGTCGTTATGTTGTGCGACTCCCTTCCAAACCCAGCTTCCCAGATTCAATAGCTCTAGTTCATTCCAGAATATCAGCAGTCCAACAATTTTTAAGCTTGGAAAAAAGTCTGATAAAGAAAAGTGAGCTCAAATCAGCATATGGTAATGTGAAGTATGAATATCTAGACCTCAATCATATGGAAGAAGCTGTACCATATGAAAAAGTATCTAAAGGTAGATATTTATCTTTTTATCTTCCACATCATGTGGTAATAAGACCTGATAAAATCACAACAAAAGTGCGAGTGCTTTTGAATGCCTCAAAGTGTACGAGCTCAGACAAATTACTCAACGACGTACTATACACTGGCCCAACCTTACAACCAGATCTCATGCTGCTAGTACTAAATTGGCGCATGTTTAAATATGTTTTTAATGGGGATGTAGAGAAAAAGTGCAGGCAAATTCTAGAATATAAAGATAACCAAGATCACAGTAATAGTCCAATCAGTAACAGACTTAAAACCGTCATCTTTGGCAGCAATTGCGCACCCTATTTGGCGATCAGGACACTGCATGAAGTGGCAAAAACGTGTGAAACAAATTTTCCAAAGCCTTCTTCTTCTTCTTCTTAATTGGCGTAGACACCGCTTACGCGATTATAGCCGAGTTAACAACAGCGCGCTAGTCGTTTCTTCTTTTCGCTACGTGGCGCCAATTGGATATTCCAAGCGAAGCCAGGTCCTTCTCCACCTGGTCCTTCCAACGGAGTGGATTTCTTCCTCTTCCTCTGCCTCCCCCGGCGGGTACTGCGTCGAATACTTTCAGAGCTGGAGTGTTTTCGTCTATCCGGACAACATGACCTAGCTAGCGTAGCCGCTGTCTTTTAATTCGCTGAACTATGTCAATGTCGTCGTATATCTCGTACAGCTCATCGTTTCATCGAATGCGATATTCGCCATGGCCAATGCGCAAAGGGCCATAAATCTTTCGCAAAGCTTTTCTCTCAAAAACTCGTAACGTCGACTCATCGGTTGCTGTCATCGCCCAAGCCTCTGCACCATATATATCAGGACGGGAATTATGAGCGACTTATAGAGTTTGGCTTTTGTTCGTCGAGAGAGGACTTTACTTTTCAATTGCCTACTTAGTCCGAAGTAGCACCTGTTGGCAAGAGCAATCCTGCGTTGGATTTCCCGGCTGACATTGTTGGTGGCGTTAATACTGGTTCCTAAATAGACGTAATTATCTACAGCTTCAAAGTTATGACTGTCAACAGTGACGTGAGAGCCAAGTCGCGAGTGCGACGACTGTTTGTTTGATGACAGGAGATATTTCGTCCTGCTCTCGTTCACTGGCAGACCCATTTTCTGTGCTTCCTTGTCCAGCTTGGAGAAAGCAGAACTAACGGCGCAGGTGTTGAGGCCGATGATATCAATATCATCGGCATACTCCAACAGCTGTACACTCTTATAGAAGATGGTACCTTCTCTATTTAGTTCTGCAGCTCGAACTATTTTCTCCAAAAGCAGGTTGAAAAAGTCGCACGATAGGGAGTCGCCTTGTCTGAAACCTCGTTTGGTATCGAACGGCTCGGAGAGGTCCTTCCCGATCCTGACGGAGCTTTTCGTGTTGCTCAACGTCGGTTTACACAGCCGTATTAGTTTTGCGGGGATACTAAATTCAGACATCGCGGCATAAAGGCAGCTCCTTTTCGTGCTGTCGAAAGCAGCTTTAAAATCGACGAAGAGGTGGTGTGTGTCGATTCTTCTTTCCAAAGCCTCCCGTTCGGAATACAATACCGCCGGAAAGTCGGAAAATTTAAAATTTTCATATCACTCCAGAAGAGGATGATATTCTCCACCGATTTTCTTCATTTCCTGGAGCATTAAGAGTAGTGGCTTACATGCACAAATTCACCCAAAGACTTAAACAAAAAATGAAAGGAATACCAAATGATCCTTGCGTACAACTAACGCATTCCGACTTGCAACATGCCAAAGTTAGTCTCACCACATACACACAAACTCGCTATTTCAGTCGAGAGAAAATAAAGCTGCTCGAAAGACGACTACTCGAAAAGGAAAATTCTCTTCTCATCCTAAATCTATTCTTGGACACTAAGGGATTAATAAGGGCAGTTACAATGAACGGCATCCCATTACTATACCTGAGAAATCCCGTTTTACTCATTTATTTTTAATATATCTTTACTAGCTTACACTACATGGTAAGCATCGCGTGATGCAGCAAATGGTCCAACAAAAATGTTATATACCGCGACTAAGGCCACAAATAGAAAGACGATTTTTATGTGTAAACAATGTACCTTGTACAAACATAAAATGCGTACGCAGACCATGGCCACTTTACCACCTGAACGCTGCAATTATGCTCTACCCTTTACTATTACTGCGGTTGATTTTTCTGGACCTGTCCAAATAAAGGCCTAGATGTTACGGTCTTCTTCATTTAGAAAAGGGTGTGTAGTTGTTATTGTACGCTAAGGCAGTACACCTTGAGCTTTGTTCAGATGATTACTACGGGTTTCCTCGCAGCATTTGCACGCTTTGTAGGACGACGCGGATTTCCCTCAAAGATTATGAGCGACAATGAAAAAATCTTTATCGGAGCTCAAAGAGCCACCGACAAAGAGTTTATAAACTTCATGAAAAGAGTCTCCCCTGAAATTGTTAACAAATATGCACCCCAAGGGATCGATTGACACATGGGCGGACTTTGGAAATCAGCAGTAAAAAGCTTTAAGTCCCATTTAAAGAAAACATCAGGTAGTCATACATTCAATTATGAGAGGTTTATTACACTACTCACTTGTATCGAAGCCGTATTAAATTCAAGACCTATATCCCCACTCTCGCAAGATCCCTCCGATTTTATAGCCCTCACACCAGGTCATTTCCTCAGAGGAGCTCCCCTTCTTGCCATACCTGAGACAGAAGGAGAATCACTCACTTTAATAAATGTGTGTGAAAGAATCAAGGAGAATACGAATTCAGCCGTAGATGTAAGGAAGATTGCCTCAAAGATTTTTATAAGAGACATCGATGAAAAACGATCCTAAAGGAACCCAGTGCAGTCGAATCACACAGAACGAATGCCAATATTGTTAACGCCCTCATCATACCCTGTTTCACCGATTCCCTCGCCGAGTCAATTCGCCAGCAATCGGCACAAATAACAGGCACAGACAACACGAGGATCCCGTTCAGCGCCGAAGAGTGCACTATTCCAGGCGTACCAGGGGAGCGCACTCACCACCACCTTCGCCAAACTACAGTCATCGTAATCAACAACGCAAACCAACTGGACTGAACGCTGTAGTGAGCACTCTGCAACGGTTGCAGAGGCTTCTAGGCGATTAATCCGTCTAGGGGGGCCGTGATGTTTATGCGACATCTGATCTTGCGATATTTTGCTACTTCGCACACATCCTCCTCGCAGCACTCATCGCACAAAACCCACATACAACATACCAAAAGATCACACAACCCTATGCAACACAACATATCATCCACACAACCACGGCTACGCATCATACCAACCACACTACACCCACAACCGATAGAAAAGGATTAGTCAGATCGGAATGGGCTTCTTTTTCGTTTTTACCCGTGACCTCGCAGGTTTTCGCCATCGGTACGTCCGTTAAAGCAACGTTGCGCTATTATATGAAAACCGAAGTGGTAATAATTTTGTAAAAATAATAAGAGCATTTTGTAAGAATACAAAATAGACACTTAAAAAAAGTAAAAAAAAAGATAAAAATTATTCGTTTTGAAAGTGGAACATACTCATTTCCTTATTTTCGAAAAATTTGCGAATTGTGGTTTTCACGGTTAACAAAAGGAGTACATTCTTATGTAACTTTATAACAATGGACGAAATCGGACAAAAACCACGCCTACTTTCCATATAGCACAATTTTAATTTCCACTTGTATCGTTCAGTTTTCAGTACACAATTTAAGAAACAATTAATATAACGAGGTAAAACTTTGCACGAATAATGTCTTTAGGATGTGCTACCTTATGACCAAAAATTTTTTAAATCCAATAACAACTGTTCAAGCCCCTAGGTACCGAATATTTAGACTCCGTTACCTAGAGTTAACTTTTAAACGAAAATGTCGATCAATGTGTGATATACTATATATAACTGAAATTAAAGGATAATCCATCTGTTCCCTTAGCCCCCATATAATTAACATAAAGTTTTTGGAACTTTCGGGTGACTTTGTACCGCATATATCGGCCAATATGTGAGTTATCCCAATGAAAATATAAGAGTGTGTTTTATTCATAACAGTGTATCTTTGTGTCTAAAACAAATACATTTTAGCGATACTGATAATATCAGTATTTGGATTTACACCTTGAAGTATTTCCCTGGCTTTGATTCTTGCAAGTAGCAAGAGTATAAAATGTTCGATTTCACCCGAGCTTAGCCCTTCCTTAATTGTTCTATATATTTTACTTTTATAACCGATCAGATGTTTTCGCCCACTACCCAATTATCCAAAACCTCATATACCACATATAATTATTTTCGTTACTCTAACAAACTTTATGACGAATATATCGCTCAATGTAAACTTGAGAGATGTCAAAAGTTAATCCAATCCTTTTGCACCCCCCAATATACCTTATACTATGATTTCTGCTTTTTCACCTGACTTAACCCTTTCACTACCATGGGGATCATGCATCCCAAGAGAAATTTAAAAAATCGTCAAAAATACAATTCAAGCTCAATTTAGATAGGAAAAGGTCCCATTGGTAGTTTACAGTATTTTTCGTTCAATATCAGCTGATTTGGTTTCGTTCAATAACTGTACTGCCTTTTATTGCAATTAACCGACAGCAACCTTCAGTGAATGTGCACGTGTTTGCCTATTTGTAAATGTATAAAAGTGTTTCTGTTTACTAAATTAATTTGAGTGAATAAAATAAGTGTTTTTCAATATAATAAGGTGAGTTCGCAACAAAATGTTGTAAATAAATTCGTTTATTTGGGGTTTTGTCCAGTTGGGATATATGATCCCATTGGAATTGTATAATTCAAATAAGCGGGACACATAATCCCATTGGTATACATTTCCGAAATGGAAATATTCATAGAATTTATATCTTTCAATTTTACAGAATGAATAATAGAAAAAAATCTGCCAGAAATATGAGGGAAGACGACATTTTGGCGATTATCAATTCCAGCGACTCTGACGTAAGTGATTTTTAGTGCTTCTGACTCAGAGTATATTCCGGATTCCGAGAACGAAGTAGACGAGTCTCCGAGCGAGGATGATGAAGTAACGGATATTGATAATGCAATAGTGTTATCCAGTGAAAGTTCCAATCTTCCAGTAGTATGGGGAGAACCATCAGTTTTATTTCGTCCTCGCTTTTCTATCACTGAAGACGTTGAGCCCATTCTGTTGGCTCAAATTTCAAGGAATGCAACTGAGTTCGAAGTCTTCAAATGCATTTTTCCAGAATCATTATTTATTTTTATCGCGCAGTGCACAAATGAACGATTGAGCATTCTAAAAAAACAAAAAAGTTATAATATTGCACCAACTGATGCATCAGAAATTAAAATTTTGTTGGGCATTACGCTTATAATGGGTTATAATCAACTTCCAGAGATTTCTGATTACTGGTCCCAAAATGAATCCATGGGAAATGAGTACATAAAAAAGGCGATGTCGCGAACTCGTTTTCAGACCTTAATGTCAAAATTATATTTTAACTTCCCTGAGAAACCTGAAGCAGCATCTAAGCTTTATTATATAGAAGAAGTTACCAATTGAAATATACGTTTGTCAAAACTCGTACCGATAGTTTGCGTCAAAGCATCGATGAGTCCATGGCAAAATTTAAAGGTCGATCTTCTCTAAAGCAATATCTTCCGATGAAGCCGACTAAACGTGGCATAAAAATTTGGCAAAAGTGTGATTCTAAAACTGGTTATACATATGATTTTAATATTTATGCGGGTAAAGAGGAATGCTCAACATTATCAGGAACTTTAAGAGAGAGTCGTTTTAAATTGTGCAAAACTAATCGAAATCCAGATACTGTTTGGTTTTTGACCGTTTTTTCACCACATATAATCTGATGAAAACTTTGCCATTTGCTTGCGTAGAGAACATGTATTCAAAATAGAAAGAACTTGCCAACCATTATGACCGTTTGAAGAAAGGTATAAATTTTGCATTAGCGAAACCGGTAAAATGGTACCAAAATGGCATAACTCACGTGAAGTTATTGTTATGAGTAACTGTCATAGTCCTACAATGTCCGCAGTCTTCAGAAAGCAAAAAGATGGTTCAAGGGTTGTTACTAACTGTCCTAAAGCATTGGCTTTCTATAATGAGAACATAGGAGGAGTTGACATATCTGATCAAAAGGTTAAAACTTATGAACAGAACAGAAAATCAAGCAAATGGTGGCGTAAAGTATTTTTCAATCTTCTCATGACATCTATTGTAAATGCCCATATTGTTTATCAGGAAAATATCCACAAAAACTTTCAACTGAAAAATTTTATTGTTCCACTCGCAGAACAGCTCATTGCGCAAGGAAGAGTTGGGACAAAAGTCAAAAGGACATCTACAACAAAAGGACCCAGGTCAAAAAGAGCAAAAAAAATGTTAAACATGGGAGATCATATGCCAGTAAAAGGTGATCGCCGCAGACGCTGTGTTTTATGCACCTCAATAAAAAAAGAAAAACGCACGTATTACATTTGTTCAATGTGCAAAGAGCCCTTATGCTTTGAATGTTTTGGCATGTTCCATAAATAAATAAAACTTAAATTGAGTTACAAATAAAAACTAAATTTTATTATTCTCAAAAAATTATACCAATGGGATATATAGTCCCAATTAATACCGTGTAAATATACCAGTGGGACATATTATCCCAGGACATATCTTCCTTCTGAAGGATACGAAAAAAAAATTGTTTTATTTTTCTCTTTTAGAAGATTATATCCATCCGAAAAAACGACCTAAATTTTTTTAACATCGCTGCGTATAGTACGGTAGTGAAAGGGTTAAAACCACTGGTCATAATGAATGATTTATTAGTGAAATTGTGAACAACTTTTTTTTTAAGTATGCAATTATTTTTTTTCTATTTTTCTATTCTAAGAATCGATTAATCGAGCGCAAGAATCGATTCTTTCGATTTTAAAATAAAAGGACAAAAATTTATTTATTAAATCACAAGACATAAATTGAATGAATAGTTCAAATCGATTAAATTAAACACAAAAATAGTTAAAAACAATTATTTTTTTTTCTATAAATAATGTACCAAGAACATTACATTTCATATAATTATTTTTAAATAATTCAAGTTGTTTAAACAAGTTTAATAAAATAAGTTTTTAAATAAATTTAAAATAAGCAAAAGAACAATAAGCTAATTGTCAGTTTAAGAAAACTGATTTTGATTAGGATTAGAAGCAGTTAAGGAAAGTTTATGTGATTCTTCGAGATGTTTGATTAAGCTAGACGTACTATTATTATATTTTAATTGCTTTCTACATTGATGACACTGGACATTCGACCCGTTGTTTATTTTTTTAAAGTAAATCCATACAGCGCTAGGCGCCATTTTAATAAATTTATCGTCAAGAATTAAGAATCGCGAGTTCTCTTGTGCTCGTATGTAGTACGTATAACTTGAAATTAGTCACTTAATTAATAGTAAAGTCGAATGTCACGAATCGATTCTTAATCGACTTCGACTACTGAAAATCGATTCCGAAAAATCGATTATTTTACGTTAAAACTCTATTCTCGTGTAGAATCGGAATCAAGTTTACCATCCCTATATCACCTTTCATCCTGGCAAATTGGGAAAATATAAAATGTTCGAACTTAGCTCTTCCTTACTAGTTCTTTGAGAGTTTGATCAAAAATTATTTCTTCATTTCTTTATGTTAAATTCCAAATTCGAAATATACGCAGTTCGAAATTAGACATTTAATAAAAAAATATTGTAAAATATGTATTTATATAAATAAAGGGTTTACATGGGTTTCACAGGTACCAAAAAATTATTGTCTTATTTAATTATGTAATATCTCTAGAACATTGTCCTCATAATGATCCGAGTAATAGTTTTGGCGATACAGCCTGGGAGTGTTGTGCTCTCAAGGTCAGCTATGTACATACATACATATATGGTCACTGAAAAACGTGATTTTCTAGAAAGTGTGTTTTCAAACGTTTTTCACAAACTACTCAACCGATCTTAGTGAAATATTCCAGAAGTCTTCGAAATATAATTTACAAGGCCTTGAATGAAGGATTTCTTTCTTCAATTACTACTATTTAACAAAAACGTCAGAAGTTTTCACTAAAATTTGCGTTTTTGTGTAAAAACGTTCGCCAAAAATACATTCTTCACTTTTTTTTCCTTCGTTTAATACCTAACATATGTAGTTTATGGTCTTAGATAAACCACATATTTTTTTCTTTTCTTTGCCGTCAACGCGGAAAAATCTTTTTTCCGAGGGACTGATAGAAATTACGTCGTAAAGTCCGAGTTTTGAATATTTTCTTTTGAGATTTTAACAAAATTCTGGGAATAATAGAAAGTTTAAACATTATATTTAGTTTTTTATATGAAAAAAAATATAAAAATAAATATTATTGATAATAAAGGTCAAAGACTAAATATACATACATGAAATATATATTTACTTCTTTACTAAAATATGGTAATGGTGTGCTCAACTTCAAACGTCGAATACCTATATTTTGATTTTTGGCACTTTTTACTAATGACTTATCTTATTTTATTATAACAATAAATATATCAATTCAGAATCTGGTGCAAATGGTCTTGCATCTTTGCAATTGCAAATTAGCGAGCATTCTTTTACTTTTACACTAACAAAATGTATAGCGATGCACCTGCTACACCCTTGCAAAAAAGCAACACTAAAACACCAATGTATTATGTGCAACACTGGTTTGCAAATTATCGGCTGTTGTCAAAAATAAAAACATTGTAAACAAAGAAATGAAATGGAGCAAACCGGTTTGAGCAAAAAGAGGGTATAAAAAGTGGAGCGAAAAAGAAATCCAGAGTATATTGGATTTCTTGCAGGAAGCTCCAGAAGTAGAGGTAAGTGAAATTTTTGCTGTGAGCACTTATTCAACAATTTATTTAAGAATAATTTTAATTTTAATATGCACCAACAGCTCAAATATTTTACAAGAAATTAATTGAGAAAACAAGAATAGACGCCACGTGGGATCTCATACGTTGGAAAGTGCGGCACCTGAAGGCTTCATTCAAAAAAGTAAGCGATTGGCGAATGTGAACTGGAGCAGGTCTTTTTGAGTCTGATGCTGGGACGTCGAATGTTGAAGTTAAGCGTAATGAATGCGACGAAGTTTTGCTTATGTTTATAGTACTTTAGTCAACTGAAATATATTTTTGGAAAAAAACTACAAGTGAATTGCCTTTTGAAGTGGTTGATAGTGGCAGCACGTCCATTATGAACGAAAGCACGACCAGCCAAATACTGGAAATCACTTTTCCCAATGTCGGCGAAGAAATTTCGTCTCCAATTGACATTGCCAATAATGAAAATCTACAACCAGGCAATGTAAGTGAAGTAAATGTTCAAAAAGCCAAAGATTTTGTCCCAAAGGCATCTGCTGCCAAAAATGTTTAAAACGAAAATGCGAAAAAGAGAAGCATGCAAAAGATCACGCTTTGAGTGTAAGAAGATTGCAAGCAGAAATTGAAAGAGGTAAAGCTGAAATAGAATTCAAGAACCGTGAATTGGAATTAAAAGTTTTGGAATTGGAAAAGGATGAAAGATTGAAAAAACTTCAAATCGAAAAGGAGGAACGCTTGCAAAAGTTCGAAATTGAGATGAAATATTAATATTCCTCTCAACAGTAATTTATTTCTCTGTACTTTATTTATCTTTTTACTTGAAAATTTTTAATTCCAATTACTGTGTTACTTATTTAATAAATATTGATGTTTTACTACCGAAAAATGAATTAAAATACATTTAAGAAAACATTAATGCGTATATGGCTTGTTTTTTAATTTCTCCAACATTGTAGGATATATGGTCATCATTCAATAGAAACTTCCCTAGCGGTTGACGGATCTGAACCGTCGTCGAAAGAAGTGAAACCATTATTAATTAAAATTTTGTGGAGAATACAGCAGACAAGAAACCAATCGCAGCATAATTTATGTTATTAGCTGCATAAAATCTTTCTTTCAAAAATCCAAAACAATGCTCTACTCTAACCCAGTATTTACTGTGCCGTAAATTAAATACAATTTGTGCGTTTTTATCCAACTGTCTTGCGTTGCTTCTGTAAGGGGTTATTAACTTTTCAAAGAAAGGGTATGCCAAGTCCCCAGCAATTCATTGCTGTGTAGAAAAATACTGCTCATTTTGCTTAAAGAGTGAGCTATTTCGATATAGTATACGGGCATGATGTCAGCTCCCAGGGTGACCAACCACAACATGTCGAATTACTCGTCGTAGTCACAAACTATTTATACTCTTATTGAATATATGTGATTTCTGGAGATGTATGATGTATGGTCTTCAATTGGCGATTCTGCTAATTTAATCTCGGTTCCATCAATATAGCCTATTTTCGATCGTTCAAGCTCATCGGGCCAATATACATATATACTTAGATTGGTGACTCAAGAACACTCTAAAGATTCTTTTTGTTATTATCGATATAGTTTCGCAATCTCCCACTCCAAAAATTGTCGCTATTTTTCTATACGCTGCGCTTTCTTCTGATCCAAACAGTGTGATTGCTAATTGCAATTCGACAGAAAATTGCTAACATGAGTGCGCTTTGTTGAATTCCTCATCGTTTTTTATTAAATCAACCAGCATCTTATGTTGATCTCTATTTACTCTTATCATTTGGCGGAATCGGTCTACGTCCAGTGTTGTCAAAATATTATTGCGCCAAATATCTGACTTAGGTATTGTGCTGTAAACTCCTCGTCGACATTCCATAACAACGGATATATTGTCAGCCAATTAATCTAGAACTGTATCCACTGTGTCATCATCACTTTCGATTTCTAGAAGAAAATGGTTATTAACTGAAATTCCGCATAAAAATATTTCTTACCTTCAATGTCCATAATTTCTTAAGCAGCTTCATCAATTAAAGCGTCAGTTAATTTTTCTCTAAAACTTTTTTTTGGGCATATTTTTCAATTTGTGCAAAAATTTTGTTTAAAACAAAGTTTCTTCACCGATCAGCTGTGAATAAATGGTCTTTGCAAGGGTTGCACAGAAACCACAAAAAAGACGTTCATCGTTGATGTTAAATAATTGCAATTGCATAATTTTGCAAACTCAGATGCACACGATTCTGAATTGCCCTATCATTTATTTCAATATTCATATATATTTCGCATTATACATTCATACACTCCACAAGAAGTTATGACATAAAGTTTATGAATATAGATATATTTTATTAGATTCCGAACGAGTAATCAGAAAAATATTCGCAAGACGGAATTCTTATTCATACCTTCTTCAATTTTTTTCCTATAAACAAACATCTCTTGCCGTAGATCCAAGTACATCCAGTAAAGTAGTCCTATTATTACTGCAATTGCAATGAGCACTAGCAAAGGTTTGCAAATCATATATTTACGATTGTGACAACGGTTTGTGCAGATGCTATGAGTATTTTTTGGCTAAAACTCAACACATTTTTAAAAACTTCTTGTTTTTATGATTACAACTTACTCTGTTCATTTGTACCCAAGCATAATCTTCCGCATCATCAGTGGACGCAGATAGTAATTTTTCCTGTGAATTAATGTTTAAAGTAGTTCGTCGAATGGACCTTTTCTTTCCGAAGGAATGTGCAATGAGAGCGTCAAGTTCCCGCCGCTTTCTAATTTTTTTGCC
The DNA here is from genome assembly GCF_024586455.1 of Bactrocera neohumeralis. Classification (NCBI taxonomy): domain Eukaryota; kingdom Metazoa; phylum Arthropoda; class Insecta; order Diptera; family Tephritidae; genus Bactrocera; species Bactrocera neohumeralis. The sequence continues at coordinate 31,017,071 of NC_065921.1, read as the reverse complement.
TCCTGCTCGAAGTGGGACGCTGAACTGATGACTTGAGTCCATCTCAAAAGATCTGTATATTGTTTATTGTTTATAAATAAATTTGTATACTCTATGGCACTATTTGAAAACATGTCTATTGCTTAAGAACCAAATACAAACATTATTGTGTTTACATGCAGTATACCACTAGTATTGATTGCTTTCATGTAGCCTATTCTATTAGCAAGCAATCTACTGCGCATGACTGCAAAAGTTTTACATTTTTTGACATATGTTCGATTACAGTACAGGTGTTGCCCTTATAAGTCTAACCACGATTCAATTTTAAAATGTTGTTTCGATAACCCACAAAAATGAAATTGTCACTCATTTTGATTAGTATTTTTAATTAAAAAATTTATTAAACAGCGCACCAGTCGGATGTTCCAAGCGAAGCCAGGTCCCAAACTCAGCGCACAACTCTTAGGAGGGATATTCGACTTATCACTTTAGCTTACCTTCTAACGGATGTTCTTTAGCTATCCAGAGGATACTTGGTCAAAGACCGGAAATCGTGAGCTGCTTAAGCCATATGTAAAATAATCGTTTCTGGCCACTGCCAAGTGAATGGCGATCAGAGAACTTTCCTCACTTGCGTGATCTTGTACACATGACTCCATCCTCCAATGAAAATTACAAAACTTAAAAACAAAATTCATGAGAAAAAAAATTTTTTTGATAACAACTTTTTTAGTAAAAGGTAGCGTGCCCCGAAGTAACACATCTTGTTAACGTTCATAAAATATAACATTCTGGCAACCGTTGACGAAGTAACATCCTCATATTTACAGTATAATGAATTAAAAAGAGTGTAAATGTTCCGGTTTTTTACATTCTTTTTGAAAGTTGAAAATATAGAAAAATAAACATTTTTTGATATTAAAATTGTTTTCCCATTTATCTTTTTGGAATTTTTGTTTCACATTGAGACATTACCTCCATTATTTTTTTAAAATTAAATAGTTTCTCCGCGTCCAATAAATAATAATTTTTAATCGTACGCAACGAGCAAAACGTGCGAGGAAAGGATACGCATGTAGTATGTATGAAGCAAAAATCAGTGGTTTTATATGCCTTTTAATATTGAGCGGGAATTATACTTCTTTTTTGTAGCACATTAAAGAAGATACGTTATTTGTTTGATATATAAGTTGTTAACTGCTTATCATTAAAAATACAATTATTTATATTTTCTTCAATAATTTTTTTATACAAAATAATCAAAATTATAAATAATTGTATTGTTAATTGAAACAAAAGCTTTTGAAAATATTTTTAAACTAGTTTAATAAAACGATTTAAAGGAAACCACAGCATTGTATGTCAACCTTATCCAATTTGAATTGGATGTCTTTTAAAATGTTTATAGGAAATTCTTTCAATTTGGCCTAACCTCTTCGTCACGAAAGATAAAAAAAAACTTTTTTAAATCTACATTTTTTAGAAAGCTAAAGAAATATATATATTAACGTAAACTTAATAGATATTTCTGTAATATACTGATACAAAAATAATGTCATGAATATCCTCTTTTCTAATTAGTTTAGGCAAATTTATGCCAAATTGATTTTTTCATAACAAATGCTTATTCATATCACTCACGCGAATTTTGTCCATATTTTGCACTCCACTGCACTCTTTATCGTCGTTTGGAATTTTTAGACACGATTTTTGAAAAATTTTAAATTTTACCACTTCTGCAGCGTTCTTAGATATATTAAAAAATATGTAGAAAACACTTTTGATATTAGTTTTTAATAAAAAACAAATCAAAAAAATGTTGTGGACGGAGTTTCTTTTGTTTACTTTTTCAAGAAAAATTAATCTCGATAATTTCGTCCAATTTAACCGGTGGTGGTTTAACACGGTTTGAAAGTAAAACGATTTTTAATTTTTTTTACACGATTTTATTCGATTTAAAAGGGCTTAATTTTTCTTTTCGGATTTATTTTTTGTGAAATATGTTCATATCACAAATTTAGAGGAATTTTCTCTTTGTGGATTCAACCTAGTTTGCTGGTCAGTACATATGTATCTTCTCTTTATTGGCATAGACACCGTTTACGCGATTATAGCCGAGTTAACAACAGCGCACCAGTCGTTTCTTCTTTTCGCTACGTGGCGCCAATTGCATATTCCGAGATTTCAGAGTGGAGGTCTCCTCTTCCTCTGCTTCCCCCAGCGGGTACTGCGTCGAATACTTTCAGAGCTGGAGTATTTTCGTCCATTCGGGCAACATGACCCAGCCAGCGTAGCCGCTGTCTTTTAATTCGCTGAACTATGTCAATGTCGTCATATATCTCTTAAGCTCATCGTTCCCATAAATTTTTTTAAACTTTTCTCTCGAAAACGTCAACTCATCATCATTGTTGTCATCGTCCAAGCCTCCTGCACCATATAGGGACGGGAATTATCACTGACTTATAGAGTTTGTTTTTTGTTCGTCCAGAGAGGACTTTACTTTTCAATTGCCTACTCAGTCCGAAGTACCACCTGTAGGCAAGAGTTATCCTGCGTTCGATTTCCAGGCCGACATTGTTGGTGGTATTTACACTCGTTCCAAGATAGACGGTATTATCTACGACTTCAAAGTTATGACTGTCAACAGTGACGTGAGAGCCAATTCGCGAGTGCGACGGCTGTTTGTTTGATGATAGGAGATATTTCGTCTTGCCCTCGTTCACTACTAGACCCATTTGCTTTGCTTCCTTGTCCAGTCTGGAGAAAGCAGAACTAACGGCGCAGGTGTTGAGGCCGATGGTATCAATATCATCGGCATACGCCAGCAGCTATACACTCTTATAAAAGATTGTACCTTCTCGATTAAGTTCTGCAGATCGAATTATTTTCTGCAGCAGCAGGTTGAAAAAGCCGCACGATAGGGAGGCGCCTTGTCTGAAACCTCGTTTGGTATCGAACGGCTCGGAGAGGTCTTTCCGAATCCGGACGGAGCTTTTGGCGTTGCTCAACGTCAGTTTACGCAGCGTGTTAATTCTCTTTTCACGGGTCTTTTCCAAAAATTGGTGCATGGTGAATATCTGGTCGGTTGTTGATTTGCCATGTCTAAAGCCACACTGATACGGTCCAATCACTTCGCTGACAATGGGCTTTAATCTTTCACACAACACGCTCGATAGAACCTTATACGCGATGTTGAGGACGCTTATCCCAACATAATTATGTATGTTATCATAGCGGTCGACGGAACAATAGCTGAAGGCCTTCCAAAAAAAGTTGTTGGCAATATCATATTGACAGATGAAAATTTATTACAGATTTTTTTGGATTAGTACGTAGACGTGCAGGGTTATTATGGAAATAAAAATTACTCCATAGGTCCCGCAATCACTAGACATTAATCCTATTCAAAATATCTGGAACTTTTTGGCAAATCGTATTCGAAAACATCGAATTTCATCAAAATAAGGGCAAAGAACTGGATCGTCGAATTAGTGGGTCAAAATATCCGGAAATAATACTAGAAATCGAGTGGGGAGCATCGACATCTAGGGACAATAATAGCAACAAAATGTAGGCCAAAAACCGGTAAAACTATTGTAATTTATACATTGGTGTACGTAAACTTTTTTGATATGAATTAGGCGCATTTTAAGCTTTCGCATTAATTTTTTTTATTTGTGTAAAAAAAAAATTTTTTGATATGCTATATTTAATATTAAATATACATATCTTGAAATGGATAGAAAAAACCACAAAATTTATTCATTTTGTAACAAATAAACGTGTCGTAATTTAATAGAACTAGGTGTATGTAAACTTTATTGGTCCACTGTATGTAACTACAAGTAAATGCAGGCTTATTCCCCTATTTCTTCAAGTGGATTTCGGTAATCTATTAACACCTTCCTTTTAATTTTTTCATTTGTACTGTCGTCCTTTTAACATTTCAAAACAGCATTTTGTTCTTGAATTACCGGTCATCTCATGTGCCTCCTATTTTAAAACTTTCCGTAGTGCTTCGGTTCTTTGCTGGAGGATGTTGTCGCAGAAGGGATTGCATGTTATATCAATACAGAATATCTATATCAAGAAAGAGGTATGCCATAGCGGTCGAGGAACATTTTAATGAAGGCCTTCCAACGTTGCTCGAAAATTTATGATATTTCTGGATATATGTACATAAATTGCTAAATATTGTTGTATGTAATGAAAATGGAGGATGGAGTCATGAGTAGAAGTTCACGCAAGTGAGGAAAGTTTACTGATCGCCATTCACTTGGGAGTGGCCAGAAACGATTGTTTACACATGGCTCAAGCAGCTCACAACTTCCGGTCTTTGACCAAGTATCCTCTGGGTAGCCTAAGAACATCCGTTTGAAGGCGAGCTAAAGTGAGAAGGCGAAACATCCCCTGCATAGGGTTGTACGCTGGGTTTGGGACCCGCCACGTAAAAAAAAACACTCCAATGAAAAAGCAACAACAGCCTCGAAATAAGATGAATTGAGGGCATGCACCTTTAATGGGGAAGGACCCCCCTTCTAAAGTGAAGGCGACATCACCGCCGTCCAAGAAATGCGATGGACGGGTCAAGGACAGAGACGAGTAGGTCCTTGTGGCATTTACTACAGTGGCCATATAAAGGAGCGCAAGTTTGGTGTTGTATACGTGGAGAGAGATTCCGTCGCCGAGCGCTATCATTCATGAATGAACGTTTAGCCACAATCCGCATCAAAGCGAGGTTCTTCAACATATCGCTGATTTGCGCCCACGCCCCGACGTAAGAGAAGGACGATGTGACCAAAGATGCCTTTTATGAGTGCTTGGAGCGCCACGATGTCAAAATCGTGCTTGGCGACTTTAACGCCAGGGTGGGCAAAGAAAGTATCTTTGGCACTACGGTCGGTAAATTTAGCCTCCACAACGAAACATCCCCAAATCGGTTGAGGCTGATCGACTTCGCCGGGGCCCGAAATATGGGTATCTGCAGTACTAGATTCCAGCATAAGAAGATTCATCAATCTACCTGGCTGTCTCCGGATCGAAAAACTACCAACCAGATCGATCATGTTGTGATAGACGGAAGACACGTCTCCAGTGTTTTAGATGTGCGTGCGCTCCGAGGTCCTAACATCGACTCGAACCACTATCTTGTTGCAGCTAAGATTCGCACCCGCCTCTGTGCAGCAAAAAACGCGCGCCAACAAACACAAGGAAGGTTCGACGTCGAGAAGTTGCAATCACAACAGACAGCCGAAAGATTTTCTACTCGGCTTACACTCCTGCTCTCTGAGAGCACTCGTCAACAACTCGGTATAAGGGACGGCATTTCAAACTCTTTATGTACAGCTGCAACCGAAACCATTGGTTTTCGGAAAGTGCAAAAGAATAGCTGGTACGACGAGGAGTGCCGTCTCGCAGCGGAGAGAAAACAGGCTGCCTACCTCGCAACGTTACGATCGACAACAACACGTGCGGGATGGGATAGATACCGAGAATTGAAGAGGGAAGCGAGACGCATTTGCAGACAGAAAACAAAGGAGGCCGAAATGCGTGAGTACGAAGAGCTTGATAAGCTGGCCGACAGGGGTAATGCTCGAAAATTCTACGAAAAAATGCGGCGGCTTACAGAAGGTTTCAAGACCGGAGCATACTCTTGTAGAACCCCCAAAGGTGATCTAGTCACCGATGACCAGAGCATACTTAGATAATGGAGGGAACACTTCTCAAGCCTGCTGAATGGCAGTGAACGCACAACACCAAGAGAAGGCGAACCCGATTCCCCAATCGATGACGATGGAGCAGACGTTCCATTACCCGACCATGAAGAAGTTCGAATAGCAATTGCCCGCCTGAAGAACAACAAAGCGGCAGGGGCCGACGGATTGCAGGCCGAGCTATTCAAACACGGCGGCGAAGAACTGAGAAGAAGCATGCATCAGCTTCTTTGTAAAATATGGTCGGACGAAAGCATGCATATAAGGTTCTATCGAGCGTATTGTGTAAAAGATTAAAGCCCACCGTCAACAAGCTGATTGGACCTTATCAGTGTGGCTTTAGACATGGCAAATCAACAACCGACCAGATATTCACCATGCACCAATTTTTGGAAAAGACCCGTGAAAAGAGAATCGACACACACCACCTGTTCGCTGATTTCAAAGCTGCTTTCGACAGCACGAAAAGGAGCTGCTCTTATGCCGCGATGTCTGAATTTGGTATCCCCGCAAAACTAATACGGCTGTGCTGTTGAGCAACGCCAAAAGCTCCGTCAGGATTCGGAAGGACCTCTCCAAGCCGTTCGATATTGATATCATCGGCCTCAACACCCGCGTCGTTAGTTCTGCTTTCTCCAGACTGGACAAGGAAGCAAAGCAAATGGGTCTAGTAGTGAACGAGGGCAAGACGAAATATCTCCTGTCATCAAACAAACAGCCGTCGCACTCGCGAATTGTCTCTCACGTCACTGTTGACAGTCATAACTTTGAAGTCGTAGATAATATCGTCTATCTTGGAACCAGCGTAAACACCACCAACAATGTCAGCCTAGAAATCCAACGCAGGATAACTCTTGCCAACAAAGTCCTCTCTCGACAAACAAAAACCAAACTCTATAAGTCACTCATAATTCCCGTCCTGCTATATGGTGCAGAGACTTGGACGATGTCAACAACTGATGAGTCGACGTTGCGAGTTTTCGAGAGAAAAGTTTTGCGAAAGATTAACGCATTTTTTGGCCACGGCGAATAACGCATTCGATGGAACGATGAGCTGTACGAGATATGCGACGACATTGACATAGTCCAGCGAATTAAAAGACAGCGGCTACGCTGGCTAGGTCATGTTGTCCGAATGGACGAAAACTCTCCAGCTCTGAAAGTATTCGACGCAGTACCCACCGGGGGAAGCAGAGGAAGAGGAAGACCTCCACTCCGTTGGGACTAGGTGGAGAGGGACCTAGCTCAGCTTGGAATATCCAATTGGCGCCACGTAGCGAAAAGAAGAAACGACTGGCGCGCTGTTGTTAACTCGGCTATAATCGCGTAAGCGGTGTCTACGCCAATTAAGAAGAAGAATGAAAACATTACACAATGCCACTCTTTTCCTGTCCTTTGTGTTGGTTCAAAACTATTTATCTCGTTCGCAAAGCTGATCCACTAGACCTCTTTTTGTTTTATCTAAAAGGTGGCATTCCTCCAGCAATTTGAGTGACTTTCTGCATAAAATCCACTAACCACTCGAAGCATTTGTTTTTTGTTATTTTGAACATTCTTGGAAATAAAATATAATTTACTAATTATATGTTAATATATATTCATCTTTTTTGTACTTAAAAAATTTCTCCCGTTTCATCACACATCTGCTTCGCTCAACCCAAACAAACTAGGTCTAGGCTGGAGGTCCTCCACTAGTTATTTGCGTGTGGGCCTTAATTTTACGCGCTCTGCAACGCAACTGGTGTTTCCAGTGAGTTAACGACTGTTTGTGGAAAAAACATATTGGTTTTTGAATTTGTTCTTTCAAATTTAGAATTCCTAAAAATAAATTAATTATTATATTTCCACCAAATTTAATAAATTTACAAAAATAACTTACTTCTCTTAGTTGTGCATTTCCTTATTTTGTTTTGTGTGTATATATGTATAAAACGGCTAGTTCACAGCAAAGTGCTTTTCACCTCACGGTGGTGTGTTTATTGTGCTTTTTTCTTATGAGGTTTGAGCAAGAACAACCTCACAAACCAGTTGTGAGGTTTTCTTAGAATAGTGCCATTAGCCTTCTGCAAAGAACCAACATTTTACTGTTAGTTTTATCGGCTGAGAGCGTAATGCATCAATGCGGAAATCGGGATAGACGAAACCAAAATTGCGTGTGATTGACTATTACAATATAAACATAGCAAAAAGCAACACCCCGATTGAAGTACGTTTGTAAACATTATGCAATGCCAAATGTTCGAGATGCGTGACGTTTTCAAAATTAACCATATACTACTTAAAGAAAGTTTGAGTATTTTTCGTTTGAGCAAGACTTGTTTTAAGAGCTTTATTTTTTAATTTAAACCTTTGTACATTTACTTATAGCTAACGTGGTTACAAAAATGGTTATTTTGGATTTGTTAGACTTTATTAACTCATTTCATAAAGACTCTCTTGATCTACGTTGATTTGTGAATATGTTGTCAATGCGTGAAAACACATCGCTGGCCTTTTGTGCTGCATCAATTTTAAAATGTAGGCCTCTAACTGCGTAGTAATCAACCAATGGTTTGGTTTGCTTATGATATGCTTCCAATCGTTTTTTTAAGGCTTCTGCATTATCGTCACTGCGTCGTACTAGAGGTTCACCAGTTACCTAAGTTAAACGTAATTTTATTATAATTAATTTAATTTTAAATTTAGTTTTCTTTTCATTAAGAACTTAAGGAACTTACGTCGTCACGCATTTTGTTTTTCGGTGGAGCGAATTCTTCGTGATATGATCGGCCACTTGAAGGGTGAATTAATCGTCCCGTTATTCTTCGTACTAGCAAACTGTCATCTATAGAGAATTCAACTACGGCATCGAGATTTGTATTTCTCTTGGCAAGTAGGTCATCGAGCTAAAACGTGTATCAAATAGTGGTTAACGAATTACAACCTCATATATTTTTAAATTTTTTGGCTCCTAATTAAAAAAGAACTTTGCAAAGTAAAAGTTAAAACATTCGCAATTAATTTTCTTGAGATATTTCGCGATTTAACCGATATTTATGCTAAAAAATCAACTATCATAACGAGTATCGTTACATAATATAGATAGGGCTATGCCATGTGTGAAAATCTTTTTCGGAATAAAATCGGAATAAATCGGATAAATTGACCCATTCATTTCAATAACATTTTCTACCCCAACGTTGCCTATGAGCAATTTCAGTTTATTAACTGTTGTTTTTATCTGTTATTTCATAATGGTACCGTCGCAAATAAAATGATATATAGAGATCACCCAGCGAAATTTTTCTTAATAAACTTCAATAAATTTAAAAAATTAAAAAAAAAAAAATATTTAGATATCATAACACTCTTATAGTTGAATTTTGTTAGTTTTTAATAGATTTTTGTGTTTTTAATAGATTTATAGTAGATGAGTAATTAATGTTAGTTTTTAATAAAAGGAGGTGAGTAATTTTCAAAAAAGATTTGATAGATGTATGTATGTGTATATTCAAATTTAGCTGTCATGTGCTGCACACATAGAGCGCGATAGACTGCAAGCGACATCTATCAAATCTGATTAATTAGTTTGTTAAATTCAATAAAAATTTAAAACTATAAATTAAAATTGTGGAAAAAAACTAATAACTAAGTGACTAAGTGAAATTTCGCGTTAGAAGGCAACATGAATTCCGTTATGCATTCGATTGAGAAGCTGGATGACACCAATCACAGCACGTGGGTCGTACAGATGAAAAGCGTGTCATACATGCAGAGTTATGGGGCGAACTGCCCGAAAAGTGTTTGTAATTTCGTGGTAGCAATGGAATCACATGATTCTTTGCCGGCATTAAGTGCGTTAAAAATTAAATTGCTCGAAGCGAGTGAAAGGCGTAAGGAACAAAGCGAACAACAAGCGGAGCAAAAAATGTTCTCTTCGCGAAGCGAAAATAAGCAGAGCGTTAAAGATGGGCAACAAAGGAAAAACGTAAGTTGCTAGTCGTGTGGTCGCTGTGGACACATTTCAAAGAATTGCCAAACAAAAGTTATTTTAGCTGGAAACAATTATATTGTAGCAAGTGGTCGCGGTACAGTGCGATTAAATTGAATACTTGGCGTGAAAGTACGGTTGACTTGGTAATACAGAAGGGGTTCAGTATCGTGTTTGAACACGAAAGTGTGAGCATTCAAAATCAAGACGGTGAAGTGATCTTAATGGCTAAAGCGTAGCAAGATTTGCTTTTATTAGAGACAAACGACAATAAGCGTTTTGGTGCACAGTCTAATTTGACTGATATAATGAAGTGGCACAGTAGGTTTGGACATTTAAACTTTGGTAGTCTGAACAAAATGATTAGTAAAAATCTGGTGCATGGTTTGGAAACAGCAAAGACGTGTTGGATCTGGTGCATACAGACATTCGTGGACCAATGAATAAATCCTCACAAAGAGGAGCACGATATTTCGTAACATTCATTAACGATAAATCGGGATGCACGTACATATGTAAGCTTCTTGAAAACTCGCGACGAAATATTCGAAAAATTTAAAGTGTTCAAGGCAGACTGTAAAAAAAACAAGAAAAAACGTTAACTTCGGTTGCACCGAACCTAAATACCCTTCACAGGTGCATTTCTGTTAGTAACGTTTCGTGAACAATTTTTTGGAGATTATATTGTTACCTTAAGCAGTAATCCATGCCAAATTTTGTGAAGATACCACGTCAAATGCGAAAGTTTTCCAAACAAGAACTTGATTCCGATCTTTCAGTTTATAGGGCAGCTATATGTTACAGTGCTCCGATATCGGCAGTTCCGACAAATAAGCAGCTTCTTGAAGAGAAAATGACGTTTGCAAAATTTCAAAACGATATCTTAAAACTGAGGGACTAGTTCGTATATATACAGACAGACGGACATGGCTAAATCGACTCAGCTGGACATACTGATCATTTATATATGTATATACTTTATAGGTTCTCCGACGCTTCCTTCTGGGTGTTACAAACTTCGTGACAAACTTAATATATCCTGTTCAGGGTATAATAAAGTGTCTGAGAAGCGACAACGGACGTAAGTATTTGAGTGGCGCGTTTGAACAACTCCCAGCAAGCAATGGTATTAAAAGGCAGCTTACTGTACCACACACACCTCAACAAAATGGTGTAGCTGAGCGCGCGAACAGAATATTGGTTGAGATGGTGCGAAGTATGATTCTACATGCTGGTCTGAATGAGGACTTCTGGGCAGAAGCTATTAACACGGTTGCATATCTCAGGAACCGTTCGGAAACATCTGCCTTAGAGAACATGACACCATTCGAGTCGTGGACTGGCAAAAAGCCAACGGTGAGCCATCTAAGAGTATTCGGGATCAAAGCTATAGTTTTGGACAAGAAGCATAGCAGGCATTTACTCCCGCAATATTCGTAACTGTAAAATCCCGTCGATCACCACTTACTGCTATCGCTATCTATTGACCAACAGTGGGAACTTAGTTGTACACATAACATTTTATTTTAAATTTTTTCGGAAAACTTATGTTAAAAAATATCTTGAAACATCGATACAAATGTCTGCGCGTTGTATAAAAGTTCTTGAATTCGGTAAAGCCGGCGAAAAATCGTATTTAGCTTATGAATTCTTCCTTAATGGCGTATACACAGCTTACGCGATTATAGCCGAGTTAAAAATAGCGTGTCAATCGATTCTTCTTTTAGCAATTTGACGCCAATTATACCAAGAGCTGCCAGGTCCTTCTCCACCTGATCTCTCCAACGGAGTGGAGGCATTCCTCTTCCTCTACTTCCCCAGCGGTACTGCGTCGAATACTTTCAGAGCTGTAGTGTGTTCATCCATACGGACGACAGGACCCGATCACCGAACGTGCTATTGGGCAGCATGTTTTCACATTAGCAAAAAAAAAAGTACAAGTTCCAGCCAAATCATCCAAACTTACAGGGTTAAGATAAACACGGGTAAGAAATGTAAAGGGTGACCAAAATGAACGGCCGTACCGTCTCCTAATGTTTAAGAAATATTTCTTAAATAAATTACAACACATTAAAAATAAAATCATTGTAAAGGAATGAGATAATTGTTAACATAGCATTCTTAAGGGAATTAATATCCCATAAAGGAATGTTAAGCTCTAACTCAGTTCCAAGTTGCACAACTGAATATCACCCAAATATAGGATTGCTGTTTTAAGGTGCACTCTGTTCGGTATTAGGCGGCTTTAATGTCCACCACTTGGCATTCTGCTTGTTAAATGATCCTCTTTTGGTATTCTGCACGATAAATGGGCAAAGTTTGAATTACACCACCTGCATATTACTATGGTATGGCGTTTACAGATATCCTCTCTGCGGACTTGCAGGTTGAACTCTCCCCTATGCATTCATAAACTCATGCCTCTTTTATTTTCCAGCCTAGTAAAGCTGGTTGTCTGGAAATATCGTTACATAATGCCTCTTAATAACCCACAAATAAGCGAACTTTGGGAACCTTTTAAAAAACAAAAGCAAAATTTAGTCGACTAAAGGTGGAATAACTTTAAAACAGGACTGTATTTAAAAGTACCTACGAAATATTTAATTATATATGAACATGAATATGAACTGATATTGCTTTTTGGAGGATGGACTCATGTATAGAAGTTTACGCAAGTGAGAAAAGTTCTCTGATTGCCATTCACTTATGTGTGTATTATGGCTCAAGCAACTCACGACTTGCGGTATTAGACCACGTATCCTATGGGTAACCAAAGAACATCGGTTTGAAGGCGAGCCAAAGTGAGGCGAACCTTCCCTACTCAGGGTTGTCCACTGGGTTTGGAACCCGCCACGTAAAAGAAGCTCCAATAAAAACTAATCAACAGCATCGGATGAGAGACCACGGCAAACGCATTAAGGATTACGATTTGAGGGCATGCACTTGGAATGTCCGGTCCTTTAACTGGGAAGGTGCCGCTGCCCAGCTAGTTGATGTCCTCGTGAAAACAAAGGCTGACATCACCACCATCCAAGAAGTGCGATGGACGGGACAACGACGGAGGTGAGTAGGTATTTGTGGCATTGACTGCAGTGGGCATATAAAGCAGTCCAAATTCGGTGTGGGATTCGTGGTGAAAGAGTACTGCATCGCCGGGTACGGGCATTCACCCCGGTGGATGAAAGTCTAGCCACAATCCGCCTAAAAGTGCAGTTCTTCAACATATCGCTGATTTGCGCCTACACCCCGACAGAAGAGAAATACGATGTGACCAAAGATGCTTTCTATGAGCGCTTGGAGCGCACCTATGGGAGCTGCCCCAGCCAAAATGTGAAAATCGTAAGTGTGTAAGAGTGTAAAGCTGCTGGCGTACGCCGATGATATTGATATCATTGGCCTCAACAACCGCGCAGTTATCATCAAACAAACAGTCGTCGCACTCGCAACTAGGCTCCCACGTCACTGTTGACAGTCATAACTTCGAAGTCGTAGATAATTTCGTCCATCTTGAAAGTAGGCAATTGAGAAGTAAAGTCCTCTCTCCACGAACAAAAACAAAGCTCTATAAGACACTCATTAACAACATCTAATGAGTCGTCGATTTATGATCCTTTGCGCGTTGGCCACGGCGAATATCGCATTCGATGGAACGATGAGCTTCATGAGATATATGATGACATAGTTCAGTGAATTAAGACACCGGCTACGCTGACTAGGTCATGTTTTCCGAATGGCCGAAAACACTCCAGATCTGAAAGTATTCGAAGCAATACCCGCCGGTAAAGCAGAGAAAGACGTCCACTCCGTTGTAAAGACCAGGTGGAAAAGGCACTGGCTTCGCTTGGAATCTCCAATTGGCGCCACATTGCAAAAAGAAGAAACTTTTAGCGCGCTGTTGTAACTCGGTTATAACCGCTTAAGCTTTTTTTTATGCGAGTAAAGGAGAAGATATTGCTTTTAAGTAGTAATGCTTATTTAATTGTAATCTTACCTTTTGTGCTTGAATAACGGTACGGGGAAAACCGTCCAACAGAAATCCATTTCGACACTCTGGCTTGTCTAAATTGCTGTCAATCATATCCACAACTAGTTCATCGGAAACTAGCTTCCCCTCATCCATTACCTTTTTTAATTCTGTTCCTAATTTGGACCCCGAAGATATTTCAGCTCGAAGCATATCGCCAGTTGACAAATGGCATACACAAAACTTTTCTTTTAGTATTGGAGCCTACAAAATTAAAATATTGTGTATTAAAAAGTTAGCTGACAACGAAAACTGTTAAGATTTATCCACATGGAAAATCTTTCAGTTATTCACATTATTTATTTTTTGGTATCAATTTTGGTTATTAAAATAACATATTGGTTTAGTAAATTAATTCTAAAATTCTTTGAAAGTACAAATATGTTTTCATTAACCTTTAGAATAGACGCTTAAAACGAACTCACATTTTGGAACTTCCATATAGATTTTAAGTAGTTTTAAGAAGATTTTAAGCAAATAAAATAACTTAAGAATATATTGATTAGGTTCAATGGAGAATAATCAATCCTGTCACTATTAATGTATTTAAAAAATTTGCTGGTTGTCAATTGATAGATTGCAAATAAATATATACTTATTAAAAAAAAAAAAACCAAAAAAAAAATATATATATATATATATACTATGTATATGGTAGAGAAAAAAATAATATAATATACATATTGCTAAGAAAGAATCATTCGTGTTCAATGCTTATTTCACTTTCAAATTTTTGATATCTTAAGAAAATCTGTCTAAATATTTTATTCGGGTTACTAAGTTCGACGAACAAAACATATCCTTGGATTCACTTTAATAAGTACATATATTAAGATTTATTATTTAAGATTCGAGCTTATGTCTTTTCATTCAGATATCGAAAAAACTCCTTTTTAGTTTAATTTTAAAGACGGAGGTATTTTGAACAAATGTTGTAAAAATGAAAAATATACCTTTTATAATTTTTTTATGAGGAGTTTTAATGAACTCTAATAACGTACCTTAAGTTTGCGTCACTTGAATCCAAGGGTGGTCATACAAAATACTAATATTGCCAATAAAATGACATATAACGAATAATGAAAGGATAGTTGTTTGTCTTTGGAAGTTTTTGTTACTAATATTAATTTTTAGTAAGAAAAAACATTAACCTTGCCACTCTGTACTGTGATACAGTCACAAGCTTCTAAATTTAAGATTTTAAGTTAGAGACAATTTTTGCGACTTGAGACGATATTACAAAAATAACTTTAATTCCATATTTAACTTTCGTTGAAATCTATTTATTCATATAATAAGAAAATGGTTACCAACAAAAAATTAGTGTTATCAGATTTATATATCTCAAATATCTGAAAAGCCATAAGTCAGCGGCAATTATATGAATATATTTTCTCGATATGGAGATCCTCCTCTATCCATAAATACCCATTTTAACCACGAGGTCTCCGATTTTAGTAGTTGTTTTTTAGAACCGCGGGCGAAGGCCGCCAATGCAGAAAGGAATTGTAGGCGGAAAACTAATGTGTTATTTATTTCCTGCCATTGAGGTATTATTTTTTGAAGTGAAACTTCTTAGGCGACTTCGGAGAAGGTTGCATTAAACGTTTAACGCTTCAGTAGAGGGGGAATAGCGTTTAACGATTAACGCAACTCGGAAGGAGAAGAGCAACAGAGAAAGATAGAGTGCGAGAAAGAGAGAGAATGAGAGTAAAGCAGAGAGCTTAAAGCATAGGGAGGGTGCAGGTTCGACAGCAAGCATTTGCTAGATTTGTAGTAAGGAATTCACCTCACTACCACAGAACTCACGCTGTGAAATGTTAACATTTTTAACAGTTCTCCCTTACTCAAACAGATAACATGAAGAGAAATAAATATATGAATTTTCGGCATATGATGACGTGGCTTGTATGCCCAAGCAGAGATATGAAGAGACATAAATATATGTATGCATGCCCATGATTATACTCCCAACGAATGTAAAGAATTTCGTTTTGCTTGTTTAAATTTTTGCTTTCAACCAGGTAATCGCTTGTATGTGCAATGTACGTATGTATGCTTTTGCGTTTTGCCCTCAGCAATTCAATATTGAATTATATTTAATCAAATATAGTAAATTTTACAACTAAAACGATTTAATTCATAAACGCAGGCGCAAATTCTACAAGCGACCTCGCTTCATTCATAAAAACAGACGCCGTAACATCTCGCCGAGCATGCCTTTGTCAACAAGTCTTTTCGCGACGACGGCAAAAGCTAAAAATCATAAATTGAACTTCCAAAATATTATGTTAAGTTCTCTGCTTAAAGCATAGAGAAGGTGCAAATTGAATTTTGTATGATATTGTATGTTAATTTAAGAAAGTTTTGGTCACTCCTCCATATTTTTATCCTTTCTCTCCCGCTATCTTTCTTTCATACAAAATGATATGCTTTTCTTGGAATATCACTAAGAAGTTTCACTTCTTCCACGCGTACGGACTCCACGCACCAATTTTTTTGATGTTTATAACTTATTTTCTTGATCTGGAGGACCTCCTCTATCCGTACATACCCATTTTAACCACGAAACCGGGAGATGGTACTACAAAATTTACATAACCTTTTTGTTAAATAAGTTGTTCTGATTCTTAATCTGGAGAACATCCTCTATACAACTATACCCATTTTAAACCTGAAATAGGATGATGGTATTCTATAGTTTCCCGCGCATTTTTTTTATTTTTTAGTTTACATTATCTTTAAACCATTGACTGTATTATAATTTAACTTAAATTATGTAATCAAATGATAAAAGCAACCCGGCTTAAGTTACATCAACTATCACTTTCAATGCGAGCTCTTACTTGTGTCCCTTTTCCGGAACCAGGTGGACCCAATAAAACTGCATTAATTCCCACTTCTTGCTCATATCGTGGCAGAGGAACACTAGAACTCGGCGCCATCCTTCCCAAATTGTATTACTTAACTTATTTTGTTCACAGTATAAAGTCCTATTGAACCTATTCAACACGTACTTAAATATGATAACTTCATTTATTAAAAGGGGCATTGGACAGGCAATTTTAGATTGCAGAAAATCTGGATTACTAGCAATATTGCCAATGAAATTTGTTAATGTTTAACAATTGATCTCTAATACCATGTTCAGACCAAAAATTTTAAAAGATTACATTACATTTAAGCACTCCACTAATCAGCCCGTTCTCACTGCCGCTGAAAAAATGAAAAAACAGCTGTTTGTGCCATTCAAGAATTCACATCGCTCAATATTTATCGAAAGAAAACATTGTCATATAGTATTTTGTAAAAAAGCCGTATTCTTTTAAATATTTTCCATATAATGGAAATAATGGACGCATTTTTTCATTTGGGAAGTCGATTTTAAGGTGAAATTAGATTTTGTGCTTTAAAGAAAAATTGTTTGTTTGCATTTTTTCCCTTTGTAGTGTCTAAATCAGCTGTGAAAATGTAACAGATTTCCAATGCTGACAGAAGATGGCGCAAAATCAGAGTCGCACAGAGAGATTTAGCGTGGATCAGATTCAAATCACTTCAATGAAGTGAGTTTGAACTGTCATTTTTGTATGGCGAAATCTTCATAAATTTATAAGATTAGTGAGATAAACCATCCAACAGCCGAAATCGAGTGATTAAGTGTCGGTCTGAAGATGGTATAAATATATTTTGGTGGTTTAACGGAGCGACCATTTTCAATAGGAAAAATTACAGAGAACGTAAATTATAGAGAAGATCCAACTACTGACAACCGTGTGAATTGTCAAAAGCTAAGGAAATGCGTGTTTCACAACAGCTAAAGTGCTGAACACATTGAGAGCGATAGACTGCAAACGACAGATATTAAAATACACACATTCTTATGGACACTGTTATTTTGACAGCTGCACGACTACACGACTGCAGGCCGACAGTTGTCGCTCTCGCTAACTTCAATATATTTTTATATTTGCCAACGACAGTAGGACGACAGTAGAGAGATGAGGTAGAGTGGTGATGCCACTACTATGTAATAGCTCTATTATATCATTTGTAATAACAATTGATAATTTAAAACAAATAAATTTACCTATTTTCTTATTTTTTGCATAAAAAACATCACTTTGAACAAAATACGAAAATTTCATTGAAAAGAAAGGTATGGTATGGCCACAACGAAATTGTGTACATGCAAAATGGACAGCTGTGTTGTCTTGTGTACATACCGGGCATTGTTAATTCGCTGCCTTCTTACAAATGTTCATGTAGACAGATTCACGACGGCATTTACAGTTCACTGTCGTGCTGCCATGTCGTGCCGCGCTCAATGTGTTCAGCACTTAACTCAGGAGAAATTTTAACAATAGCGCGTAAACAGAGCTGAGCGTTAAGGTTCGTATCCAGCTCTCAAGTAATTGCTCAAGAGAAAAAATACATAATTTCTTCAAGTAATTTTGACAGTTGCTCAACGTCAGTTTACACAGCCGTATTAGTTTTGCGGGGATACCAAATTCAGACATCGCGGCTCCTTTTCGTGCTGTCGAAAGCAGCTTTGAAATCAACGAAGAGGTGATGTGTACCGATTCTCCTTTGACGGGTCTTTTCCAAGATTTGGCGCATGGTGAATATCTGGTCGGTTGTTGATTTCCCGGGTCTAAAGCTACACTGATAAGGTCCAATCAGTTTGTTGACGGTGGGCTGTAATCTTTTCCACAAAGCGCTCGATAGAACTTCATATGCGATGTTGAGGAGGTTTATCACATGGTAATTGGCGCAGATTATGGGGTCTCCCTTTTTGTGGATTGGGCAGAGCACACTTAAATTCCAATCGTTGGGCATGCTTTCGTCCGACCATATTTTACAAAGAAGCTGATGCATGCTCCTTATCAGTTCGTTGCCTCTGTGCTGAATAGCTCGGCCGGTAATCAATCGGCCCCCGCCGCTTTGTTGTTCTTCAGGCGGGTAATTGCTATTCGAACTTCTTCATGGTCGGGCAATGAAACGTCTGCTCCATCGTCATCGATTGGGGAATCGGGTTCGCCTTCTCCTGGTGTTGTACGTTCACTGCCATTCAGCAGGCTGGAGAAGTGTTCCCTCCATAATTTAAGTATGCTCTGGGCACAGGTGACTAGATCACCTTGGGGGGTTCTACAAGAGTATGCTCCGGTTTTGAAACTTTCTGTAAGCCGCCGCATTTTTTCGTAAAATTTTTGAGCATTACCCCTGTCGGCCAACTTGTCAAGCTGTTCATACTCACGCATTTCGGTCTCTCTCTTTTTTCTCTCTGTCAACAAATGCGTCTCGGTTCCCGCTTCAATTCTTCAATAGGAAAAATTACAGAGAACGTAAATTATAGAGAAGATCCAACTACGGACAACCGTGTGAATTGTCAAAAGCTAAGAAAATGCGTTGAGCGTGTTTCACAACGGCTAAAGTGCTAAACACATTGAGCGCGATGGACTGCAAACGACAGATATTAAAATACACACATTCTTAAGGATACAGTTGTTTTGACAGCTGCAAGACTACACGACTGCAGGCCGACAGTTGTCGCTTTCGCTAATTTCAACATATTTTTATATTTGCCAACGACAGTAGGACGACAGTAGAGAGATGAGGTAGAGTGGTGATGCCACTACTATGTAATAGCTTTATTATATCATTTGTAATAACAATAGATAATTCGAAACAAATAAATTTACCTATTTTCTTATTTTTTGCATAAAAAACATCACTTTGAACAAAATACGAAAATTTCATTGAAAAGAAAGTTATGGTAAGGCCACAACGAAATCGTGTACATGCAAAATGGACAGCTGTGTTGTCTTGTCTACATCCCGGCCATTGTTATGTCGCTGCCTTCTTACAAATGTTCATGTAGACAGATTCACGACGGCATTTACAGTTCACTGTCGTGCTGCCATGTCGTGCCG
The DNA here is from genome assembly GCF_024586455.1 of Bactrocera neohumeralis. Taxonomy (NCBI): domain Eukaryota; kingdom Metazoa; phylum Arthropoda; class Insecta; order Diptera; family Tephritidae; genus Bactrocera; species Bactrocera neohumeralis. The sequence continues at coordinate 30,997,451 of NC_065921.1, read as the reverse complement.
CGCTCAATGTGTTCAGCACTTAACTCAGGAGAAATTTTAACAATAGCGCGTAAACAGAGCTGAGCGTTAAGGTTCGTATCCAGCTCTCAAGTAATTGCTCAAGAGAAAAAATACATAATTTCTTCAAGTAATTTTGACAGTTGCTCAACGTCAGTTTACACAGCCGTATTAGTTTTGCGGGGATACCAAATTCAGACATCGCGGCTCCTTTTCGTGCTGTCGAAGCAGCTTTGAAATCAACGAAGAGGTGGTGTGTATCGATTCTCCTTTGACGGGTTTTTTCCAAGATTTGACGCATGGTGAATATCTGGTCGGTTGTTGATTTCCCGGGTCTAAAGCTACACTGATAAGGTCCAATCAGTTTGTTGACGGTGGGCTGTAATCTTTTCCACAAAGCGCTCGATAGAACTTCATATGCGATGTTGAGGAGGTTTATCCATGGTAGTTGGCGCAGATTATGGGGTCTCCTTTTTGTGGATTGGGCAGAGCACACTTAAATTCCAATCGTTGGGCATGCTTTCGTCCGACCATATTTTACAAAGAAGCTGATGCATGCTCCTTATCAGTTCTTGCCTCTGTGTTGAATAGCTCGGCCGGTAATCAATCGGCCCCCGCCGCTTTGTTGTTCTTCAGGCGGGTAATTGCTATTCTAACTTCTTCATGGTCGGGGAATGGAACGTCTGCTGCATCGTCATCGATTGGGGAATTGGGTTCGCCTTCTCCTGGTGTTGTACGTTCACTGCCATTCAGCAGGCTGGAGAAGTGTTCCCTCCATAATTTAAGTATGCTCTGGGCATCGGTGACTAGATCACCTTTGGGGGTTCTACAAGAGTATGCTCCGGTTTTGAAACTTTCTGTAAGCCGCCGCATTTTTTCGTAAAATTTTTGAGCATTACCCCTGTCGGCCAACTTGTCAAGCTGTTCATACTCACGCATTTCGGTCTCTCTCTTTTTTCTCTCTGTCAACAAATGCGTCTCGGTTCCCGCTTCAATTCTGGGTATCTATCCCATCTCCCACGCGTTGTGGTCGATTGTAACGTTGCGAGGTAGGTAGTTTGCTTTCTCTCCGCTGCGACACGACACTCCTCGTCGTACCTGCTGCCATTTTGCATTTTCCGAAAATCAATGGTTTCGGTAGCAGCTGTACGTAAAGAGTTTGAAATGCCGTCCCACAATTCCCTTATACCGAGTTGTTGACGAGTGCTCTCAGAGAGCAGGAGTGCAAGTCGAGTAGAAAATCGTTCGGCTATCTGTTGTGATTGCAGGTTCTCGACGTCGAACCTTCCTTGTGTTTGTTGACGTGCGTTTTTTGCTGCACAGAGGCGGGTGCGTATCTTGGCTGCAACAAGATAGTGGTCCGAGTCAATGTTAGGACCTCGGAGCGTACGCACGTCTGAAACAATGGTGACGTGTCTTCCGTCTATCACAACATGATTGATATGGGTGGTGGTGTTTCGATCCAGAAACAGCCACGTACATTGATGGATTCTCTTATGCTGAAATCTAGAACTACAGATAACCTTATTTCGGGCCCCGTTGAAGTCGATCAGCCTCAACCCATTTGGGGATGTTTCGTTGTTGAGACTGAATTTACCGACTTTTGCGCCAAAGATACCTTTCGTGCCCACCCTGGCGTTAAAGTCGCCAAGCACGATTTTGACATCGTGGCGGAGGCAGCTCTCGTATGTGCGTTCCAAGCGTTCATAGAAGACATCTTTGGTCAAATCGTCCTTCTCTTCCGTCGGGGGGTGGGCGAAAATCAACGAAATGTTGAAGAACCTCCCTTTGATGCGCATAGAGGCTAGACGTTCATTCACCGGAGTGAATGATAGTACTCAGCGACGGAGTCTCTCTCCACCACGAATCCCACACCAAACTTACACTCCTTTATATGGCCACTATAGTAAATGCCACAAGGACCTATTCGTCTCTGTCCTTGTTCCGTCTAACGCATTTCTTGGACGGCGGTGATGTCAGCCTTTATTTTCACGAGGACATCAACCAGCTGGGCAGCGCCACCTTCCCAATTAATGCTTGCCCTTATATCGTCGTCCTTATTTCGTTTGCCGTGGTCGTCATCAAAGGGGGGTTTCTCTTCCGGGGCTGGTGGTAATTTTTCATTGGTTGAGTTTTTTTACGTGGCGGGTCCCAAACCCAGCGCACAACCCTTTGTAGGGGATGTTTCGCCTTTTCACTTTAGCTCGCCTTCGAACGGATGTTCTTAGGTTAGCCAGAGGATACTTGGTCAAAGACCGGAAGTCGTGAGCTGCTTGAGCCAAATGTAAAAGAATCGTTTCTGGCCACTCCCAAGTGAATGGTTATCAGAGAACTTTCCTCACGTGCGTGAACTTCTACACATGACTCCATCCTCCACTTCTACACCTGACTCCATCCAATAAAAAACAAAGGTGAATCACTAAATATCATATGTTGATGATGTGATAATTTTTTCCGAAACCCAAGACGACCATTTAGAGCATGTGGAAGCCGTTTTAAGAAGCTTGTTGGAAGCAAATATGAGAGTTTCTGTGTTAAAATCAAAATTTTTCAAAACAGAACTCGAATACCTTGGTTTTCAGATATCAAATGGGGGGATAAAAACTTGTCCACAAAAAATTTAAGCAATCAGAAGCTTCCCGCAACCAACAACTCTAAGGGGTGTTCGGTCATTTCTAGGAATGACAGGATATTATAGGTGTTTTTTTCCCGACTACGCTAAAATTGCAAAACCTCTAACCAATATCCTTAGAGGCGAATATCCGCCTCCCAATCAAAAGAAATAAAAATCTCATTCGACCAAGATCAAAAGAACGCGTTCGACCTGACCACCGATGCTTCTTCACACGCCCTTGGAATGGTGCTTTTTAAGAAGGAAGACCAATCACAATGATTTCGAGAACACTCGATAAAAAAGAAGAGCATTTCGCCACTAATTAGGGGGGCTTCTAGCCATTGTGTGCGCCCTCAAAAGCCTTATGCATTATTTATATAATTAAACATTTACACCGACCATCAACACCTTACCTTTGCGGTGTCAGATCGCAACCCGAACCCGAAAATAAAAAGGTGGAAAGCTTTCATAGAAGGATATAACGCAAAACTTCACTATAAGCCGGGAAAAGATTATTTGGTAGCCGATACTCTATCACGCCATTTTAGAAATTCTTTAGATCCTGAACCCGAGTCAGATACGGCCACTATTCATAGTGAGCAATCACTTACCTACACCATAGAAACAGTCTCTAAACCGGTAAATTCTGGAATCAGGCAATCATCCGTCGAAGAAAACATTTGTGCTTTTCGAAAACAAATTACATCACTTCCTTACATATACTGATAATGTGACTTTGTTCAAAATGCTGCCAGAACTAATAAATCTGACGCAGTTAATGGTATTCATTGCGAGCTACCTCTGCTAGTACAGATCTAGCATTGGCTAATAACCACATTCCCAACACTATATTCCGTCACACAAATAAATTTGTTAAAGACTTTTTTGACCCTAACGAACAAATGGAAATGTTCGCACAGGAGAATAACAGAGCTCACCGTGCTTCTTAGAAAAACGTTAAGCAAATACTGCAAGACTATTTTTTCCCTAGAATGGAGAAGAAGGCCAGGGAATTGGCAGTAAATTGCAAAATCTGCGCAAAAGCCAAATACGTAAGACACCCAGTTAAACATCCTATAGGGAAGCTCCCATTCCAACTTTTCCCGGGGAAACTCTTCACATCGACATCTTCTCCACAAATTTTACATTCTTTCTTACCTGCGTAGACAAACTATCTAAATTTGCGGTTGTGCAACCAATCCCTTCCAGAACCATAATCGACATTAAACCACGCATTTTGCAACTGGAACCAGAACCATATACTGCGATAATGAGAAATCGCTTAATTCAAACACGATAAGAGCTTGTCTAAGTCTCTAGACTTTTTCAGCATTGACATCGTAAATGCTTCTCCCCTTCACAGTACCTCTAATGGGAAGGTGGAGAGAGTTCACAGTACCTTTGGAGAAGTCGCTAGATGCCTAAAATTGGAAAAGGGGATTGAGGACACAACGGACCCCATTTTACTCGCAACAATCGAATACAATAAGGGCATTCACTTAGTAAAAGGCGAGAAACCAGTGGATGTCTTCCATTCGCAGGTAGAAAAAACCGAGCAGGCAAAAAATAACCTGGAAAAAGCCCAAGAGGCAACACGAAGAATTCATAACAAGAAACGGGCAGAAAGAATATTCGGTGTGGGCGAAACAGTTCTCATCAAGTCATATAAACACCTAAAAAATAAACTCACTCCTTTAAGCTAATAACTATTAAGTTCTCTCCTCATCTCTACCCGCCTTTCTTTATCTAGACTGCCAATCCTTGCGCTCTCTTTGGCTTCGAAACTTACCAACGGCAAATTGTGGACTACTCTCACTCGGACTATTTACCGATTACGGATGGTGACATGGTCCTATGGGACTCATACGGTTACATTAGGCACACAACAAATCTCACGGCCAACGAATTTACGCGGGAAACCCGCTTTGTTCTGCAAATTTACCTACACAGTTACATCACAAAATTGATGGTGGCCGACCTCGAACGAATTGGCAAGCTCCTCTGAACAGTAACTGGACCAACAAGACATCAACGAAGCTTGAACATCTTAGGAACTGTCCTCAAGGTAGTAGCAGGTACGCCCTACTTTGACGACTTTCAAAAGGTAATGATAGAACATGATAAACTTAAGGAAAATAACAATAGTAACAATTCCCAATTACAAGAGAAAGTTGACGAGTTAAAAATACAGTAAATAAAATTTTGCATACAACAAAAATAAAAGAAATAGATACCGGGCACCTTAATGGCATTCTCTGGGCCAGAAATGGGGCATTATCAATGATTTAGATAATATAATTTTATCAATCGGACTGGCACAACTAGGATTATTAAACCCGATTATTTTTGATAACGAAATAGATTCAATTTTGAAGATCGAGTCACTCAACAAGGTCACCGTAACTGATTTGTTATTACTTTCTAAAGTTTAAATAACTTCATGACAATAACCGTTTCCACTTCCTAGTTAAGTTTCCTTGACCTGAACTTATCTGTATTAGGAAAACTGTTCTACCTGTAGCACATAACAACAAAATGCTATCTCTTCGAAATAACGGCAAAGACATCTACTTCTGGACAACTATAAAATTTTGCAGGCAACTAAATACTACGACGTGCGCTCAACAGTTGGTCGCCAGCGTTACAGCAAAATGCAGAACAACATTTGGCCAACTAGATCCTGTTCAAGATATTGATGATGGCCTGGTTATTATAAACGATCACACCGCAACAGCAACACATGACAGCTACTGTTTCACTAAAAAGAGGTACCTACCTAGTAACATTTTCGGGTGAAGCTAACGTTAATGGAACGATCTACCCAAATCGCAACGACATCGCAATAAGAGTAGCCGGACTTCCTTGGGCCACTCAAATAAACATAACCGGGCACGACGATATAATGAGTTTACCTTACGTATTTACGACACCGCACTCTAGAATATCACCAACTAATGGACCATTTAACCAATGGTTACAAGACAGGATGGGCAACAACATCATTGACCCTAATATCATTAACTGTCATTGCCGGGTCTCTGATCGTAATAACCTCCGCTAGAAAACGGAGAAGGCTGGCTGCAGCAATAGCAAGAGTAGTGCAAAACATCACTCAGCCGCCAACAAGAGGGTCCGCGGACGTACCCCACTTAGGAGGGGAGGAGTTATCATAATATTGTTTAAGTTCAATGTTACGGCAAAAGTTGTGCGTGGCCGGAGTCACTATTCTTACGCCGGTAAAAGCAGGAAACTGCAGTGCAGCTAGCAGCCGATGGCTTCAGGGAGTGTAGTTTGCTGATTTTTAGGCTAAAATATAGTTAGTATTAAGCTGGTATTCACGGAAAAGAGGCCATTTCCATTTGAAATAAACCATTTGTGTTAAAACAAAAAAAGTGTTTATTTTTATTTATTTTATTTATATAAATAATCAAAATGAAGAGACTAGTTGAAATCCGGTTAACTGTCTGTCTGTCCGGCCGGCTCCATCCCTGTCATACCATCTCGGAGGTAAAATTTAATGACTGGCGTATTTAGATATTGATTTATCTTAGTAGTTTTCAACAGTACCGTTATATCGAGAGAATGAGCGTGATTCATATCCGATTTCATCCATTTTCACAACCTCGGTAGAAGTTTTTATAGTATTTGGTTGTTATAGCTTAAGTACTTGTAGTTTAGGAAATACAAGGTGCTTTCCAAAGTAAACAGGACTTTAAAAAAACAGAACAAATGGCGTTTTCGGCAAAATCAATTTATTTTATTTAAAATAGTATCGTTTTGCTTCAATACAGTTTTTTGCACGGACCAAAAGCATGTCGAACGAGTGTTTTAGCTCGTTGGCCGGTATGGCCGTCAGTATGGCGGTGCAAGCCTTTTGAATGGCCTCTACGTCTGCATGACGCTTTCCTTTCATGGGCAAATACATTTTTTCCGAAAAGGAAGAAGTCGCAGGGTGCCATATCAGGTGAATACGGAGAGTGGTTAATGGTTAAAAAGTGATTTTTGGTCAAATAATCGGTGACAAGCGTCGATCGAATGTTGGATTCTGAGCAATTTTTGGTAATCAGTCAATTTGTGCGGAACAAACCGTGCACACATCTTTCGTAAACCCAAATGTTTGGTCAAAATGCAAAAAGTCGATGTTTTGGAGATGTTCAATGCCATTTCCATGAACTTCAATGATGATTTCAGCTGATTTTTGATGAATTCACGCACAGTTTCGGTGGAATTTCCGGTGATCATGGATTTTGATTGGCCCACATGTTGATCGTCATTTATGTTCTCACTACCACTTTGAAAACGTTGAAACCACTCGTGCACTCTGCTACGGAATAGGCAATCATCGCCATAAACTTGTTTCATTAACTGAAACGTTTCGGTGAAAGTTTTACCAATTTTAAAACAAAATTTAATGTTGGCTCTTACTTTCAATCAATGAAATGCAATGAAATTCTCACTGGACAATCGATAAAGACAGCAAATTCTAACAAACCGACATATAGAAGGCGCTACCAGGGGGCGCTAGATTCAAAAAGTCCTGTTCACCTTGGAACTCAGCTTGTAATTATACAAATTCATGGAATAAGGCAACCCACAGATCTCTTCTTATAGACCAATAAGTCTGCTACCTTCTCTTTCCAAAATATTTGAAAAAGTATTACTATCTCTTTCCTTCAATAAAGTTTTTTTATAATTCCAACGCACCAATTCAAGTGGCATGGCTCTATAGAACAAGTAAATAGAATTACTAACGAAATTAAGAAGGCATTTGAGTACAGAGAGTACCCTTAAGCAATATTCCCAAATGTACTCAGGCATTTTATAAGGTGTGGCTTGAATGAATTTTAAAATTAAACATTATTACCTTTCGCATTGTATACAACAAGGGATTTTCTACTTAAAAAGTAGGAAATCTACTGTTAAAGTACCGATAAGGGCTGGTGAACCTTTGGGAAGTGTGCTAGGCCCGACACTTATGTACTATATATCTTATTTACATCAGATATTCCAACCGTATGCTGTAATAAATCAGAGCGTCAGGGGTACTTGAGCTTCGGTCGAAGAATTATTAGCCGACTGGCGAATAAATATAAAGTGTAAGCATTTTACATTCGCATTAGGACAAAAAGTGTAACAGCCAATTAAAATGAATAAAATCGTAGAACCAAAAGTAAATGATGTAACCTATCTTCGCATGCACTCGACAGACGACTCCCATACATATATCTAGCAAAATAACTAGCATGGAAACAAGAGCAGCAAATTTAAAATGGCTTTTAATTAAAAAATCTAAACTTAGGTTCGACAATAAAATTTTACTATACAATGCAGTGATAAAGCCGATGCTCGATATATGAAAAAAATGTCACAAAACAGCCCACGCTTTTCTTACAATAATACACGAATCTTTGGTTCATTATTATTGTTAGCTTATACTAAGAATTATTTTTCACTTTTTAGTTTGATGAGCTTTAAAAGCGTGCTTTTAGTTTTTTAAACTATATTAATTTTTCACTTTTTAGTTTGATGTGAGAAACCCCAAATTAGTTAAAATATTAACTATGGCATGTTGTCTCTCTGGCTTCCTTTGATTCTGACGCTTTCTGCTGCATGTTGGCGTACTTGTGAACACAGCCTTTTTGAAAATCTATAAACATGTAGCATGTTTCGCTTATAATTTTTAATTAACACAACCGTGCACTTCAACTGTTTTGATTAATTTCATTGTATACCTGATATGTTCCTGATATTTATGATGTCAAAGCGGAAACCAACAAAGTAAACGGTATGGCTTAATCCATTTCTATTATTCTTAACTAGCACTTCAAGTGGTCGACTCGAAAAGTACATATGGAAACGGGACGCTTGCGTAAAAGAGTTTTCATTGCAGTTGTTTTGCGGAGATGTTTAATGTGGGCGTCTTGATGGTAAGCACCTGAATTTTTACTACAAAACTTCTATTATAAGCATAGCTTTGCAATTGCAAAACTAAATATTATTACCTAAAAGTCATGTGTTTCGCATTGTTTGAATTTTTTTCTTTTGTTGTGCTGTTATTTTATGTTTATGTTACCACATATTTCTGTTGTCTACGTCTTTGCATTTAAAATTTCACGATATAAGTATATATAGTACTTTCTTTAAGGATATGTATTTGAGTATACACATTTGTATGCTATTCAAATGTTCAAACTTTTATTTAAACGTTGCATACTTTACAGCGCATATTTTGGGTGAGCTGCTTAAACTTGTGATCGCCTTCTTACAGTGTCGCTCAAATATTCTAAGCTTCAGTACCACTGAAAAAGGTTACAAAAAACATACAACTGAAGCTAATAAAAACGTATTAAAAAGGGTCAACCACAACATTGAGCATGTTTAGCTTTAATCAGATTTAAGGCAATTACAAAAATCTTCTATGCACTCCATACATAGTGATGGAACCCAGTATTTGGGTTAAATGGAAGTGTAGGTCGCCAAGTTGTCTATCAATCCATGAATGAGTGTGTCGAATTAGAACTATGGAACCCATTGCTTTTACTATTAAAGCTCATCGACTGGAACGCACACAACCTCTATTGGCCATTATTCTGGATAAAGCATTATAGATTTTGTTTGCTTTACCGGAAGTATACGGCAGGTGTTCCTTACATTTTAAATTGGTGTCAAATAATACTCCCAAATACTTCAGTAGCGGCTGTGAAGTAATCTCGTCTCCCCCTATTGTGAGTGATACCCTTTCTTTCACCTTGTGCTTACGAACAAAACTTCCGTTTCGTGCTCAGTCAGCTCTAATCTCATGGTAGCAAACCATTGACGCAGACGATTTAAGCTATCATTGTATTTAAGTCGAAGGTCATCTAGATATCTAGCCACTGCTGCCACTATGAGGTCATCCACATATGCGATTGTTTTCACGTTTTTGATTGAAGCATTCTTAACACCCTGTCGAGACTTGCAGTAATCCACTTGAGATAATGTAGCCCTGAGTGCCCCCATAGGAGGAGTCGAATAACAATCTCAATTTTCAGGGCTCTATTTGATATACAATCAATTTCAGGCGTCTTGATTCTTTTGAGTTTTTCCCAATCGCCAATATTTCATCTTTAGCGCCTAATTGGACAGACTCTGCGGATTCGTTTCACTAAGCATAGGAAATGGGGCCATGTGAAATAAAGTTTCGCCGTCTTTCCTCATAAGCAAAGAATTCTATGGTTGCGGAAACTTATTTTTGAACATCGACATATGTACATATTTTGTAAGTAGGGTTCTATGTTTTCTTCTTCTCAAAGTCTTTCAAAGCAGGATCTTTTGCTACGGCCAATGGCTTTTTTCAGAAGTTTAAAAGTTGTAAAAAAAAATGGCCCATCCTGGTGACATTGATCCTGACTCTACTGGTGGTCTGAAAAAAAAATCAAAAGAAATTCTTAATCAGTAAGGATGCTGTTATAGTCCCTACCTTAGGGAACACGAAAAAAACTTTTTTGAAAAATGGCGACTGCCTGAAAATAAAAATAATTTTTTACGTTTTTTTTTGAAATTCCTGAATTTTTTTAAAATATTAAAAACAAAAATTTTGACACGATGCTTATAGGAACGATAAAGGATTATATAAAGAAGGTTCACACAAAATTTCAAGTAAATCGGTTTTATAGAACTTGAGATAATGCCGGTACCGTGTGGAAAAAAGTGGTTTCGAGAAAAACTTCTTCTTCTTCTTAATTGGCGTAGACACCGCTTACGCGATTATAGCCGATTTAACAACAGCGCGCCAGAAAAAAAAACGCGTTTAAAAAATTCGATACGGCCGAACCGGGCTAGGTACTGAGTCACTAAAGTAACTGTAGCTCTTAAAATAAGTTTAATTTTTAAAAATCCTTTGGAGGATATGTTCTTAATGGTCTAAACGTCTAAACTTTAAATATATGAAAAAAAATCGAATTTTTCAAAATTCTAGAGTAAAATACCGCTTTAATATGTACTACCCACAACTCCAATATTTTCCTGAAGGAATTTTTCGTACTTTGATTCTTGCAAGTTGTAAGAGTATACACCCGAATTAGCCTTCCTTGCTTGTTTTATAATATATTTGGTTGACTTGAAAAGCAGAGGGAATTCATCTCGACTTCCTGATCGGGATATTGCCATGAAATTAGTGGAGAAGGTGTCTTAGAGAATTTGGTACCAAAAGTGAGGGAGCTTAGTTTAAAATTCCGATATCACTCGCCTTTAATTCTTTGAAGACATGAGGTCTTGTTGTAAATCTTTATTCGCATCGAAATACTTGTATATGTATGTAGTTCACACTACTTATAGACATCTTATTTGCGAGCGATCTAAATGTTTGGATCCAATCCAGTTATTTAGCTTTTTTTCTTAGTAACTGATTGAGATTTATGAATATATAGCTATTTAACTATTACGTATTTGTATTACATGCACAAACCAAATACAATATGTTCCACGATTTTCTTTCCAAAGTGAAGACAACCTTAAAGTTTGTTGCATCCATACATATGTACATATACCGAATGAGCTCAATTGTTTAAATACATTGCGGCTGACTTGGAGAATTAGTGTTCGAGAGGATGTCGAACGAAGTGCATTGAAATTGTGTAAGAGTGAATACTAGCATTGATAAAAGTGTTTGTGTTTTTAAAAATAGATATTAAAAGAAGACATGTATTATATGTAAAATCACTGCACTGAGTGCAATTGTCAAAGCGGGAATGCTTTCCTTCGCAGTTAAAAAATAACTCGGTCAGTCGATTTTGCGAGAAGAAATTATATTTCTAGTTACATATACATATATTGTTTTATAAAAAATTGCATATAAAAAAATGAAGACAGCTTGACAGACTGAAATTATTGTGATCAAATTTTTGGTAGTTTCTTATTTGAATAGTAAAAATAAAATTTTATTGTTTCAAAACATTTTATTATGCAATATTACTATTCATAAACATACAATATTATATTTTTAGTGGCCTGAGTACATTATTACAAAATTACTTCTTGCTTCACATAAAAACAGAGAAAATGGAAAGTGTAAGTATATAAACTAGAAATATGTTTGATATTGAGCTTGTTAAAACGAAAAACATTTTTATTAAATTTAATATTAGTCTTTCGCAATCGGTCGCAAATGTTAACCTAAATGTGTAACTTCATCTGAAAATTAATATTTGTTTTACAAATATACTATATATACATACGTTTATTAAATATAAAAACGGATGTGAAATATTTTTCTAAATAAATAACATAAGCTTATACATGTACATATGTATATGCATAAGTGAGTGTAGGCGAATATTCACAGGTATGTGTAAATCCCTGGCCTACGAGATGCTGAGAAATGAAACAGTTTTTATGTTAAAGACGATCTTATTATTATTTTTGATTCATACAACTTACAAAACACTTTATCTTTAGCAACATCGTTACGCGACATCAGAAAAAAACGAATTTAAATTGTAAAAACGTTAAATTTGTGACTATTTTTGGAAATTTAGTTGAAACTATTAAATATATACTATATTATGGGGCTGTACATAAATATATATTTATTATACTTGTATATCAGAGAAGCACTATAAGGTTTAAGTACTTAATAAAAAAATTACAGTATTCGCTTGTGAAACGTTTTGCAAAAAGTTTTTATTACTACACTAGCAAATGTATTGAAATACACCAAATTCATGCAATTAGAGATCTGCCTTTTGCCGAATGTCATGTATTATACGGCCACACAAAAAATTTGCCCCGCATATCTTACCAAATTTTGATGTTTTCATGTGCAGTGGTTACGAATTTCTTCATGAAAGTATTGATGGCGCTTTTGTTTTTAAGATTATTGCTTATCTTATATTTGAATCCAAAGCAGTTAGTTGTTATTAATAAAATTTCCGAAATCTCTATAGTCTTCTAGTAGAAGTGAATGGGATGCTGTAACATCCACGGTAAAATTTTTTTTTCTCAAAATAAACTTAAATAGTGATAATGTTAGAAATCGTTTTATGGCGGTGAACGTGGAAGAATATTGCTTTAATTACACTTGTAGAAAATTTCCGAAGCTTTATAAAGCAAAGTGCACAGATGAAATATTTGATGGTCCTCCAATACGGCAACTAATGTAAGATTGAAATTATATGAAGGTTATAACTGTTCCGAAAGTTTGTGTTGATAGACGATTTTTTTTAGGTAACCTAAAGCACCAAACTATGAAAAAATTGTGAAAAATGTGCTGCCTCAAAGTTTATTCAACGAAGAGAAATAAGTATTACCCTTATTTGACAATAAAATAGCAAAACAATTCATGTATTTGTTTAGAAGCTACTTCCGTACTTTTTTAAAGAAAAAACACAAAAATTCAAATTTAATGGGGAAGTATTCAAAATAACATTATTTGGCATTTATTTTTTGAAGTTGAAAGAGAACGATAGGCCGCGGCTACGTCTCAGATGGTCCATCAGTGAGTGAGTTCAATTTTCGTTGAATCCTTTGAGCATTTCGACTGGTAACTGCCGAAACGAGCTTCAATTTCAGGCCTCAGGTAGTCGGTTATCATGGCGCGATAACGGTCGCCATTGACGGTTGCATTCTCACCGGCATCAATTTTGAAAAACTATGGGCTGATGATTCCCCCGGCCCCAAACCACACCAAAGCGTTGTTTCTTCTGGATGAAATGAAAGCTCTTGAATCTGTACAGGTTTCTCTTAGTCCAAAATGCAGTAATTTTGATTGTTTACATATTCATTGAGCTAGAAATGGCAATCATGGCTGAACAAAATTTGGCTCGAAAACGTCGGATCTTCTTGGAACTTTTTAAGAGCCCATAGAGCGCAGCGATGTCGCTTTGAAAGGTCGAGCGGCTTAAGTTATGGCACAAGCAGTATTTTTTTGTACGCTTTTAATTTAAGATCTCGACGTAAAATGCGCCAAGTCGTTCCATACGTCAGTCCAAGTTTCGGCGAACGAAGCCGAATTGACACTCCAGAGTCTTCGTGTACACTTTCAGCCGCGCATGCTTTATATTCTTTTGCTGCGCGATGGTCGTGTTTGAATATTATCCAATAATGAATGCAAGAATATTATCCAATAATGATTTGTAAACGTTGTTCAAGCGTAAGTTTTTTCATGATTAAATGCCAAACAATCCTGACAAAACTAACATAACAGCTTGACAAGACTCACGCGAGTTACATCTCAGGTTACATCAACTGACAGCATGCTGTTGTACACCACATCCGCCAGCACGCGACCAAAACAGCAGACTCGATATATGTATTGAGCTTGTTGGAATGTGCAGTACACCCACACCTTGGAGCAGACTTGAGTTGCTGATCTGATAGCAGAGTCAGTCTGATTCTTGACTCCAAAGCAATTACTTGTATCAATTTGCTAATTCGGTTAAGAAAAGAAACCGTAACACTATATCAATAGCAGCAACACTAAGAATAAAACAACTGTACAAGCAGCAGAAACAGGCAGCAATAGCAACAGGTGCTGCTCACATATGTACAAGTACACATCGCGGTTAAGTCCCCATTTGGAGTTTTTAATAATTACATTTATTAATTTAAAAATTTTAAGTAAAAGAAACTTACTTTAATTCAATTTATAATGTTCAAACATTTATATAAAAAAAATTATTTAAATTTAATTCAATTTGTTCAACTTGTCAAGTATCTACAACTCTACTCTACTGTTCGAATATTGTTCGAATTGGATATGTAAATATTTCAATTTTTGAAAACCAATATATAAATATAATAAGAAAAACAAATTAATTAAAAAAAATATAATCTCGCATAAAAAAAATATATAAAAAAATGATGGCTCAAAATGAAATGTTAAACGTTTGCTTCGACAAAATGCTGCACAGCAGGAAACTAGTATTAGGCAGAAAATTGAAAAAGATCTAAAATACTTACAGCCTTTTGAAGGTAATGCAAACAATTTACCGACGTTTGTTGAGGCAATTGATAGGGTACTAGCTGATTATGCAGGACAACAACAGGTAGCATTTAGAGTAGTTTATGATTTAAAAATTTTGGGATTGGCAAAAATTTTTTAACATTGAATTTTATCCCAGAAAATTGGGATACATGCAAAATAAGATTAAAACAGCACTTTAGGTCAACAAAAAACCAAATGACTTTGACCAACGACATCGCTAAGCTTAGAGCGGGAAGAAATAATGGATATTATAATGAAAGAAATATTTTTAGGAATGATTATACAAAGGGTAAAGCAACTTGCAGCAGGGACTTTGGCACCCATATGGTGCGGTATATAACGACATGGGCACACATGACAAATACGATCCAGAATTTCATAGGGCTGGACGATGGAAATTTAAATCCTATACTTTTAGCTTTTTCCTTTTTTAGAAATTTAGACCAATTTGCTCAGAATGCAAGAAATTTTAATAGTAACCGAAATGACAACAATCAAAGAATAAACAACTTTAGGAGACAAAATATTAGCGAGCAAAACAATGATCGTTACTATTTACAAAATAATTCGGAACGATACTCCCAAAGAAAAACCAACTTTTCAGGGCCAAATAATTATTACCCAAATAATCCACAGAGTCAAACTAATTATCGGACAGAAAATTCAGGCCAATATACAAATCAATATCGTAATATGAACGGTTACGTTAATTCTGCAAGACAAAATATACAGAACGGCAGTCGGCAAACAAGACGTTCAAATGACCCAACAATCATGGATGTTGATGCTGTGAGCAGAACAGAGGAAACGCATAACAACGAGGAATTTTTTACCAATTAGCCTCGGAAAATCAAAATAAAATATTAATTTCATTTACTCTGTTGAATAAAAAATGGTGTTCATTGGTAGCCCCGGCTTTACCATAAGTATTATGAAAAAATTAGGCTTCGAACATTGTAATTTACCGGTTCTAGAAAAGAATAAAACAATAATTAGTGCACTGAATGGTGAAATAAGAGCGTCTAACGAAAGAGTTAAGACACCGCCCACTAGAATTTAAATACCCTCACAATGCTAGGATGAGATGGTTGAAAATAGGCTTTTATGAGCCTATACGACTATCTTCTATTAGGAAATGATTTTATTTTCAAAAACTTTAAAATTATTGATATAGAAAAAATGAATATCACTTTGAAACATGGAGCAATGATTCCTTTCCATATGAAAACTGTTCATGAACAGGTTTATTCAGTGAGTGAACAAAAAAATATTGCACTTGATCATCTAAAATCAGATGAAAAAAGTAAGATTGAAATTCTATTAAACCAATTCTACAAATTATTTTACAAAGAGGGGCATAATCTCACCAACACAAAAACTGTGGTACATGAGATAAAGACCACAACCAACCAGCAAATAAATTCAAGAATCTATAGACTACCACCAAAACACGAAGAAGAGGTAAGAAAGCAAATTTATGAGTTAGAAAGTCAGGGAATAATCCAAAAATGTAGTCGATGGCGATGATAAATACCCTCTGCCAAATATTGATAGGATTTTGGACAAATTAGGCAAAGCACAGTACTTTAGCACCATTGATTTAGCCAAATGTTATCACCAAATATTAATGACAAAAAGGACATCGAAAAAACATCTTTCGTTAATCTGGCAGGACTGTATGAGTACGTCCGTATGCCTTTTAGGCTTAAAAATGCCCCAGCCACGTTCTAAAGAATGAATAATGAGATTCAAAGAGAATTCATAAACAAAATTTGTCTGGTTTTTCTGGATGATATTTTGGTCTTTTCCACGTCCTTGGAAGAGCATATTCTATCACTTGAAAAAATTTTCGCGGTTTTAGCGAATCACAATTTAAAAATTCAAGCAAGCAAATGTAGCTTTCTAAAAAAAGAAACGAAATTGTTAGGGCATACATTAACAAAAGATGGAATTAAATCTAATACAGAAATTATGGCAATAAAAGAGTTAGAACTTTCAAAAACGGAGAGACCGCTTAAAGTTTTTTTGGGAGCTACAGGGTATTATAGGAAATTTATAAAGACTATTCGAAAGTAGCCTCCTCAACATCGCATATAAGGTTCTATCGAGCGTATTGTGTGAAAGATTAAAGCCCACCGTCAACAAACTGATTGGACCTTATCAGTGTGGCTTCAGACCTGGAAAACAACAACCGACCAGATATTCACCATGCGCCAAATCTTGGAAAAGACCCGTGAAAGGAGAATCGACACACACCACCTCTTTGTCGATTTCAAAGCTGAAGAACTAAACAGAGAAGGTACCATCTTCTATAAGAGTGTACAGCTGCTGGCGTATGCCGACGATATTGATATATCGGCCTCAACACCCGCGCCGTTAGTTCTGCTATCTCCAGGCTGGACAAAGAAGCACAGAAAATGGGTCTGGTAGTGAACGAGGGCAAAACGAAATATCTCCTGTCATCAAACAAACAGTCGTCGCACTCGCGACTTGGCTCTCACGCCACTGTTGACAGTCATAACTTTGAAGTTGTAGATAATTTCGTCTATTTAGAAACCAGCATTAACACCACCAATAATGTCAGCCTGTAAATCCAACGCAGGATTGCTCTTGCCAACAGGTGCTTCTTCGGACTGAGTAGGCAATTGAAAAGTAAAGTCCTCTCTCGACGAACAAAAGCTAAACTCCATAAGTCGCTCATAATTCCCGTCGTGCTATATGGTGCAGAGGCTTGGGCGATGACAGCAACCGATGAGTCGACGTTACGAGTTTTCAAGAGAAAAATTCTGCGAAAGATTTATGGTCCTTTGCGCATTGGCCACGGCGAATATCGCATTCGATGGAACGATGTGCTGTACGAGATATATGACGACATTGACATAGTTCAGCGAATTAAAAGACAGCGGCTACGCTGGCTAGGTCATGACCTTATGGATGAAAACACTGAAGCTCTGAAAGTATTCGACGCAGTACCCGCCGGGGGAAGCAGAGGAAGAGGAAGACCTCCACTTCGTTGGAAGGACCAAGCGGAGAAGGACCTACTTCGCTTGGAATATCCAATTAGCGACAGCGAAAAGAAGAAACGACTGGCGCGCTGTTGTTAACTCGGCTATAATCGCGTAAGCGGTGTCTACGCCAATTAAGAAGAAGATTTCGAAAGTAGCATATCCCATGATAAAGTATTTTAAATAAGGTTATAAAATAAATCCAAAAGATCCGCAGTACATAACTATTTTTGAAAATTTGAAAACATTACTTTTATCACATCAAATTTTAATATTCCCTGAATATGATAAATAGTTTACTATCACAACTGATCCAAGTGAGTAGGCAATAGGAGCAGTGCTTTCTAAACAAGGTCAGCCAGTGTGCTACAATTCCAGAACATTAAATAACCATGAACAGAAATATGCTACAACAGATAAAGAATTTCTAGCCGTTTATATATTCAATATCCTACTTGTATTTCAGGCTGTACATTTATGGCACAAAATTTAAAATTATTACCGATCATAGTCCAATAAAATATCTAGTTAATAAATATAAAGGAAAGGATTTTTCTCAAAGCCATCAGAGATGCTTATTGAAATTACAGGAATACAATTTTAAAATAGAATACTTAAATGGAAAAAATATTGTTGTAGCTGATTTCTTGAGTCGAATTGAGAATTCATCAAAAATAAAGGAAGGAAACGACAATGAATCCAACCTGGAATTGTCAGACACAATTCATTCAGCAGATGAAGAACTGCTTGAGCGTTTTCCAATTAAAGAAAAAGAAATTATATTAACATATAGCCCTCAAGCTCATATTCAAAGACTTCATGGACGAAAAATTATTGAAATAAACCCATCAGAAGAAGGAGAAGACAACAAGGAAATATTTAAAAGACATATAAAAGATGAAGACAGGCCAGATTTAGAAGACATCTAAAGATAGAAGAAGAAAATAGTCACAATGAGATAATCAATTAAAATAAACAAATGTCGATAAATAACCATTTTAATAATAGTCTGTATTCAATTAAAGAGTACAATAGAAAACGACAGGAAGCAAGTATTGAACCCATTGAACCAGGTGCAAAGAGATAACAGTGAAATAAAATAACGAAATATGTTTTCTTTAATGATCAGTTGAATAAATTAAGGTGCTTAGATGAAAAAATTAAAGAAATGAAAAACAATATAGCAGCAGCAAAACATAACTTTTACACCCAGCAATATTAACAAAAGATGAAATAGACTATTTAAGATAGATTTTTATAAAGAGTTCTGACTTACAAAAATGAATCAATCATGCTTGCAATACAGATACCAAGAACATATTTACTATGCCAAACAGAAATAATTTGGAAATAGATTAAGAAGATGAAATCATTGTAATAATAAATAGAAAGCATTATATATATAAAAAATACGTTATTCAAAAAACTAAAGCTAAGTAAGAATTGTATCTTTTCTAATGATTGTGAATTTCCAGTGGCGTAGCTACAACTTCGAGCGTTTCATAAGGTGGTTCGAACAAAAGTGAATTTTTACAAAATATCTTCGATATTAAGTATATAAAATTTAGTAACTAGAACCCACTCAAATTCTGAAGTTCCAAAATTCTCACAATATGGTTTTTGAGGAAATTGATAGTAAATTTACAAGACATCTTATTAAAAGCCATAGAAAAAACCCATTTTCGCCCTATATCTTGTACACTTTTGACACAATTTGCAGGAATTTTTGCCCGAATTGGAGTTTTTAAATACCATTTTTGAAAATTTGGAGAAATAAAAGTATTTGTTATATTCAAGGTAAAGGGTAACTGTGAGAGTGACACGTTAATTTATAATAAATTTTGTAAAAAAATTTGTTGACGTATTTTTCTGAATATTAAAAAACAGCGAAGATCGTTTTGCCGCCCCCAAGACGTTGCGCCCGGGGCGACGGCCCCCTTCGCCCCCCTAGCTACGCCACTGTGAATTTAAGTACAACAACAAGACAATAATTCAAGAAATAAGTGATGGCACTTTAATTACAAAGAATGCCATAACTTTTGTAGAAATTGACTTTTGGGGACCTTTTTTTTAAATTTTTGTTGGGTTTGGATGTTCGCGAAGTTTAAAAATATGTATGTATATCTCATTCTGCTGTCCTCTATCGCCTTCTTTACCATAGCAATATCAAGATCTTTGTGAATGTTTTCATTACGCATGTATCATGGTGCACCAATGATTGTTCTAAACATTTTAATTAGCAATTTTGGTTGCACAGGACATACCCCACAGTTGAATGCCATGCATCCAAATCGGTTTTATGATTGCGTTGTATAACAGGACTTTGTTGTCTAGGCTAAGTTTAGAATTTTTGTTTAAAAGTCAATTAAAAATTTTTTTTTCAAAATTATTTTATTTATTGGAGCTGCTTTTTCTTAAAGCCTAACAATAAGTTATAAAATCTTAAATCTAATTAAAAACTAGACAGGCTCAAGCAAGTGATTGAGCTGTTTTGTTGATACGTTGCTCCTTAGTACGCTGGCATATCTCTTCTTTTAAGTCGTGTTTGATCGCAGGAATGTACCAAAGCATTAGCCAGAGGGTTTGGGTGATCTCGGAGTTTAGATATATATTTAATTCTGCTGTCTTCTACTTCTTTCTTTACCATAGGGATACCAAGGTCTTTATGGATATTTTCGTTACGCATGTACCATGGTGAACACGTGATTGTTCTAAGCATTTTTGATTGAAACCTTTGTAATATATCAATATTGGTTGCACAGGTCGTACCCCACAGTTGAATGCCATACATCCAAATCGGTTTTATGACCGCATTATACAAAAGCACTTTGTTGTCTAGGCTAAGTTTTGAGTTTTTATTTAAAAGCCAATTTAAATTTGCAGCTCTAATCTTCATACATGTTATTTTACTAGATATGTGTTTTCTCCACGTGAGCCTTCTATCTAGGTGAATACCAAGATATGTTACTTCGTTCGCTTGGGGTACTAATATATTGTTTATTTTTACTGCCGGGCACATCTTTGGTCTTAGCGAAAATGTAATATGCTTACACTTCTGTTCATTCACGTTTATACGCCAGTTCGCTAGCCACTCTTCGACAAAACTTAAATGCTTCGCTAATATTCGTGATGCTAAAATGTGGCATTTGTTACGGCTCACTATAGCTGTGTCATCCGCAAAAGTTGAAGTTAATACATTATTAGCTGTTGGAAGATCTGCTGTATATATGATGTATAGTGTTGGGCTTTAAACTCTGCCCTGTGGTGCACCAGTTCTTATCTGTCGTTCATCAGATATGAAATCTCCCACTTTTACCATAAATCGTCTATTTTTTAAATAAGACTCCAATGTTTTATACAGTTCTAAAGGTAGAATTTTTTAATCTTGTATAAAAGACCTTCGTGCCACACCTTATCAAACGCCTGAGCTACATCTAAAAATATTGATGAACAGTACTCCCTGTGCTCAAATGCTTTCCTTATCTCGTTAGTAATTCTATTTACTTGCTCTATTGTGCCATGTTTCGCACGAAAACCGAATTGATGCATGGGTATTGTATTATTTTCATGGAGGAAAGGAGTTATCTTTGATAGTAATACTTTTTCAAATACTTTTGAAAGACAGGGTAGAAGACTGATTGGTCTGTATGAAGACGTCTGTGTTAGGTCTTTCCCAGGTTTATCTATCAAGATAATCTGCGACTTTTTCCATGAAATTGGATAGTATCCGAAACTAAGAATTGCATTGAAGAGCAAAGAGAGCACCTCTACAGCAATAATTGGTAACTCAATTAGCATTTTTGGGGAAATATTATCATATCCCGGCGCCTTTTTTGGATTAAGTTCTTTGATTATACCAATAATTTCAGAAGGTGAGGTCTTAAGAGACTCTAGCGACTCTTTAGCTGTGTTGGGTAAGATTGACAGCTTAAAGTTATTCTTTGGCAAATTGGGTTGAAATACCTTTTCTGGGTGATTTGCAAAACAATTAGCCTTTTCCTCGTCACTTCGAGCCCAATTTCCACCCAAGTGGAGGGGGAGCGATTTATCTGCCATTCACGTCTTGCACGCCTTTTTCATTTACAAGCATTTCTATTTCTCTATTAGAGATTTTTCTGAAGCCAAGCGGATTACGAGTATATCTTTTGTTTGGTGTTGCTAAGACAGCTGCGCTGGTTATTATATCATTAACTTCTCTTATACTTTCGTCAATATCACTTTCTGTATTTATTTTGTACTCAATTTTAATGTGGGTACTGACGTATTTTTTATATTTTAGCCAATTCGTTTTATAAGAAGTTAGACCCACTTTTGGATTAACGAATATGGGTTGTTCAAATAACTTTATTAGTACAGGAGAATGATCAGAAGATAGATCAGTACATGTATCAGCTGTTATGTGCGATTTATCTATATTTTTGATTACAGTTTAGACTTTTTGTTTAAAAGTCAATTAAAATTTGCTGCTCTTACCTTCATGCAAGTTATTTTACTCGCTATATGTTGTCGCCACGTGAATCCCAAATAAGTTACTTCATTCGCTTGATGTACTAGAATATTGTTTATTTTAACTGTCCGACATGTTTCTGGACTTAGCAAGAATGTAACATGCTTGCATTTTTGCTCATTAATATTTATACCACAGTTGGCTGGCCATTCTTCGACAAAAGTTAAGTGCTGCTCTAATACTCTTGATGCTCTGATGGGGCATTTGTTACGGCTTACTAGAGCTGTGTCATCCGCGAAAGTTGATGTCAATACGTTAGTAGCTGTTGGAATGTCTGCTGTATATATAATATTATGTACAGAGTTGGACCTAGAACGCTACCCTGAGGTACACCAGCCCTTATTACTCGTTCTTCTGACATGAAGGCTACTAATTTAACTGTAAATTTCCTGTTTCTGAAATATGACTCCAAAGTTTTATGTAATTTGTAAGGTAAAACGTTTCTGGTTTTCCATAAAAGGCCTTCATGCCAGACCTTATCGAACGCCTAAGTTACATCTAGAAAAATAGCTGAACAATAGTCTCTGTGCTCGAATGATTTCCTGATTTCGTTGGTAATTCTATTTACTTGCTCCACAGTGTCATGTTTTGCACGAAAAACGAATTGGTGCGTTGGTATTATATTATTTTCTTGGAGGAAAAGAGACATTTTTGATAGTAACACTTTTTTAAATATTTTAAAAATAAAAGGAAAAAGATTTATTGGTCTGTAGGAATACAACTGTGTTAAGTCTTTCCCAGGTTTATCTATCATGTTGATCGGCGACTTTTCCCACGAAATTGGATAGTATCCAAACCAAGGAGAGCACTGTTATAACAATATTTGGTAACTCAATAAGTATCGGGTGATTTTTTTGAGGTTAGGATTTTCATGCATTAGTATTTGACAGATCACGTGGGATTTCAGACATGGTGTCAAAGAGAAAGATGCTCAGTATGCTTTGACATTTCATCATGAATAGACTTACTAACGAGCAACGCTTGCAAATCATTGAATTTTATTACCAAAATCAGTGTTCGGTTCGAAATGTGTTTCGCGCTTTTTTATCGACAAATTTTGTTCAGCGATGAGGCTCATTTCTGGTTGAATGGCTACGTAAATAAGCAAAATTGCCGCATTTGGGGTGAAGAGCAACCAGAAGCCGTTCAAGAACTGCCCATGCATCCCGAAAAATGCACTGTTTGGTGTGGTTTGTACGCTGGTGGAATCATTGGACCGTATTTTTTCAAAGATGCTGTTGGACGCAACGTTACGGTGAATGGCGATCGCTATCGTTCGATGCTAATATATTTTTGTTGCCAAAAATGGAAGAACTGAACTTGGTTGACATGTGGTTTCAACAAGATGGCGCTACATGCCACACAGCTCGCGATTCTATGGCCATTTTGAGGGAAAACTTCGGAGAACAATTCATCTCAAGAAATGGAGCCGTAAGTTGGCCACCAAGATCATGCGATTTAACGCCTTTAGACTATTTTTTGTGGGGCTACGTCAAGTCTAAAGTCTACAGAAATAAGCCAGCAACTATTCCAGCTTTGGAAGACAACATTTCCGAAGAAATTCGGGCTATTCCGGCCGAAATGCTCGAAAAAGTTGCCCAAAATTGGACTTTCCGAATGGACCACCTAAGACGCAGCCACGGTCAACATTTAAATGAAATTATCTTCAAAAAGTAAATGTCATGAACCAATCTAACGTTTCAAATAAAGAACCGATGAGATTTTGCAAATTTTATGCGTTTTTTTTTAAAAAAATTATCAAGCTCTTAAAAAATCACCCGATATATTTGGAATAATATTGTCGTGTCCTGATGCTTTTTTCGGATTTAGCTCTTTTATGACTCTAGTAACTTCAGAAGTAGAAGTCCCAATAGGCACAAGCCTCTCGTTATCGGTATTGGGCAAAGGTGGTAACTTAAAGTTGTTCTTTGGGCAGTTAGGTTGGAATACCTCTTCTACATAGGTGATTTGCAAAGCAATTTGACTTTTCCGCATCACAACGTACCCAATTACCACTCAACTGTCTTAGAGGCATGCTGGAATCTATTAGTGGCTTTGGGCTTTCCAAAGAGAGTTTTGCTTACTAGAACATAATTTCTTTTTATAAAATTCAGTGTTGTGTGTATTTAAGCGCTTTTTATACCCTGAACAGGGCATATTAAGTTTTTCACGAAGTTTTTAACACCCAGAAAGAAGGATCGGAGACCCTTTAAAGCATATATATATGTAAATGATCAGTATGTCGAGCTGAGTCGATTTAGCCATGTCCGTCTGTCTGTCCGTCTGTCTGTCTGTAAATATACGAACTAGTCTCTCAGTTTTTAAGATATCGTTTGAAATTTTGCAAACGTCATTTTCTCTTCAAGAAGCTGCTCATTTGTCGGAACTGCCAATATCGGACCACTATAACATGTAGCTGCCATACAAACTGAACGATCGGAATCAAGTTTTTGTATGGAAAACTTTCACATTTGACAATGTATCTTCACTAAATTTGGTATAGATTATTTTTTAAGTCAACAATGTAATCTCCGAAGAAATTGTTCAGATCGGTTAACTATAGCATATAGCTGCCATACAAACTGAATGATCGGAATCAAATGCTTGCATGGGAAACTTCCTCATTTCACGACATATCTTCACGAAATTTGGTATGAGTTATTGTTTGTAGAAATAATGTAATATCAGAAGAAATTGTTCAGATCGGATTACTATAGCATATAGCTGCCATACAAACGGAACGATCGGAATCAAGGGCTTGTATGGAAAACTTTCGCATTTGACGTGGTTTCTTCACGAAATTTGGCATGGATTACTGCTTAGGGTAACAATATAATCTTCAAAAAATTGTTCACGAAACGTTACTAACAGAAATGCATCTGTCAAGGGTATATTAGCTTCGGTGCAGCCGAAGTTAACGTTTTTTTCTTGTTTTAACTTACTTACAGCAGATTTTAGTTGAATCAGAGTTGAACGGGAGCGATGCAATACATTACAAAACATTTGGTCAAATACATTTACACTTTGCATTTTCTTTAATTTTCATTGATTTCAAATTTTTTTTATGCGATCTTGAACGGGGGCTCAAATGCCTCCGCTCACATATTTTTGGTAGAAATTCAATCTGGCCGTTCCAGTCATTCCGATTGCGAAATGTCAAAACATAGCAGATCCAGTCAACTGTTAAAGTTGGGTATGTGAGCGGCTCTCTCATTTTCAATGACAGGAGAGCTAGGCATCTCTTTATCTCTGGTCGCTATCGAGCATTGCACAAGCAGAGACTCATCTCTGATAGAGGCTTACTAGCAGAGATAAATACATTCCCAACTCTCCTGCCCGACTTTGACAGTTGACTGAAATGGATAGTTTTGACGTTTCGAAAGTTGAACGACTGGAACGGCCACCTTGAAATTCAAAAGGATGTGTGAATAGAGATATTTGTTGCCGTCTTTCAAAATCACAAAAAAAATGTAATACAATGAAATTAAAAAAAACTGAAAATTTTAATGTATTCGATGATGTCATAGTATTTATTTTCAATTGAAATTTATTAAACAATTTTAATTGAGCGCTAAAAAGTTTAAATCACTTTATTAAGTATTGAAAGGTCGAAAGTCGATTGTTTTAAAATACCGTAAAAACATAAAAGAAAAATTTACAAGTTACTCACTATACTAAATGGCCAACTTGTAGCAACTTTAAATCGTAATAAATGTTGGGTGTTTTAATTTAAATTAGTAAAATTAAGTATTTTGGCTAAAATGCAAACTGGAATTAGTTAGACATCACTGGTTCAGTCGTTGTCGAGACAGCGATGAAACAACATTGCCCATGGTTATGCCGCTGAAGAAAATGTGCCCTGCACGAAATTTTTTGTCATTATGAATGTTGTTTTGTTTTATATTACCAAAAGACAATAAAAAGGGTCCAATCTGTTTAATTTCATTTTACAATATATAAAAAAATCAGGAAGTACGAAAGTAATTGTTAAATAAAATTTTCCGCGCAAATGTTAAAATTGTTTGCTGTAAATATTTATGATTTTAGAAACATAGAAATTGAATCATACTTGAAGGATTGGATAAAATAAATATGGAATAGTAAAAAATTTTGCCAAATTATTTCTATTTTTTATTTACAGTGGACCAATAAAGTTTACATACACCTAGTTCTATTAAATTACGACACGTTTATTTCTTTTAAAATGAATAAATTTTGTGGTTTTGTTCTATCCATTTCAAGATATGTATATTTAACATTAAATATAGCATATAAAATTTTTTTTTTACACAAACAAAAAAAACTAATGCTAAAGCTTAAAATGCGCCTAATTCATATCAAAAAAGGTTTACATACACCAATGATTATTTATATAATTCAAAAGTAATTACAAAAGTTTAAGCGGTTTTGGCCTACATTTTGTTGCAATTATTGTCCCGAGACGTCGACACATACTCCCCACTCGGTTTCTAGTATTATTTCCGTATATTTTGACCCACTAAGTCGATGATCCAGTTTATTGGCCTTATTTTTTTGAAACTTGATGTTTTCGAATACGGTTTTCCAAAAAGTTTCAGATATTTTGAATAGGTTTAATGCCTGGTGATTGCGGGACCTATGGAGTTATTTTTAATTCCATAATAACCATTCACGTACAAGATAACACGTGTGTTTTCGGTTATCCTGTGGTAAATAGAAATGGCTGTTATTAACAGCAGATTTAAGCACACTTAAAATTTAAATTATTTTGTTAAAATGTTCAGATACATACATATACTTATCAATTTTTTAAATATACCAAAAAAAATAGATCCCTAAACAGTAAGGAATGTGGTGAATAGTGCTGGTTTTCATAGAGGAATCGCACGTCGTAAGCCATACATAAGTAAGGTTAATAAAAATAAGAGGTCGGCGGTTGCTAAACAATATTTAAATGATGAGCAATTGCAAAATTAAAACAGGAGAATGGAGTCATGTATAGAAGGTTGAAGGCGAGCTGAAGAGAGAAGGCGAATAATCCCCCACACAGGGTTGTGCGCTGGGTTTGGGACTCGCCACGTAAAAAACGCCTCCAATTAACAGACAAAAACAGCCTCGGATGAGAGATCCTCCCGTTTAATAACGACCATGGCAAACGATATAAGGATTACGGCTGACATCACCGCCGTCCAAGAGAGACTCCGTCAAACACCGTGGTGTTCATTGTTCCTTTGTGTCGAATTACTTTCTGCACTGGCGGCCTTCGGTCGCGCTTCAAAAAAAAAATAACCCTGGTCGGTCCAACACCGGGGTGTTCATAGTCGAATTACTTTCTGCACTGGTGGCCTTCGGCCGGGCTTCAAAAAAAAGAAAAAAATAACCCTGTTCGGTCCAAAACCGAGGTGTTTATAGTTCTTTCGTGTCGAACTACTTTCAGTACTGGCGGCCTCTCCGGCCGCGCTTCAAAAAAAATAACCCTCATCGATCGAACACCTATATTAAATAAATGGAGAGAAATACTGAAAAACTTTGCATTCTATAATAAGCTTTTTTCTAATTATTATGATGTTTCTACATATTTATATATATTTTCAATGCTAAGCAAAATTTAAGTTAACGAAAATCGTTAAAATGTTAAATAAATTTTTGATTATTTCTTCAGGACACAAAGTATGGCAACACTGCTATTTGTCATAAATGTAAACATACAAATCTCTTTAAAGTTTGAATATGCAAAATAGTTTTTAAAGTATATTTATTTGCTTAAAAATTAAACAATTAAAGTGTAAATTTTGGATATATTTGAATGTGTACAGTCTAATTAACTATATGTGACCTGGTCTACGGAAAGGAGGTTTAGGTGTCAAAAAAAAAGGAGAACAATTAATGAGATAACGAGAAACTGACGATTATTTTTAACAGCTTTTCACAGAAAACTAGTTTTCTCACGTTAGCTCCCTTTTCGTAGACCAAGTCACGTATATTAATTGAAAAATGTGTGAAAGTGGGTTCAACATAGTGAAATAACGAGCATTACTTTTGCAAATTTTTGAACTTTAAATAGAAACAACTCGAAAACTATGGGTCTGAGGAGGGTATATGTGTATTCATTTTTTTATCCTGAGGACAATCGTAATATTGCCTTAGACCGAGTTCCTTATTGATTACTGGACTGATGGTTTATTCCTTGTAATTAAAAAAAAAATCGTTGGGCTGTTTGCTTGTGTACTTTGCAGCCTTTGTATGATTCAGTGTGCTCTTCTCCACAGTGCCCGCAGAAGACTGCTTTTTCTTTCGATTCAGTGCAATCAGATGAATCTTGGCATCTTTGCCTCTGGATTAGGTCATTGTCTTGGTGGAAACATACAATTGCATGACAGAGCCTTCGAAAATGTCTTTGTTGTTGACGCTGGATACAAGGTCAATAAAAAATAATGACATTGGTGTTTTTGTTATTTAATTTTTGACATTAGTGAGGTGAAAAACTATTTGTTCATGCTTGGCAAGCTCACACTTGATGTATTCCACATGAAAAGTATATAATTGAGACTCTGTTTTATACGCCCGCTCCTCTTTCATTTGATACTTATTTGTGAAGGTCTACTTTAACATCAGTGAGTTTTCCTACTACTTTTCTAAGCCACAACTATCTCTTCCTGCCTTGAAAGTAAACGTGTCTTATTACTTCCGTTAACCACAAAAATTGGTGGCGGTTTTGCAGCTTTACGAATAAACACGTCAATGAATGCTGAAATATTATTAACATTGTCTGGTGGAGAGTTTTCAGCCAGCTATGCGTTGTGATTTGAGCGTGAGAAGTGGAATTTCCGAAATGGATTTTGCTTTTTGACGGATTTTCCTCTGTTTTTCTGATTGATCAGTGTCAGAATTTTCTATATCTGAGTTCATTGGCGCTTTCGGAGATATCCTTTTGCGTTTAGAGGGTGCTATCAGTCAGTTTGTTGCTAACTGTCAAGAGACTAGCTCAGGAGTGTCTGATGTCAGACTATAAATATTATAACATCAAGCAACAAATGGACTGTTAATTTAGTTTTTTTGTGATTGGTTATTAGAACAGAAATTTTTTTTCGAATTCATTTCTATTTAAATTTGTTATTTATTTTTTTCCACTCTGACAAACAACACTCAGATCGCTTCGAATCAGGTTGAAATTGTAAGCATTACTGAATACAAGGAAAAAAATTGTTGATCATGACACATGGCCGAAACGACACTTAGAAATCATATCCTTCCTATTGGAAAATCCTTTAGTAGTTTTAAATGGAACCGTTATGTGGGGATGGGGTGAAATTATTACCCGATTTTATCTATTTGTTGGTTGTAGGAGGTTAGCCTAATTATCTTGAATGTTTGGGTTACGTAACCCCATATCTATCACGATTAGTCGGTTGTTTGTATCAATTGTTGAACAAATTAGTGTGAATTTATCTGAGATAAATAAATAATTTGTATACGTGAATTAGAAAACTGGAAAACGAACAGCATTTTTATTAAAATTTAATTTATTTTAGATTGACAACATTCTAGTAATAAATCAGGAATTTTTGGCGGACTCACCCGATTCAATATCTTTATCTAGAGGAGATCTAGTGGAAATTTTAAAAACAACTGAGGGCGATACGTTTTCGAGGTACATGAAAAATTATGAGATATTAAATAATACAAAATTTATAAATTTCAGAGAGAAATTACGTGACTTTAAACCAGAGCTTAACTCGAGGTACATACTATACTATTTAAATAATATTATAAGTGACCAAATATGTAAAAGTGATTATTTCATAGGTGGTATGTGAGATTATTTGGTTCAACTGAAAATGGCAAAGAAGGATGGATTCCTACCAATATATTGGATTTTTCCAATGATTCCGTATCTGTCTTCGGTAATAAAGGAGACGACGCAAATTTTCGAATGTTGTAAGTATATAGTACATTTGTCAAGTATCCAGAAATAGTCTGTATGGCATGGATCAGTAGGCATGGGAAGTACATGTATTGGGACGTTGGGGTATATCAGTTAATTATTTTATCTGAGTGCATTTCATCAACTTTTTTGAAGCAATTGTTTTGTGTTCTTTTGTATTTTGTGTTTTCTACACTCTATTCAATTCACAAATCGGTCACAATTTAGTCATCTTCAAACATTGATTTCAAATCACAAAATGCAAGAGTAAAGAGTTTTCAGTAGAGCTACAACCTGCAATAGTTTTATTTTGATTTTGAAATTGGGGACGGCGACATTGCTTTAATACACAATTATTAAGTTGTCAAATATCCGCCTTTTTGCCTTTTTAATTTCGCGCCTATGTATAAATACCTACGGAGCTCGTATCTGGCAATACTATACATCTTTGAGAGGTCTTGACATAACCTAAAAAATGACGCTATGCATGATTAGTTTGGATATTGCGTTCAACAGTTATAGACGTGTGTAAGCATGGAGTTCACTAACGCCGAAATTCGCGCTATATTAATGTTTTCCTTCGTTAAAGACAAATTCGCTAGAGAAACGTTCCGTGATATTAATGGTGTTTTGGGGGATGGTACTCTATCACTTCGAACTGCGGAGGAATGGTTTCGACGATTCAGAGCGGGTGAAAACAACACCGTGGATAAGCCTCTATTGCATATCTTACACATTGACCGATATTTTCGAACAAAAGACAACTAAAGGTACTAGGGTCAACATATTCGGTGGCTAAGGTCTTGAACATTTTTGGTTGGATTTGAACAATTTTTGGTCATAAAGTGGCATACTCTAAAGGAATTATTCGTGCAAAGTTTAATTCCGTTATAGAATTGTTTCTTGATTTCTGTACTGAAAACTGAACGAATCAAGTGGAATTTAAAATTATTGTATATAAAAAGTAAGCATGGTTATTATCCAAATTCGAAATCGGTCAGTCGGGTCCCGAGTCCAATTGTTACCATGTTCCCTGGGGCAAGTTTTTATGTTTCTGCCGCGTATAGTTATCGATTTATCGCGCTTTCAGTAGTTTTAAACAGTACCTTTATATGGGGAGTGAGCGGGGTTTTCAACCGATTTCATCCATTTTCACACTATCGGTAGGAGTTCTTGTAATATTCGTGCTAGGCGAATTTGGTTCTTGTAGCTTTAGTGATTTAGGACATATGCACATTAAATTTATTAGGGGGCGTGGCCACTCCCACTTTTTCAAAAGCTTTTATGCACAGGTGCCTCTTGGTATATCAGAACAGCTGATCGAGTTCAGGAAGCTTTGACGCTTAGCAGTTGGAAACAAGCGATGGCCAGATCGAAAACTTAAAACTTTTATCTATCTATCTATCTTTTTAATTAAATTGTTCAGTATAATCTCTTTTACCCATTTAATCGGGTATTTGCCGTTTGTAAATGTGTTTTATGTAAAGCTACCATTTCAGCTTCCTATTGAAAACACCATGTCGAACTTTATTTGTTTTTACAACAAACTCAAATGAAAATACCGTAAATAAACGGCACCGAGATATACAAGTATGTATATAGAGTTATACACATATAAATGATCAGGCTGACAAGACGAGTTGAACTCCGGGTGACTGTCTGTACTTTTCAGCGACAACTTGAATAAATGTATAAAATATGTATATGGTTTATTTAAAATTAATATTTAACAAATATAAAAATACATCCAGCTTATGTGACTCGCCTGTCGCATTATGAGCATGATCGATAACCACTAAGTCCCCGATTTCGTTTCGTTTCGGTTTTTCCATTTATCCCTCTCTGCCATGATGTTGCTGGCTGCTTCATCTCGTTTAATGCCGAAATCAATTTACCGTTATCGTAACCCTGTGCTTACGTCTCTAGTATTGAAATGAAACACGAGTTCATTTGGCGTGAGTTTGGTAACCTCATTACGTTGGGAGTTGATTCATTGCTTCATATTCTGGACGTTTCATTCGTACATTTTGAAGCAGTTTTATCTACTCGTTCGAACTGCTCTTCTTGGGTTGAATACCATGCTTATCGATGAACTCCTGGAACTGTTTAGTAGTGAATTTTGTTATTTTGCGTGGTTGCCCAAAAACTGATCCCATTTTAATATCGTTGCAAATACTGGTCTTAAACATAATAAAAAACACTTGATATTGTCTACCTACAACTAGTTTCTCGGTGTTCACCTGTGCTTCCATACATGTAGTCTTACATCGTTCAAGCCTTGCCATGCCTTCTGCGAAACAGTCATCGAACCTTAGTAATAACTTATATATGTATAGCATATCATCATGTTGTCCGATTGAATAACTAAATTACAATCTTTCTGACATAAAAAAATCATTTCCAGTCAACACATCGCATGTCATAAATTCGTCAGGTACTACTTGCAACTTCGAATTTATTTTGCAGCCATCTTTTTGTAATTCGACGTCGATATTTGCTGTGCTATAAGCTGTTGCACCTCCAAAATCTTCTAACCTGTTAAGGCGGGGCTTTAGAAGCTTCAAAAATTCAATTTTAATGGCTTAAATCTTAAAAATAATTTAAGAATATGTCCCCAAAGTTATAGATGGGAATTTGAAATATTTTCGAAGCTAGAAGGGAAATAGTGACGAGAGTCTAGCAGATATATGAGCGCTTGGGCAGAAAGCGAAAACTTTGATGCGCGATTTCTCAGTTTTTCATTTTTACAATTTTTCTTAAATGGCGGGCAGGATAGAAAAAACTAAACGTCTTATGGAATTGGGCAAAGTTTATTATCTTTGGCATTAAATTATCTTCTATTTAAACTAAAAAAAAACTAGGAACTAAAGTCAAGTTTGAACATATTTTTAAACAACATAAGTTCAAAACTTTTTGGTCAAAAACCACTCTTTTTTCAATTTATAAAAAAATGTAAAATTTTACAATTATTTTTTGGAATTTTTTTAGTTTAACTAGAAGATAAATTACTTAAAAATATGAATATCTTTGAATTTTTTGTTTCCGAGAGAAATTGCGACCTGCATCCTGCCCGCCGTCCGCCATCGGGCAATTGCTTCCCAAACGAATGATGTTTAAACATATAACTATAAGCCCTAGAAATTTCGCTTTAATCAATTATTTCTTTCCCTCCCAAAAAACTCCTCAAAAAAATCTAATTTTTTAAGCCTCTAAAGCAGGCTCCCCCTTAATGCAAGCACTCTTTGGAACATCGCACACCGGTCGATTTCATAGACCAAAAATAAAAAAAAAAATTTGAAATTTACCACAGTTTGTATCAAAGCTATTTCTTATAACACCAATAAAACTAACGGTAAATACAAGTACATTTTTGCTCTATCCCATTCGTACGCGGTACCAAAAGCGAGAGAAGTGAGACAATAGAAACACGCGGACTGTGCAGTGAAAATAGCTTAAAAATTATCTCTTATAATAAATTAAATTGCAATATAAAATCGTGTTTAATCCCCATAAATCAAAATGAGTATTGAGAATAAAGGTATATGTTATAGAACAAAGTGGTTTTCACATAATAATATGCTGTTTTACTATTTTAAAATAATTGTTTCGTAAGTGCTCTTTTGAGTGGTATGTTTTTCTTTATACATCGATTTAAGGTATACAAAATGTTGGGACCCTGTCTAGCCCTCAAATGAATCAAGTTTGTTTATATTAGTTAATGTTTTCCAAGTCTATGCTTTTAATTTTAGCTGCAACTTTTTGCAACTCTCTTTGTTATTCATGTTATTGTACCAGGCATGCGATTTTTTGTGTGTTATTTTTTTATAATATTTGGTATTTACGTGTACGTATATTCGTACATATATTATTGTTTTTTATGTTTTTTTTCATCATACACATACATATATTAGGGTGTTTTTTTACCTATTTATTTTTTTCAATCCCATCATTAAATTTCCTTGGAAATATCCTAAAAAAGTTCCCTGAAAATTTGAGCGCTTAATATTAACATTAAGGACTGGACCAAGGCATGTAAGAATTTTCCATTGAAAAATACGACAATCGTGTTTTTTTTATCTTAAAATGTCTATAGCTCAGAGGTATTTTATGGCATCGCTTTGACTTTAAACACATATTCCTCCTCTACAAAAGTCCCTATTGCGACAAAGTCGAAACTTACACCGGCGAGGTAGGACGGGGCTCTAAACCTGATTTTTCCACGAAAGTCGCATTTTTTTGTATATATCTCGTAAATGACAAGAGCTACCCTGCCGACATCATTAAAATGGATAAAATCGGAAGATAACCGCGCTCACTCCCCATATACCGGTACAGTTCAAAACTACTAAAATCGCAATAAATACATAACTACTTACTACTACTGCTTAAATTTTACTTCGGAGATGTTATGAGAAGGCTTTGTGAGAGCCGTTGTGAAAATTGGACAATGGGCTTGGCACCGCTCACTTTTTGGTAAAATCCCATATTACGGGACCCGACCAACCGATTTCGATTAAATTTAATACAGATAAACCACCTACAACGCGGTTTCCTAAACGTATTTTCGCGGTTTAATTTCTTACAACGCGATTTTTACGAAAATTTTTTGAATATTTACTATTTTAATTTGAAAAAGGTTGTCTTGCCCAAATAAAATTCTTTGCATTTTGTATACTTTGATACCTATCTTTTTTGAAGCATTTCCACCCTATACTCGAACGTGTGCTTACAAAGTGACAAACAAATACGTAATTGTGTAGTCAACGACAAAATTATAAAAAAAGGGGTTTCCTGCGGTTCTAAAAACACACAACGAATAATGCTACTTTGATTTGATATAATAATTTTTTTGTTAGTTTTTTGTCGGCATTGCAAATAAAAGCATCAATCTAAAGCGTGTAAAAAATTGCGAAAATATATTCAGTCTAATTCCAGTCAAATTTAAAAAACTTAGACAGTTGTTGTTTTTTTCGCAACAGAGTTATGATAAAATTATTTTAAATTTAGCCACAAAAATTCCGAATGAAAAAATGCCGTTAAAACGAAACTATTTATCCATTGAATTAAAAATACAGATTTTGGATCGACTTCAAAATCAAGAGACGATAAGTAATATTGCCAGACATTTTAACTTAAATGAGTCAACAATAAGAACTATCAAACAAAACGAAGAAAAAATTAGAAGTTCAGTAGCATCTGGATCCTCTGTTGTCGCGAAAGTAACTGCTCGTCCTATACCGCAGATAATGGAGAAAACGGAGCTTGTGGTGTGGATAGAAGACAATACAAAAAAATGGGAATGTAATTAAGCATAAAGCGCTAAAAATATTTAATTATTTAAAGGAAACAGGACCATCGTCAATCTGTGAAGACAATCAATTCAATTCGTAACTAGTAATGGATGGTTTGGAAAATTCATGGACTTCACAATTTAAAAATACAGGGAGAAAGTGCATTCGCAGACGCAGATGCAGCAGAAAAATATCGATTAATTCAATTTTGAAAGAAAATGCTTATTTACCCGAACAAGTGTTCAACGAAGATGAGACAAGCTTGTGGTAGAAAAAACTTCCTTCAAGAACTTTTATTTCGAAAAACGGAAAAAGAGCTCCTGGCTTTAAAGTTTCGAAAGATCGAATAACATTATTGCTGTGCAGTAATGCACCTGGTGAAATGTATGAAACAATGCAACAAAAACAACCTTCCAATGTATTGGAGAGCCAACAAAAAATCATGGATGATTGCCAGTTTAATGATTGATTTTATCATTGCTTTCCTGACGTAGAAAATTATCTAAAAAAAGAACTTAGCATTTAAAGTTTTACTACTTTTAGATAATGCGCCATCCCATTCGCCTATTTTAAGTCATCCTAATGTTCAAATCGAATTTTTACCGCCAAAGATCACATCGCCTTTAGATCAGGGCATAATAGCAGCATTCAAAGCTTACTACATTCGGAAATCCTTTGAGGTAATATTAGAGAAGATGGAGTCAGCAAATATTACGGTTAAAGAAGTGTGGAAACAATTTACAATTTTAAATTCCGTTGAAATTGTTGATGCGTCTCTTAGAGAAATTCGTCCTTCAACAATAAAAACTTGTTGGAAAGCAGTAATACCGGAAATAGGCGTTCGGGCGCTGTTTTTACACCAATAGAAGATGAATATAGGAATATAGTGAGTTTGCCGCATGCAGTAGAAGGTGATGGATTTGATGAAATAACTGATATTCAAGAATTAATTGCGGACGAGGAAATAAATGAAGAAAGTTTAGTGGCAATGACAAATGAAGAGTCAGTTGGAGATATGTAGCTCTGACGATCTTACCAATGTTGAAAATAAAAACTTTTCACTAAAAAATATGGAGAAAGTTTTAAATATGGCAAAGCAGTTGGAAGAATGCATTTTGGAGAACGACTCTTTAAGTGACAGAGCAGAAATATTTAAACCGAATCATCAAAACAATTCCCTATCAAGAAATTTTACAAAAAAATATTAAAAATTAAAATAATTAGAGGGGGTGAGAGACAGGTGCAAAAAAACATGGCGCACCCTGGTGACATTGATCCTGACTCTCCTGGTGGTCTGAAAAAAAAATCAAAAGAAATTCTTAATCAGTAAGGATGCTGTTATAGTCCCTATTTCAGGGAACACGAAAAAATTTTTTTTTGAAAAATGGCGACTGCCTGAAAATAAAAATCATTTTTTACGCTTTTTTTTTGAAATTTCTGAATTTTTTTAAAATATAAAAACCAAAAATTTTGACACGATGCTGGTAGGAACGATAAAGGATTATATAAATTTCAAGTAAATCGGTTGTATGGAACTTGAGATAATGCCGGTACCGTGTGGAAAAAAGTAGTTTCGAGAAAAACGCGTTTAAAAATTCGATACGGCCGAACCGGGCTAGGTACTGCGTCACTAAAGTAACTGTAGCTCTTAAAATAATTTTAATTTTTAAAAATCCTTTGGAGGATATGTTCTTAAGGGTCTAAACTTTAAATATATGAAAAAAAATCGAATTTTTCAAAATTCTAGAATAGAATACCCCCTTAATAGATAATATCGGGTCGATATCGGGTCGATACGCCCATCTACTACATATAATAACTTTCGATTTTTTAAAAATACTGTTACAATATAGAGTGTATGAACATATACAATTTCTTAGATTCCGATCCTCTGGTTGACGCTTTACTTCATAAATATTTCCCTGGCTTCAATTCTAGCAAGCTGCAAGAGTATAAAATGTTCGGTTGCACCCGAACTTCCTTACTTGTTTTTGTATTGTTTTTTATCAATATTGTGCCTATTCTATTGAATAGATCTAAATAACGATATTATTTTATCGCATTCTTTTCGAATAAACACGTGTGCCTGTGTACCGTCCTGTTTGTCGGACTTACTCAGTTTATAGTCAATCAATTGACTGAGAATCGCTACCCATGTACCTGAATTGGCGAGAAACTCGGGTTAGTTAGAAACCTCTATAAGCGAGAATGAGATTATGCTCCCTTGAACTATCGCTTATCCAGATTTGACTGTATATAAGACTTATAACTATAAAAATATACATACATATATACAAATGCCAATCCCCAAATTCTAAATTATAATTAAAAACTTTCTAAAATCATCCTAACTCTAAAGTATCTTGAAGTAGCCAATCTGTTTGAAAAATCTTCTTTTTTTAATATTTATTATTTAGCTCGTTGTAACTACTAAAAAAAAAAATAAAACGCTACAAGTGCGAAACTCACAAAAAATTGGGTATCCTTATTCAAAAATTTGGTTACAAAATAAATTCTAATTCTAACTGAGGAGGAACATTTGGGTCAAAGTCTTCACCTAATACTTTTTAATTTAGTAAAAAGAACTTCTCCTACATGAATTTAATGATAATTTCTGTGCAATTCCTCAACAAATTTTTCTTCTAAGTTATTAATAAGTGCAACAAATTCTTCAGGCGGCTTCAATAAGTTGCATGTATCGATCTGGTTTTGGTGTAGGAAGATGAATTTATCTGAAGGAATTTCATCTCCTAAATAAGGTAATTGCAGGAAGTAAGTGTGCATTTTAAAATTTTTCAAATAAAGAACGCCGCAAAAATATTTAAATGCATTTTCTTTTAAAAAGTTTATTTCCA
Organism: Bactrocera neohumeralis; assembly: GCF_024586455.1. Lineage (NCBI taxonomy): Eukaryota > Metazoa > Arthropoda > Insecta > Diptera > Tephritidae > Bactrocera > Bactrocera neohumeralis. Next base: position 30,959,317 of record NC_065921.1, on the reverse strand, counting down.
AACTACTATCTAAAGTGATGGATCTGAAAAGAGCATTAAGGCTGTGATCTGAAATTACTGTGGCTAAAAAAACTAGAGAACATTAACCTAGTAGTACACGAACGAAAATTCCTTATTCCTAATTTGCAAAGACTTGATGCTGCTTTGGGCACAACATGGAAAACGAAGCCAATTTGCGACAAAAGTATTAGTAGTATATGTAAAGTATTTTCCGAGGGAACACTAAGTTGGTGCTTAAGGTAGCAGTAAGCTATTGGCGCCAAAAAAAAAAATACGCCCAAAGCTTTGGCTTAAAAAAAAACTATCATATCGCCGACCGTGATTTTGGCGAAGACTATTTTAAAAACTACTGCCAATACAAGTATATAACTGAGAAGGAATTTTTCTGCAAACTATCTCAAGAGGATCTGACTTTTCTCTAAATGAACTACTTCCTAACAATTCCCAACATCTTTCTAATTCAGTTGCCCTTTGGACCAACTGAGCCTTTAAATTCCTATTCTCCTGTTCTTTTTCGTCCAATTTTATTTTTAAATTCCTATTATCTTCCCACAATTTTTTTCTATCTGTTCCTGTTGTCAGATTCTACCTATTTGCGCTACCTTGTCACTACTAATGAATAGTTCCTCCTCAAGAAAAAGCAGAGGCTCTAAAATTCTATCGCGGTCTTCCCTTTCTAATAGCGGATGCAGCTGCCTCGTTGCACTGTTTGCATTTGAGACAGAGCATTCCATTTGAGGAACAAAATCTTCAACGCCCATTTCTATGGGATTTTCGAAAGAAGAATTTTAGGTGTTAAATATTAGATCAATAATTAAATTAATGTCCGGAACGGCTTTCGGACGAAATTTTTTGCGTTACGCATTTCTTTGGATATATACCGCTCACACGTAAAAATGTGTCATCGAGTTCTTCAAAAACATATTACAAGAAGAAAAATAATATACCATAAAATATGTTAAATATAATCATAAAATATATATATGTATAGTAATAATAGTGCAAAAAGTGCCAAAAATATTACTTTTATTTCAATAAACACGTTCAGTAATTAATACCTCGATTTTTTCCTTTTTATGACTATCAAAAATGATAAGTCGTTTCTTTAAAATAATTTATTTGATTGAAATGTTGATATGTATATCGAAAACTTCGATAGTAGCACATATATTAACACTTTTTACTATTATCGAAAACTTATTTTTAACATTTTCACACTTAAATATACACGGAACTACATTTAAACTGTACTATTACTCGATATCCAAAATTATCGAAACATATATTTCAGCATATGCTTCAACATGTTATAGTACTACATATATTCGGACCGACATTGAAAACATTTTGAAAACACATTTGTGAGTTGTGGAATCTAAGTCGTTCGGACCGACAATGTGTGTTTTCGATGAGGTTTCACTGACAACTATCAATAGGGGGATTCTCGTGCTCTTACAAGATTGCAAAATGACACAAAATGCAAAAATCCTATACCGAAATATGCAAGGGCAAGAGAGCACCCATTGCAGAATCTAGTGATCTTATCTGACATATTGTACAGCCATTGCAAATAATTTTCGGCGTGTGTTTGTTGTTGTGCCGTTGCACCAAGAGGAAAATTCTGCAATTTCTGCACCGTGCAAGGTTTCGCAAGAGCAAGAAAATCCCCCTAATATGACAATATCAAGTGCCAGCTGTATTTGTATATGGAATGTAAACAAATATCAAGTAACAATTTAGGGCCGGCAAAATATGTCTTCCAATAAAATCGATTAAACTAGTTTTCAAGTAGTTTTCAGCGAAAACTGGTTTTCAATGTGTTTTCGTTTGACAGATTTTACATGGACGAAAACACAAGTTTTAGGGCGAAAACCAGTTTTTCCCACGAAAACATGTTTTCATTGTCGGTCCGAACATAGTATTAAAGATCATATACAAATTATACGTTTTTAACGGGGATGTTGTACGTATATTTATTAAAGTAAAATTTTAATGTTTGTTTTTTTAGAGCAACTGTAAGAGAACTAATTGAAACGGAAGAAGAATTTTCTAGAGACCTACAAAATATTGTTGATCGTTATATCAAAGCCGTTGACAAAATTGCTGCTCCACGAATTGTTCGCGATAGCAAGGACATCATTTTTTCAAATTTTGAACAGATTGCTGAATTTCATAATATGTAAGAATGGAAATTAAAGACCATAAATTACGGTTTTAAATATGATTCATATTTTCAAGGATTTTAATTGAAGGACTTAAATATTACTCAGAGCAACCTAATCTGATAGCTAAAACATTTCTTAGACTTGAAAGAGATTTCGACAAACACCTAAAATATTGTGCAGCCGAGCCCTTAGCACAGGCTTTCCTTCAGGAGAATAAAGAAGCCAACGAATATTTTCAGGTAAATTTTGTACAGCAATGCACGATTTGAAGATATATAGTACATATATGTATTATACATTATTAAGAGTTATTCCGATTGATAAGCGAAGCTGGGTTGTTTCGTGATCTAGAATCGTCTGAGAACGAATGTTGAATTTATGTTTTTCTTAGCGTTGCTGATGTCCAAGAATTTTTTCTATTCTATTTTTATAAATTACAATTGTATCATGTTCGTTTGCACCCGAACTTAGCGCTTTCTTGTTTTTTTTATATAATGATTTACATGTACTTATTCACTGATAATAAAAGTTTTCATAATATTTTTACATAATTTCTTACAGTTGCTTTATATTTTCTTTCCATGGAAGTATTTTTATTGTGTGAAGTGATTTTCAACAAAATAAATACCATTTCAGTTTTTAAATCAAATTGCTAATTTCTAAATAAATCCGTTTGGCGTACATTTGAAACCAATTGCATGAGGATCTTCGAAAAAAAAAATCTTGAAACGCCGATGGAGCTGGGCCATCGAACTAGTCTCCCAGTTTTTGAGATATCTATCTTAAATTTTGCGATCCTTCGTTTAGCACCAAAAAAGCAATATCGGACCTCTATAGTATATAACTACCATTCAAACAGACGAATCAAAATTAATGCGAGTATAAAAATATTTCTTTTAGTAAGTCATCTGAATTCGTTGTTTATTTCCAAATAAATAAAGCGCAAGCCTCCACAACATATAGGTTGTCAAAAAAGTCTTGCGGTATTTTCGCTAGTTGGCGCTGAAAGCGCGTAGTTCTAGTTTTATTCGTCGCATCGGGTCTTGCTTTACCTTTTTGGAAAGCTCATTTCACGCGCTAACACGTATTTGATTGATTGTCGTTTCTTTTAAGCCGTTCGTGAGCTATAGCGTCGTCGAAAATTGCGATACAATCGCTGAATTGGTCGAAAGAGACCGGCATAGTAGCAGCCGTAGGATCGGTCAAGAGCTGGGCATGAGTTATCAAAAATTCATTTCAATTTCAATAAACAAAAATTCAATAAAAATACCGCAAGACTTTTTTGACAACCCATTATTTCTATTTCCAAACGAACAGGTTTTTTCTAATCAGGCACAGAGCTCATATTTATTATTAAGATGGCGTCAGTTTGTATAAACCTATAGGAATATGCAAATGTATAAAATAAAAAATCTAAGCTTCTTCACAGTGTTTACAATCGGTTCTAATGTTCATTGTCATTCCTGAAAACCGCTCATGCATTCATAGGCAGAATCATGTTCAACTCAATACGAAGTCAGTATAACATAATCGCCATATTCCTTCCAGTAGATTACATGGAAAGTAATTTCATTAATTACTGACTTTCACAATGAAAATACAATTATTATTTGGTCACCACTTCTCCAAATGGGCATGGTTTCTAATGGCTTAAATAACGTAATGATTATCTTTATATTTAGTTGAAACCATCATAAGATATACATTTTTTTATTGTTTTCGCACCTAATGCAACTCTTATGGCTTTACCCTGCAAGTCTGCAGCATACAGGGTGTGTTCGGAATGTAATAGGACTGATTTTCTTTCGCCGAAACTAGCGGCCGGTCAGTTTTCAGAGCACCTTGAGAGTCAGGACAAACATTTTCGGGCGATGTGTTTCTGTGAGTGGTGCAGCGTTCGTTACAGCAGAGGTAAGCGATTAAATTCTGTGTGAAACTCGGTAAATCTGCGACAGAGACGTTTGATATGATTGATCATGATTGGTCATAGCAGGCTTACCCAGAGGTTGCTTTAGCCTTTTGGAGGGCCGGGAAGAGCTCGCTAAAGAAGTCCGTTGCTAGGAGCTAATCCAAAGTGAAAACGATGCTCATTGTCTTTGTTGACATCAAAGGCATGGACTACCATGAATTTGTTCCTCCTGGACAAACCGTCAACGCCAAATTTTATGTGGAAGTCCTCAAGAGACTCAAACGAGGGGTAAATTGGGCCCGACATGACATCGCAGCCGATGTGCTTGGAAATCGCGCTGCATCGACGCAGAGTCAAAGTTTTGAAAGAATTGTAACTATTGGTTGAATACATTTTTTAAATCAACTCAGTTCTATTACTTTCGGAACAAACGTAGGGCTGGCGCTATTTCACACTTTCATATGTTCGTCGTCAGCATTTTAACCAAACCAAATTGAGTGAAAGTGAGTGATTTTAATGGTAACCAAAAGTATTTACACAGATTTTAGTGCTCAACAACATTTACACAATACGACTTTTTTTCAATATTTCATAATTTATTGGATCTGCTTGATAAAGCCTAACAATAAGTATTAAAATCTTAAATCTATTTAAAGCTAAAGAAGCTCAAGAATGTGGGTGAGCTTTTTTGGTGGAATGTTGCGCTCTAGTAGGTTGGTAGATCACTTCTTTATAAACGCGTTTGGATGTTCGCGAAGTTTAGAAATATATCTCATTCTGCTATCCTCTATCTCCTTCTTTACCGTAGTAATATCAAAATCTTTGTGAATGTTTTCATTACGCATGTATCATGGTGCACCAGTGATTGTTCTAAGCATTTTAATTAGCAATTTTGATTGCACAGGTCGTACCCCACAGTTGAATGCCATGCTTCCAAATCGGTTTTATGATTGCGTTGTATAACAGGACTTTGTTGTCTAGGCTAAGTTTAGAATTTTTTCTGGCCACTCCCAAGTGAATGGCGATCAGACTTGCGTGAACTTCTACACATGACTCCATCCTCCAATCCATCCTGTAGTTATTATCTTATTTTACCCATTTACACACCTCCATGATCATTACTTATTCTGATAAAAAGGACATTGGTACGCTTGAATACCAGATGACCACTCTAGCCCTGCGACATGGACATATTCCGACCATCTACCAAAAAGTTTAATAACACCTTTCTCTTATATTAGACAAAATTTATTGCCTGGATTGGCGAGTCCATAAGTACTACATATGATCACTTTATATAGGAACAAAGCCCTCGACATATAGAGTGAATCATGCGAATAAAATGCATAAATTCAATAACCAACCACCACCACCACCTTCTCAAAATGCGTTTTAAAATCTTAATAACAGCAGAGCGTTTTACTCCGAATTAACATACAAAGTGAGTTCTAAAGTAAACAGGAATATAGCTCCCTCTGCTATCTGAATCTGCTATCTTTATCGATTGTCCAGTGAGAATTTCATTGATTGGAAGTGAAGTTGTTGCGTTTTAAGTGTCAGTTTGTTTGTGTTATCGGTGCGAAAATGAGCTTCGAACAAAGAGCCAACATAAAATTTTGTTTTAAACTTTTACCGAAACGGTTCAATTGATGAAACAAGTTTATGGCGATGATTGCCTATCCCGTAGCAGAGTGCAGGAGTGGTTTCAACGTTTTCAAAGTGGTCGTGAGGACATAAATGACGATCAACATGTGGGACAATCAAAATCCGTGATCACCGGAAATTCCATCGAACCTGTGCGTGAATTCATCAAAAATCAGATTTCGACTGATTCATTTCATGGAAAAGGAATTGAACACCTCCAAAACATCGATTTATCGCATTTTAAACGAACATTTGGGCTTACGAAAGGTGTTTGCACGGTCTGTTCCGCACAAATTGGAAAGAACATCATTAAAGAGGTCAAAAAAGATAAAAACTTCCTTTACAATATTGTGCTTGGTGACGAAACGTGGTGTTTCCAATATGATCCCGAACCGAAACGCCAGTGTGCTGAGTCAAAGAGAAACTCAAAAAATCGCGCATGGAGAAGTCAAAAGTGAAGACAATGCTGATTTGTTTTTATGATTCCAAGGACTCCACAAAGAATTTGTTCCACCCGACCAAAACGTTAATGTGGTATTCTACCTTGGAGTTTTGAAACGTTTGATGCGCCGGAGACTATTTTGAATAAAATAAATTGACTTTGCGGAAAACACTATTTGTTCTGTTTTTTTTTTTTTAAGTTCTGTATACTTTGGAACGCACCTTGTATTCCTACTTGCCCAGACAAAATTTCGAACACGCATTTAGTCAGCAACCAATCGTTACCCCCGAAACTCCCAAGCTCCTCTCGTCTATAGAGCTCCGCAACCTACTGTGCCACGCAATTATATGCAAAATAATCTGGGATTCATACCAAGGTTTAATAACTACGCGAATAATCCCCAAACTCCGCTGGGATTTAGATATATTTTAATAAAAGATCGAACTTGCAACATATACCACCGACCCCGATGGATGTGGACCAGTTAATACACTTAAGACTGGTTAGCTACCAAAATAGACCTAGTATCTTCCAAGACAATGGACCACCGAAATGTCTGCTTTCAGTACACTTTCCAAATAAAATTCATCGCAATTTATAAATAGTTATGAAATTGCAAAAAAAGATGACCTTGGAACTATAAATTTTTATACTATTGCAACCAGTTGCTACGGAGTATTATAGTTTTGTTCATCTAACGGTTGTACGTATCACTTAAAACTAGATATAGGGTTATATATATATAAATTTCAGGGTGACGAGAGAGAGTAAAAACTGAGATATCTCGATGAAACTTGGTATGTGGGTCCCTTAGTACAACAAAAATTCGAGTTCTTATATGGGCGTAATCGAACCACTGCCACGCTCACAAATCGCCATTAATCGAAAACATATAAAGTGCCATAACTAAGCACTAAATTAAGATATAAAACTGTAATTTGGCACAAGGGAACGCAGTGGCCCCTGTGTGTATAAAACTTTGGAAAAGTGGGAGGGGCCACCCCCTCGAATATGTTTATTGTGCATATCTCCTAAACCACAAAAGCTACAACAACCAAATTTGCTAAGCTCAAATATTTTACGCACCCCTACCGACAGTGTGAAAATGTATAAAATCGGAAGTTAACTCCGCTCACTCCCTATATAACGGTAAAGTTGAAAATTACTTAAAGCGCAATAAATCCATAGCTAATTACGCCAGAGACATTTTACTCCCGATATGATATGTTTTGTGAGAGCCGGTGTGAAAATTGGGCAATATACGCGCTTTTTTTTTTTTGCTGTAAGGCCATATCTCGGAGCCCGACCAACCGATTTTGACTAAATTTAATACATATCATTTTTCTTACATTCCCATGTTACAGTGTGAAAATAGGCAAAATCGGACTACAACCGTCTACTTCTGATATAACAAATTTTAAAATTCTCTTTGATTCTTTCACTTTCCAGTACATAAATCAAGTAGTAATTAATATAACGGAATGAAATTTTGCAATAATAATACCCTTAAAGTATGGCACCTTTTGTCAAAAATTGTTCAAATCCAACATCTGTTCAAGACCCTAGGTACCGAATATGTGGACCCCAGTATCTATAGTTGACATTCGACCGAAGCTATCAGTCAATATGTGAGATATATAATTAAAGTTCCGGGATAATGCTCCTCTGACAATGGCATGTCTGTATGCCAAAAATGGTCGAATCGGACCAATACTTCCCTGAACCCCCATATGCCTAATATATAGATTTTCGAACTTCCAGGTGACTTTATGCTGAATATATCAGCCAATATTCGAGGTATCTAATTGAAATTGGGAGAGCATGTTTTAATAATGACAGTGTATCTTTGTGCCTAAAATTAAATAAATTTGAACCAAAATTTGACCTAGCCCCCTTATAATCATTACCAAGATTTTCGAACATATTCTGACTTTGCTCCATATTATTTGTGATTGTATGTGAGGTATCTTAATGATAATACATAGTTAATGGATAATATCGGGTCGATACTTACACAACTCCCATCTACTACATATATGTAATAACTTTCGATTTTTTAAAAATACTGATACAATATAGAGTGTATGTACATATAAAATTTCTTAGATTCCGATCTTCTGCTTCACGTTTAACTCCTTACATATTTCCCTGGCTTTAATTCGAGCAAGTTGCAAGAGTATAAAATGCTCGGTAGCACCCGAACTTAGTACTTCCTTACTTGTTTACATTGGTTTCATCTTCGCTGCCTTAGAACTAATTAATTAGGATTAGGAAGCTATTTTTGAACGAAAAGCTTTTTACGACCTTTTTCTCTACCGACGTAGACACCGCTTACGCGTCGAATACATTAAGAGCTGGAGTGTTTTCGTCCATTCGGACAATATGACCTAGCCAGCGTAGCCGCTGTCGCTATGTCAATGTCGTCGTATATCTCATACAACTCAACGTTCCATCGAATGCGATATTCGCCGTGGCCAACGCGCAAATGGCCATAAATCTTTCGCAGAACTTTTCTCTCGAAAACTCGCAACGTCGACTCATTAGTTGTTGTCATCGTCCATGCCTCTGCTTCATATAGCAGGACCGGAATAATGAGTGACTTATAGAGATAGATAGATTTGTTCGTCAAGAGAGGACTACTGCCTCTGTTGGCTTCGTTTGTTTGATGACAGCAGATATTTCGTCTTGCCCTCGTACACTGCCAGACCCATTTGCTTCGCTTTGCCATTCTGGAGAAAGCAGAACTAACGGCGCGGTTGTTAAGGTCAATGATGTCAATATCATCAGCATACGCCAACAGCTGTACACTCTTATAAAAGATTGTACCTTCACACTAAAAAGTTTGGTATCGAACGGCTCAGAGAGGTCTTTCCCGATCTGGACGGAGCTTTTAATGTTGCTCAACTTCAGTTTACACAGCCATATTAGTTTTGCGGGGATACCAAATTCAGACATCGCGGCATAAAGACAGTTCCTTTTCGTGCTGTCGAAAGCAGCTTTTAAATCGACGAAGATCAGTTGTTGATTTGCCATGTCTGAAGCCACACTGATATGGCCCAAACAGTTTGTAGACGGTGGGCTTTAATCTTTCGCTCGATAGAACCTTATGAGGAGGCTTATCCCACGGTAGTTGGTGCAGATTGTGGGGTATCCCTTTTTGAGGATTCCGTCCTCATTTAATAATGCTTAATAATGATGATTCTAGTCCTCATTTAATAATGCTTAATAATGATGATATAGTAGTAGTTTCATACATGCCTCCTTATAGTCCTCCAGAGTTGTGTAAGATGCATGCAATTAATATTTCCTTGCTGGTATCAAATAAGGTGAAACAGAATAATATTTATGTTCTGTGTGACTTTAATCTAAGCAATGTTGTCTGGTCCGGTTATTCTTATAGCCCTGCTCTTATTCCCTCCAATTTTTCGTCTTCTCATCGTGTATTGGCCGTCTATTCGCATACGCAAAATCTAACCTAGGATTTACGTCCTGTAAATTTGGTTTTTCAAAATGTCATTGGCATTGCCAAAACCGTCTTGTTTCGCAGTATTGTTAGGACTCCAAAATATCTCTTTATCCCATCTATTTAAAAACTCCCTGAGTTTTGTGCAGCTTCTCTCCAGCTGAGGTATGACTTTCCTGAGAATTCCGGTAAAGATTTTACAATTTCTAAATTTTCACTGCATATAATCGAGTCGTTAATTGTCTGTGTGTCGTATTCTATCACCTGCGTAGCAGTTATAAGATTTTTATCTGATATTTAACTGAGCTATTTCAGATCTTAAGTTTACCATTTGAGTCGCTATCTGTCGAGCTATGTCTTCAGTGGTAAAATTGCTAACCGCCATTTTTAAAAATCGTAAAATTATGTTGTCCACTTTAAAAAAATATTTCTGGTGTTGTTTCTTGCTTCCAAAGCCCTAACGATATGTGGCCAGAATGCATAATTAAAAGCATTTTCCACATCAAATGTGACATCTGCGCAATATTTTTTATCACCATGCATTTTTATTTCTCATTGTGGGCCTGCTTAGTCTCAACCTGATTCAAATCAACTCATATTCAAATGGTCTTGATCGATTTCGCCTTAGCCTTTCTCAGCAATAATTGAAACTTTAGGTTCAATGACTCTAATTACTTCAATTACTCCAGCTACCACTCATCATTATCCGTTAGCGTTTGAGGTGGATACATATCTTTTCGATTCCTGTCAAACCTTTTGACGGGTTTGATTTTAATTTTGCCTTTTGTGATTTTGCAAGACTTAACAATCTGCTAATTGAGTTTAAATGGGATTATTTACTTTCTGAACCAGATACTGCTAATAGTTTTTCCATTTTTAAGAAATCAATTGAAGAATTTTGTCGTTATAATATCCCGGTATATACATACATATGTATAAGCTGCCATGGTATACTACGGCCCTCAAATGCTTGAAAAATCTTAGAATCTACAAAAAATTCTGTTCAACTAAATCTGATGTCCGATTTCAGCACTAGGCAAAACTGTTTAATTATTTGGTTAAATTTCTTAGAAAAGGTTTATTAACAGCATGGAGTCTAACATTAAGTCGAACCCTAAATCTTTTTGGAACTTTGTAAAATCTAGAAGAGCTTTGCTGAATTCTTCAAATCAAATTATGTACACAATGAGCTTGGAATTACTTCCACTTTTTCTGCTAATAATTTTAGTCTCCAATTACAGGCCTATTAATAAATTTTTTCTACTATTTCAACATTTTTGAGTGTTCTGTTAAAAATAAATTCGTTTTTGCAGTAAAATCAATAATTAACATCAATCAGCATGGGGTTGTCTCTGGTCGCTCCACTGTGTCAAATTTAGCGGTTTTAGCGATTATTGCATGTCTGCCTTCTCCGCTGGATTTCAAGTATATTGTGTTTACACAGATTTCTCTAAAGTCTTTGATAAAGTTTCACACAATATTCTAATTAAAAAATAATCATCTTTAGGCTTTCTCTCTGTCTTCTTGCAGTGGATTAAGGCATATTTGCACAATAGATGATGTGTTGTTATTGTCGTTGGTGTGCCGATTCTTACCTTCTAGTTACAATATTTCAAATTGCGTCCTGAAATGCGTAACCGAAATCAAAGATAATCTTTGACAATAGATTTTCTTTCATTAATCACACCAACTAGATAGAGCACTTCTAAATCATTCTCTGTGCTTGATTTTGTCCGTTGAAATGCTTCCGATTTTTCCGACCCCGATACCTTAAAATTATTACATACATCCTCTGTTCGGTCTATCTTAAAGTATGCAGTGTTCATTTGGAGACCATATTGCCTGTCGTCAAGTAATAAAAGAACTCAACAGATTTTTTTTTTTGAATTTGCCCTCCGTCCCTTAACGCTCCTTGTTTATTGCTTTTACATCTTAAATCACTTGAAAATCGACCATCCGTTCTCTGCCTTTCATTTGTTTTCAATATAATTAGTGGTGGTATTGACCGTCCTTATTTATTAGGAATTGATTTCAATACTCCTCAGCGTTGTCTCAAATGTATTTCCCCATTTTATTGTAAAAAGGGGAATACTAAATTTGCGGATTATGCTCCATTCAAGCGTGCTATGCGTGAGTTTAACTCGATTTCCGAGAAAGTTTTTCTTGTTTTTTCTCACTCTAGGGATTTCTTCATTAACACCCTTAATTCTGTTTTTTTTTTAGTTTCGTTGTAATTTTATTATTATAATTCTATTTTTAAATCTTAATTTTTTATTAGTCTGTAAGTATTCAAGTTCAAAGACTTAAGTTGCTCTCTGTTGTATGCATGTATGTATGTATGTATATTGTGTGAACTTTAGCCTAGCAACCAGGTCTCTGGTCTAGCAGAGTTAGCTTCAAATAATGACATTGTAAACAGCGACACCCATTATCCAGTCAATATCCGAATGATACAGCTAAGAGAAATTTTCGCCGATCTAGACCCCATATAACTTAGAAGGGATGGTTTATGTCATATTTTTCGAATATCGAACGTTTCTGACAATGATACAAGTCTCTTTCGGACTATATTACTGTGAGTTTATATTAATTATGCTTTAATATTAAAAGCGTTTTTTTTATTTTCGAACTATATTTATTTTAAACTTTTGTCCTTGCATTGAAATCGCTATATCCCTGTGCTCTACTCCTATTTATGATGATTTCTGCCTCTTGGGGAAATACCTATCCCTAGATTTATTGATATCAATCTCAGTAAATTTGTAAGATATTTTATGAAATGAACTCTTCTTTCTGATAATAATGGGATTTAATATTAAAATGAGAAAAAATCTTTTCTTTTTGTTACCATATATCAATAGGTAATTGATTTGTTCCTTTTTCCCTCATATACCCAATATATTGCAATTCGTCCTTTTGGTTAACTTTATAGTGCATATATCGATATTAGTGCAGAATATCTCAATAAACCTAAACGCGGATTTTCGTTAGCATTATGTCAGCTATAATTAAAAGCTCGGTGGATAAGGCAGCGAAGACAATGGGTCTAATGGTGAACGAGGGCAAGACGAAATATCTCCTGTCATCAAGCAAACAGTCGTCGCACTCGCGACTAGACTCCCACGTCACTGTTGACAGTCATAACATTGAAGTCCAAGATAACTTCATGTATCTTTAAACCAGCCTCAACACCAAAAACAACGTCAGCCTCGAAATCTAAAGCAGAATATCTTTTGCCAACAGGTGCTACTTCGAACGAAGTAGGCAATTGAGAAGTAAAGTCCTCTCTCGACGAACAAAAACAAAGTCACTCATTAATCCCATTCCGCCATATGGCGCAGTGGCATGGACGATGACAGCATCTGATGAGTCGACGTTACGAATTTTCGAGAGAAAGGTTCTGCGAAAAATGTATTTTCCTTTGCTGTTGGCCACGGCGAATATCGCATTCGTTGGAACGATGAGCTGTATGATATATAGTATGTATACGACGACATTGACATACATAGTGCAGCAAATTAAAAGACAGCGGCTACGTTGGCTAGGTCATGTCGTACGAATGGACGAAAACACTCCAGCTCTGAAAGTATTCGACGCAGTACGTGCGGGGGGAAGCAAAGGAGGAGCAAGACCTCCACTCCGTTGGAAAGACCAGGTGGAGAAGGACCTGGCTTCGCTCGGAATCTCCAATTGGCGCCGCCTTGCGAAACGATTGGCGCGCTGTTGTTAACTCGGCTATAACGGTAAGCGGTTTCTGCGCGAGTAAAGAAAAAGAAGCTTATATGTATATATAAGTGATTGATTGCTAATTAAATATGGATTAATTATTTTTTATACGAGTATAGCCTTCATGCGAATCATAAAGGAAATCTTAATCACTATGTAACAATTCTATAAAAAATTGTATATCTTTATCTACGTATAAATGTATATATGTACATATGTATGTAAGAATATACATGATATGCGTATCTGTCGTGGCAAAAATAATTATATTTAGAATTTCACAAAATTTTCTACTTTCAGCGCATTCAATATTTAGTCATTTTTGAGTAGCTCTAGTGGACGTGTCGAGAAAAAGTTTCTATAATTATTTTCGGGTGTGCTTCTCCAAATATTTCGTGACTTTATCGGCCTGTATGTATAAACCATATATATATGATATATACATATATATATATAGCTTAATGAGAAATATATGAACTGAATATTGCATTCACTTGCATTATTGTGCTTATGAATTATAGAAAATGTGTTGTAATACTCCACCACTTAACAATGAAAAAACAATTTTAGTTTACATGTAATACAAGGAACTTATTGAGTCTTTTGCATACACATATAAGTACATATATGTATGTATATATATGTATATGCCTTTTTCTCTTGGAGTATATTTATAGTGCAAAGTAAATAAATAAAGAAAGCATATACATTTATTTATATACATATATGTTACGTTATTTTTATGTGACCTTGAGCAAATTCATGTACCAAATATTTTACGCCAACAAGTTAATGTGAGAAAATAAGAGAAAATATGAGATTTCGAAACAGTTATCTATTTGCATAACTTATGAATTTATTATACATGATAATACATCAAGAAAATAGTAAAAGAGAATAAAATACTTCAAATCTAGTGATTAAGAATACAATAATACTCCGAAATAGTGCTTATAGTAAAGTGATACAATTATTGAAGAATATATTTTCTTAATTACCTAATACTCATTTTCCTCTCTAAGGCGATGAATAAAGTGATAATAATAACTGGGTTACTCACAACGTGTCCTAAAGCATCGTAAAATCATAAAATCATAAATTGTTATACTAGTTTAAAAAATTTGTTGTTGGATTGCATACTAAAATAAGTTTACGCAAATACAACTCTGAACGCTATGCTTTCGGATCGTTATAACTTATAATTTTATGAGACTATGTGAAACCCCTAAACATACATATGTATATAGTGCCACTACAGTATTAAATTAACAAAAGTTTGTATGTCTAGCAATGGCATCATTTAATAATATTTGAAACTATCTTTACCCGCTGCTTCACTCGCATGAAATAAATATCAAAAATAACCAAAAACAAATTACTAAATACAGAGTATATCCACAGCGCGGTGATCAACTTTGTCGTGGTGGTGGTAACCACAAAACCCCACTTAGTTTAGGAGTTTACCCCAGAGAAAGCGTGACAAGTAATTTTTGCACATACACATACATACAAGTATGTATATAGAAAACGAAGACGTTTTCGATGCATTTTTTTTTTGCTAGATCTTCGAATTTGTCCACAACAAACGTGCTTGCCAAAATAAATAAATAAAATAGTTACATATTTTTTTTAAGTTTGATTGTATATATGTGACCTGGTCTACGAAAAGAGGGCTAACGTGCGAAAACTAGTTTTCTGGGAAAAGCTGTTAAAAATAATCGTCAGTTTCTCGTTATCTCATTAATTGTTCTCCTTTTTTTGACACCTAAGCCCCCTTTTCGTAGACCAGGTCACATATACATTTCTAAATAATTATGTAGTGATGATAAATTCATGACGTCACAATTTGTGTAACTTATGGTTATGGTGTTTGTAACACCTAAAACGTATCGAGATAAATATGTTGTTATAACTACTTATATGTTGGACGGATATCCATCCGTCTGTCCGTGAAAGAGATAACTTGTGTGAAAATTGAAATATCTTGATGCCGCTTCGAACACGTGTTAGTTGACAGTCGTATTGGTCCATTGGTACATCTACAAGTATTATGCGAAAACTTTAAACTAAGGCAGAAATGAAGTAACAAATTTTTATCGACAACTTTTCAAATCTAATTAAAGTTTGGTAAATAACATTTTTTGTGTTCCTTAAAGAAAGGCCACCTAGTGCAACAGCTCCATGAGATTCTACTCATACACTAAATAGTCACTGTACACCTATGAAAAACTTTGCTAACCGGTTTAGAAACGTCAGTTTATTTAACAACTTCATTAAATTTTCATACCTACCATCTCTGAATCCCGGAATCGTATTAACTAGCTGATGAGACTTCAATTCTTATAAACATTAATTTATGACGGCTTCATTGAACAATTTTCATTAAGGACACTTGTATTTGAGTCGGCGTTGAGTTCCACTTGTTGAAATCAGCGAAACTTTTGTAATGTTATTTGTTGTTTAAGCTAGAGGATTTTTAGCTGGAAAATCAAAATTTCTGGTTTGGCTTGCATGATTCATTCTCAGTTTTTTATTGTGAATAACTGTATCTGATGAAGGATGGAGTCATGTGTAGAAGTTTACGCAAGTGAGGAAAGTTCTCTGATCGCCATTCACTTGGGATTCTTTTACACATGGCTCAAGCAGTTCACAACTTCCGGTCTTTGACCAAGTATCCTCTGGGTAGCCTAAGAACATCCGTTCGAGAGAAAGGTTCTGCGAATGATTTATGGTCCTTTGCGAGTTGGCTACGGCGAATATCGCATTCGATGGAACGATGAGCTGTACGAGATATATGACGACATTGACATAGTAGTTCAGCGAATTAAAAGACAGCGGCTACACTGGCTAGGTTATGTTGTCCGAATGGACGAAAACACTCCAGCTCTGAAAGTATTAATTAAGAAGAAGAAGAAGAAGATGTTAGAAAGTGAAGATCTCATATCTGACAACCATTATAGAATCTTCAGCATTCTGACTATAGGTGTTTCATCATACAATATACACTACTATTACTATTTTCGGACTAAAGCTGTTGGTACAATTTGCGTTTATTGGCACTGGGTTGAATGTGGTAACCATAATGAGTCGGCGTTGTTCGTGGCTCGCCTGTGGATTTGTTGCCTTAAGTATAAGGTCGATTTTAGATATAATTGCGCACACAGTTAATGAAATATCAATTGACATCCCTTTTTTAAGAACTAAGAGTTATTTTTTACATATTTTCTTTGAGGGGTCTGATCGTAAGGTCACGTGTTTGGGTGTGAAACGGTACACAGAACACTAATCATGATGGAAAAAAATTATCTGTAACAAGCTGATAATTATTTATATTTTCATAAATAAGGTCCTAATCCCGATACTTGAAAACATCAAAATTTGTTAACATATCCAGAGCAACAGATTAAATAAATTGTTGTTTTTGTATATCGGTGTTAGCTGGTTTTTTAATTATATTAGACTTTATGAGATTTGTTTAGGTTTTATCGAAACCATTTATTTAACAAACATTTCAAAAGTTATCGTTTTTGCGTGGGGTCATTAAAAATGAGTGAAATGAAAGAAATTCGAACATGAAAGCACAATTTTTTGTATTATTATTATTATTATTACTGTTTAATTTTTATAGAAAGGCCTTTGCTATATATTTTACTTTCTCTGCTCCTGAAAAGTAATTTATTGAGTCAGAGCTGCCTTGCAAACGATATTTGATGATAATTTATTTTGTGGCAGCAATATAAATTGATTTTCAGGACCTCCGACCCGCGATAGACCAACATACAGTTGACCATATGTAAAACATTTTTTTCGTAGGTCAATCGCTACTACGGATATTTCGAAAGTTTAGCACCTAAAGCGGGATCTTTTTTAGTCTGGATGGCCATGTATGTCCTGCCCACGCTTTTTTCTCTTAAATTTATTAGCCCATAGGCTGCGTTGCAGATATAAAACTTTTTAAATTATCTGGTTTATTTCTAACAAAATTCGAAACTTTAAAAATATCTATTGACTCATGCATATTATTTTTGTACTCCATTTTTCAGTTTGTACAATTTGGTAACAAAATATTCTGCTTCACAAGAGCCTCGATTTTACTTTACTACATTTTAGGGTTATGTTAAGCTTCATATTTGTGAAATCGCCATATCTAATTCGTATTTGCAGTGCGCGTCATATTGAAATTTACGTAAAATTTCTCATTATCCGCGCGTTAATCACAGAGGTAACGGGAAAATATATGAAGTACCAAAACGGTACGAACAAGAATGTCCAAATGTAAGGAAGTGCTAAGTTCCGGTGCAACCGAACATTTTATACTCTTGCAACTTGCTAGAATTAAAGCCAGGAAAATATTTAAGGAGTAAAACGTCAACCAGAGGATCGGAAACTCATACAAATTCGGCATACGTTTTGTTAGAAGAGCGTAAGTTATTATATGTAGTAGATGGGAGTTGTGCAAGTATCGACCCGATATTATCCAATAATATGGTCAAAGTCAAAATATGTTCGAAAATCTTGGTTATGGTTATAAGGGGGCTAGGTCTAGGTTTTCATTCAAATTTATTCCTTTTAGGCTTAATGGTACACTGTCATGATGAAAACATGCCGTACCAATTTCATTGAGATAACTCAAATATTGGCTGTTATATCCAGCATAACCTCCTGGAAGTTCGAAAACCTTTATATTATGTATATGAGGGTTCAGGGAAGTATTGGTTCGATTCGACCGATTTTTGGCAGACATACCGCTGTCAGAGGAGGATTATCCCTGAATTTTAATTATATATCTCACATATTGAGCGATAGTTTCGGTCGAAAGTAAGCTATAGATACTGGTGCCCATATATTCGGGAACTAGGGTCTAGAACAGTTTTAGTCGGATTTGGACAATTTTTGGTCAAAAGGTGCCATACTTTAAGGGAATTATTACTGCAAAATTTTATTCCGTTATATTAATTACTTCTTGATTTGTGTACTGGAAAGTGAAAAAATCAAATAGAATTTTATAGTTTATTCTTGGAAGTAGGCGTGCCTGTAGTGCCATTTTGTTTTAGATGATACGTACAACCGTTAGGTGAATAAAACTATAATACTCTGTAGCAACTGGTTGCAAGAGTATAAACATGCAAACAAAGAGAGACATGTCTCACTTGGTATTGTATATTTTGCTCGAACCTTTCGAAATTTACCTGCCCTTATCAGTGTGTTGCAGCTGAGATAACATTCTCTGTCTAACTTTAACATTTTCTGTTAAAAGTAAGTAATGATTTTTATTGGAATTTAGGCTCGTAAGTCGGTTAAAAATTCACATTTTCTGATTTTTTTTTTTACAAACCGTCTTCATTGTATTGCCTCCAAAATGGTTCAGGCCATTTTTCATTTCATGCAACGGTTTAGTCAGCTATAGCGAACAGACAAATACCCAACTTATTTTGATATATAAGATTATTTTTTCTATTTTTTCATTTTAGCAAATATCCAAGGCGATTGGGGACGACAAAAATCTGTGCGAACATTTAAAGTTACCAATTCAGAGAATAAATGACTACCAGTTTTTATTAAAGGTAAAGTATAAACCTAATTTTTTAACTTTTCACATGCACTCATTACACGTTATTTTCTTGGTGGTAGAAATTAGCCTCAACTATTATCCGCTATAACTATGTTACTATTAATATGTTGTGCTGCAAGCATTCACACGTAATTAAAACTAACTCATTTGTAGATTGTATATATTTGTGGACAAAATAATATGGTATATGTGAGTTTATAGCATTGACAGACGGCAGCGTTAAACCAGATTAATTGCATTTTTCATGATTAATTCAGGAGTTACCACATCTAACTCCCTTGCTGAATCCAAAAATAACTCTCAAAATTTTAGGGAGTTTGTGAGATTTTCGTTGGCAACATTGTTAAAAATGGCCAATTTTCATCTATTGTGAATGAAATACAAGCAACCCTGACAGCTGTTTATCAAATTCTCAATATAATACCAATAAAACTTCTATGTTATGATGCAGTTTTAAAAATAATGTGTTGATATGCTTTTGTAATAAAAAATGGTTTGGTAAAAATTGGTCGGCTAACAACCGTAATGTTTATCTTCTATCAATTTTCATTGAAAATATTATAAAAAGGACAATGAGCTGTTTAAGAGAGTTTCAAACTCGCATAGCTGCCGTCTGTCACCTACAAATTTGGATCAGATTAAGTGCGAAGTTAATCCGGATTAACGCTGCCGTCTGTCAAGGCTATTAGCTAGTAAATTTTTCATACCGTTATATTTTAACGATGAAAGCGAATGAGTAGAACGTCCGTATCAACAACTTGCATTATTATTTTGTTAATTACGCGCTTGAGTGCCAATGAAAACCATTGCTTCATTAAATTGGGTTGACCAATGAAGTAGATAGGTGAAAGGAATATTTAAAAAAAAAAATAAGTAGTTATTACGAAGTATTTTTCATACCAATTGAAGTATTGGAGTATTTGTAGTTTTATATTCCTTTAAACACCATAAACCGAAAAGAATAAATTATTTGGAATGGGTCGTAAAAGCCACTGATTGATGATCGTCATATACTGCTCATGGCAAAAAAGGACCCTTTTTCGGCTTTGCAGCGGCAGTTGAACTAAATGCTAGTTCTTGAACAATTCGGCGTCGATTAGCGGTAATCTACATGGGCGTAAAGCCCTTCTACGAAAGGCACACATTCAGAAAATAGAAGCTTTTGCTGCTGAATATAATAAGTGCAGTCCCAACGCAGAAAAAAAAAGTGGCGAAATATTTTTTTCATTGATGCTACCAGATACTGAAGAAAAAGTGGTGTTATCAACAAGAAAACGACCCGAAACATACATCGATGTTGGTAGCTGAGTGCTTTAAGGATGCAAATGTGATCTGTATGCCTAGTCAATCTCCTAATCCCAACCCGATTGAGAATTTGTGGAAAGACGTTAAGAGATTGGGAGTCATTTCACTTCAAAATAAGGGCAATTGTGGCGAAAAGCAAACGAACTTTGAGATTATACCCCAATGGAAACCTGCCAAAAGTTACTTCAATCAACGCCGAATAGAATTGGAAAACTTATGAAAAACCAGGGAGGATATACGGGTTTTTGAAAACCTATGGACGGAAAAAAGAAAAACTTGATTTGTTTTGTTTTTATTAAAAAAAAAAATTTACAAATATTATTTTGACCAATGCTATTTCTTGTTTTGAAAAAATTTTCAGTTTTAATATTCGGAATACGAGTTTTTGACATATTTAGGTTTAATAAAGTACACCAAAGAAAACTAACTAAAAAAAAAAACTAAAAAAAAATAGTTTTAATGTCAAGTATTTCAATGTTATTAAGTAAAAACTGCTAGGTGTATAGTATATTTTGTCCATAAGTGTATATGCATTCAAACACAAACGTACAATATACATATAAACGGCGTAAGAGCTTATATATTGTTAAAATGTTAAATATAATAATAAGTGTAATATACCTAACTACGTTCTAACTACACTTAATTACTTACCAATACGCACATATATATTTGGATATTAAAATTTTTGTTTTTGCTTTGCCGTTTGGTTTTATTTGACGAATGCTGCTTGCTGCTGAATGCTGCTGAGAAAAAAAGATAATGAAAATGTATTAGGGATTGCTATCGATTGTAAGAAATGGATTGATAAATGTTATTCTGGCTTGGCTTTAGGCGGAGCAACCGGTCGCAGTGAACTACGGAATTCATAATATAGATTTGCACTATCGTACAAAGAAAAAAATCGAACTAAGTAGATTGCGCCCTAAAGAAAAATTGTATATTAATATTTGGGTATGAGGAAGTTTTACGTACATTTAGTTTTGAGCCCCTAAGTCATTATAACTCCTTACCTTTGTATCGGAATGTACATTAGATAAAATTTTACTCAATATTTTTATTATGGAGTTCAAACGATAATACAAATGGACTGCGCCCGGGGACAAAAAGTATGTTCGCTAGAAAGAAACTTAGAATAGAATTTTTGCAAAAAATATCTGTCTCTCTGGTTCTTGTTTTCACTCATAAATTCTTTGCTTAAATATAAGTATATAATTCATATTTACTAATGTATTTTATTTTCTTATGTATAATATTGTAAATATTAATCAATTACAAAGCTAAGGTATTGATTTTTTAATTATGGCCAAGTATACATACAAGGTCTGTCGCAAAAGAAACAGAACTTTTTAAATATACTTAATTGTTTCTGGTGGCGCCACCTATTGGTGGGTATATGTAACAAAAAGTATGATCTCTTGTTGACATTTCGTAAAAATTTTAAGACAATTGGATAACTACAATCGAAGTTATCGATCAAAAAGTGACAGCAGCTTTTGGTCATCGGTCGTAAAATGCAAAGAGCAAATATTAAATTTTGTTTTAACTTGGGAAAACGTTTACTGAAACATTTCAAATGATGAAAAAAGTTTATGGTGATCAGTGTCTATCCCGTAGTAATGTGCATGAGTGGTTTAAGCGATTCCAAGAAGGTCGTGAGGACCTCTGTGACGATCAGAAGTCAGTCGTCTTCAGAAGTCAAAAATAAAGACAATGCTGCTTTGTTTTTACGATTCCGAGGGTATTGTACACCGAGAGTTCGTCCCACCTGGCCAAACAATTAATGCTGTGTTTTACCTTGGTGTTATGAAGCGTCTTTTGTCACGCATTCGTCGTGCTCGACCACAATACCGTGAGGCAGGGTCCTGGCGCCTGTTGCACGATAATGCGCCGTGTCATCGGTCGACGCTTGTCACTGATCTTTTGACAAAAAACTCCATATTAACCATTAATCACTCACCCTACTCACCTGATCTGGCACCCTGTGATTTTTACCTATTTCATTTGCCCATGAAAGGACACTGGTTTCAGGACATTTCAGCTATCCAAAAGGCGACGACCGATATTCTCAAGAGCATTCCGAAAAATGACCTTAAACACTCATTTGAAATGCTAATTGACCGGGCTAAACGCTGTATCGAAGCACAGGGAAACTACTTTGAATAAAAAAATATAACTTTTGAAAAATATTAATTTTTTGTTGTTTTTTTTAACAGTCCTGTTTCTTTTGCGACAGACCTTGTATGTATTAAGTTTACCAGGAAGTTTGTGACATCTAGAAGAAAACGACGGAAATCATATAATATACATATATATTATGTACATATATAGTATGTACATAAATGAGCAGAGAGACGAGATGAGTCGATTTAGCAATGTCGGTCTATCTGTCCTTCAGTTTTTTTAGATATCGATCTAACGTTTTGTACTCGCACTTTTCACTCCAAGAAGCATCTCATTTGTCGGGACTGAGAAGTAAATTGAATTGTGCTAATTGGGATAAAATCGTGTTCAAAATTGTTTTATTTATGCGAATTATATATGTATGTGTATACTTTTCCAGATATTTGTGTACATTTGTATATACAGTTTGTCAAGAAACTCTTTACACACTGAAAATTTACAGCATTTTTTTACTTTGCATACAAAAACAAACACCTTCTGTTGAATTTCATCAAATTTTTTTAATGTAGAACTGTTGAATAGTATGTGCTTGGTTAATAAGTGCAAAAACAAAAACAAAATATTGCAAGGTTAAAGATTAATTCAACAAAATAGTAGTTTACACATTTTTGACACTGTCAAGAAACTCTTTACACAAAGTGCTTTAGCTACAGTTTAACAAACATATTTAATAACTTATACTATCTTAATCTAATTTTAATATTTGGTATGTCCCCCCTTAGCATTAACTACGTGCTGAAGGCGTTTTTTCATGGAATTAACTAGCTTTTGGACGTCATATTCAGAGGGTATCTTTTGCCACTCTTCAATCACTGCCGTTTTCAGCTCTGTTCGATTTTTTTGGGCACTTTTTTTTTCAAGTGTGTCCATAAATTTTCAATTGGGTTAAGGTCCGGGCTCTGGGGAGGTGTGTCAATCACCTTTTGGCAGTTATAAAGGAGCCATGTCCGCATATTAAGCTCTTCATGCTTGGGGTCATTATCCTGGTAAAATTTATATTTAGGCTTATTGTCGGCAATAACCCCAAATTTTTCGGCACTCTGCTTCAAATGGGTCTTAAGAATTGAGAGGTACTGCTCAGCATTCATAGTATTTTCATTCATAGTATGCATCCCCAAATCATAACCGACAATTTTCAAAATTTAACAGTCGGAATGATATGGCGCTGATCCAACGCTGTTAATGCCTTGCGCCACACTCTGGTTGGTCCATCATTATAATACAGCATGATTTTAGTTTCGTCACAGAAAATGACATCATCCCAATAACCTGCCGGCGTGCTGACCATGTTAACAGCAAAAGTATAACGTTTTTCAACTTTTGGGAAAGCAGCGGTTTCTTTCGCGCAACTCTTGAAGTGTAATGCCGCAGAATTGCTTGGCGTACTGTTTCGTGTGAAACGACTAATTCGGGGATAAAAGGCGGTTATCCCGTTCGCAAAATTTTTTTTACGGCCACCTCCACCTTTGCTTCAAGTTTCATTTTCCGCGCGACTTAAAAACATTATAAATTGTTTTTCTGGAGACAAAAACATTTTTGATAATTCTGCCGTAAGATTTTTCCCAGTTGGTGATTGTATTGAAGGTCAATCTTTTTCCAGGCATTTTAAAAATTTCAAAAAGTCGCTTTATGACACGCGTTCATCAATATTTCACAATTAAATGAGAAAGAATTCAAAAAAACGATGATTGCAAAATCATAGATAGCGGTAAAAGTAAGAAAAACAAAACAGACACAAACAACAAAATGTGTAAGAGTTTCTTGACAGTGTCCAAAATGTGTAAACTAGTATTTTGTTGAATTAATCTTTAACCTTGCAATATTTTGTTTTTGTTTTTGCACTTATTAACCAAGCACATACTATTCAACAGTTCTACATTAAAAAAATTTGATGAAATTCAACAGAAGGTGTTTGTTTTTGTATGCAAAGTAAAAAAAATGCTGTAAATTTTCAGTGTGTAAAGAGTTTTTTGACAAACTGTATGTACATATCAACATAGTTGTTCATAGAAGTTTTCTTTTAACAAAAAATGTTGACGTATTATTTTTGCTTCTTTTGGGCGGTTTTCAATATGTCAAATTCAATTATGAAATGATCAATAAAAAATAAAGTTAGAAGGCTCCAAGCTATTAAATTTTAAGAATGATGGCATTTGATACCAATTAAATTGACAAGTAAAGTTTTACCATTTTCTATAAACATATAGCAATAAATTTGTAACGGAAAGTCTTAGTTTTTTAAATCACACATTTCTTAATGTTGATGTATCTATGAGAAGTGATATGCATTGTACATTGTATATATGTATGTACATATTACATATTGTCTGTTGACAAACTAAAATGTATTACACAAAACGCAAAATATCTGACTATTTAGCCATAGAATACTATGTATTTTTAATTTATTTCAGGAATTAATAAAGTACTCACATAATGTGCCTGAAAATACTAAAGACTTACAAAAAGCCTTGGAACTAATGCTTAGCGTTCCTAATAGAGCATTTCATAATAAACTTTTATCTAGCATAGAAGGATATAGAGGTAATATATATAAAATCGGACGTTTACTTAACCACGATTGGTGGACTATAAAAGATTCTGCTCAAAAATCTCACGATCGATATTTATTTTTATTTAAATCGAGGATTTTAATCTCTAATCTAAGGAAAATAAATGAAGAACGGTCAATTTTTGTTTTACAAAACATTATTAAACTACCAGACTGCAATATTGAGAATAATGTCGCCGAAAATGTGTTATACATAACAGGAAAACCGGGAAAGCAAAACACATGTTTGCCAATTACATTAAAACCTCACAAAATAGATATACGGGAACGATGGTTTCAAGAAATTGTTTCATACATAGATGATGAATCGGCATTACAGGAACA
The DNA here is from genome assembly GCF_024586455.1 of Bactrocera neohumeralis. Lineage (NCBI taxonomy): Eukaryota > Metazoa > Arthropoda > Insecta > Diptera > Tephritidae > Bactrocera > Bactrocera neohumeralis. The sequence goes on along the minus strand of NC_065921.1, from coordinate 30,934,011 downwards.
TTTTGCTGATGATTTGCGTATTGATTCCTCACAAGTACTGCATGAAAATGAGTTACTTCTTCACTTACCGCAGAAGGCTGAGGCACATAATCCCTATTCTGGAATAAAAGCCTCAGATGTGGCCCATGATTACTATTTAACTGACGAAGAAAGGAAAAAATACTTAGAAGAACAGACAATTTTGCTTTCGAACAGAAATAAACAACAACATGAAGCAGTTGAGAGTAAAATATTTGAAGAGAATAAACACTCACTTATTAAAACTGAGGAATCACGTGTGAAGGAAAAAGAAAAATGCTTAGAAGATCATACACAATTGCATCCAGATAGAAATATACAGCATTTTGACAGTACAATAACAAAAGAGAATGAAAACTCTCTTACTAAAAGTGATGAATTATTTGAGGAAGAAAGGATAGACTTTTCCGATATGGTAACAGAAAATGCTTTGTTATCGAAAAAGAAAGATGATTCCATAAATAATGCAAATGATACAATGCTGATTGAAAAAGATGTAATTTTGAACCAACAGTGTAGGGATGCATCAACTGATGATATAGAATTAATTAATAAATGTAAGGATTTTTCCAATATTAGAATGTTATCCGATGGATCTGTTGGTAAGAATAGCGAAATATCAAATAATTCACAAATTAAGTCCTCACTAAATTTATTATCACCGCCATTGTCAAAAATTAATGAGACACCTAAAGAAGTAGCGAGCAGTAAAAAAATTACTTTAAGTGATATTCCTTTTTATACTGAATCATCCAAATTTATTATTAACACTACAGCAGCTTCAGACGAAAATAATAGTAAATCTACAAATATGAATGTTACTAACATAAAGGATAGTGCTTCTTTACAGCAATGGTCTAATACTTTAACGAACCTAATCAGTTTGCCATATCAAGGCGGAGGAACTTCAAACCCTCCTCCGCCTTTACCGCCTAACTTTCATCGCATGCCTGGCTTCTTTGAACCTTTACCACGCATATCATACGAAACTTCAATTGAAATTTTAATAGTAAAAGCTCGTCCACCTTCGCCACCTCCTTTGCCGCAATCTATAAAAAAGCTTATAGTGCATAATGAAAGCTTAGAGCAAAAATCTGAAAACTTCTTAAAAGGAATTTATGACTCCCAAAATTTTGATACTTCAGTTCATACGGCTAAACAAAAATTACGTTTTATTAAAAGCGCTGTAATTAAATCAACTGATTCTACTAAATACGCTGAAGATACAGTTAAAAAAGCTAAAGCTCGTGATTTTCTACACATATTTACTCCTCCATTGAAAACTAAAAGACCCATCTACGAGATCGTGGAAGTTCCATATACTAACGACCAATCCCAAGAACACATTGAAAATATTCATGAGGAACACAAGGAAGTAGGCACAGAAATTGAAGTAACAGACTCAAACATTTCCAAAATGGAAGACTATACAACTGGATATTCTGCTAAATATTCGCGGAGGCGCGCTGAATGTAAGTTACCTTACTTGTTGGTAAAAAAAGAACATACTTACCATACATACATATTATGTTCGATTGTAATCAATGTTATATACCATATATTAGGAGTTACGTGTACGGACATGTGTACTTACATTTATTTATATATTTTTTTACATTTACGAATAAACTGGAGTTTCTGGTATAAAATCAACTGTATTTGTTAAAGCTCAAACAATAGCTGAATTTCATTCTAAATATTTTTTTTCAATATTTCTTTATTTATTGGATCTGCTTGGTAAAGCCTATCAATAAGTATTAAAATCTTAAATGTGTAAAAACTAAAGAAGCTCAAGAATGTGGTTGAGCTTTTTTGGTAGAACGTTGCTCTCTAGTAGGCTGGTAGATCACTTCTTTTTAAAGGCGTTTGATTGCAGAAATTTGCCAAGACATTAGCAAATGGGTTTGGATGTTTGCGAAGTTTAGAAATATATCTCATTCTGCTGTCCTCTATCTCCTTCTTTCTTCTTCTTCTTAATTGGCGTAGACACCGCTTACGCGATTATAGCCGAGTTAACAACAGCGCGCCAGCCGTTTCTTCTTTTCGCTACGTGGCGCCAATTGGATATTCCAAGCGAAGCCAGGTCCTTCTCCACTTGGTCCTTCCAACGGAGTGGCGGTCTTCCTCTTCCTCTGCTTCCCCCGGCGGGTACTGCGTCGAATACTTTCAGAGGTGGAGTGTTTTCGGCCATTCGGACGTAGCCGCTGTCTTTTAATTCGTTGAACTATGTCAATGACGTGGTATATCTCATATAGCTGATCGTTCCATCGAATGCGATATTCGCCGTGGCCAACTCGCAAAGGACCATAAATCTTTCGCAGAACCTTTCTCTCGAAAACCGCAACGTCGACTCATCGGTTGTTGTCATCGTCCAAGCCTCTGCACCATAAAGCAGGACGGGAATAACAAGTGACTTATAAAGTTTGGTATTTGTTCGTCGAGAGAGGACTTTACTTCTCAATTGCCTACTCAGTCAGAAGTAGCACCTGTTGGCAAGAGTTATCCTGCGTTGGATTTCCAGGCTGACATTGTTGGTGGTGTTGATGCGGTTCCAAGATAAACAAAATTATCTACGACTTCAAAGTTATGACTGTCGACAGTGACTTGAAAGCCAAGTCGCGAGTGCGACGACTGTTTGTTTGATGACAGGAGATATTTCGCCTTGCCCTCGTTCACTGCCAGACCCATTTGCATTGCTTCCTTGTCCAGTCTGGAGAAAGCAGAACGGCGCGGGTGTTGAGGCCGATGATATCAATATCATCGGCATACGCCAGCAGCTGTACACTCTTATAAAAGATTATACCAGCTCGATTAAGTTCTGCAGCCTGGACTATTTTCTCCAGCAGCAGGTTGAAGAAGTCGCACGATAGGGAGTCGCCTTGTCTGAAACCTCGTTTGGTATTGAACGGCTCGGAGGGGTCCTTCCCGATTCTGACGGATCTTTTCGTGTTACTCAACGTCAGTTTACACAGCCGTATCAGTTTTGCGGGGATACCAAATTCACACATCGCGGCATAAAGGCAGCTCCTTTTCGTGCTGTCGAAAGCAGCTTTGAAATCGACGAAGAGGTGGTGTGTGTCGATTCTCCTTTCACGGGTCTTTTCAAAGATTTGGCCCATGGTGAATAACTGGTCGGTTGTTGATTTTATCCGATGGTTACTCGTCGTTAATATGATTTTATGCTGACGGAATACATATACACACATCAAAACATCGATATTCGAGTAGAGAAATAGCGAATCGAAGATGTCTAATAAAAAAAACTGAGTACTTTTAATATTTTATAATTATAATTAACTAAATAACCAAACATATCAAACAAAGATTTTCTATTTGCATTCTCCTGCTATTTTTGCATTCGAGGTTTATGCATATATAAATCAATTAACTGTTATCTCAAACAAAATTTTAAAAAATACTCCAGAAAAATGTTGCCAAATGTTCAAATTTAATACCAAAATAATGGTTTGTTGCGCGCGACTTTTCGTTTTGTTCAGCGATGAAGCTCACTTTTGGTTGAATGGGTACGTCAATAAACAAAATTGTCACATTTAGAGTGATAATATCCACAGCCGTTTTGGCTAGGATACCAGGTGTGCTTTTTCGAACAGGTTGCATACTCAGCTTGCGTTAAGAAACCGCTCAACATTGCCGAAGAATCGATTATTCATATTGTAACAGTTGACTCGGGTCGGTACATCAATTGATCAACAACATAGATAATATTGTCCGAAACTCCTCTTTTTGCTTGTAAAGAGAGACCAGGCGGTTTAGTTTTGCAGATTTTTTCAGATTTTTTAGTGAATTTTACAATTTTTTTTTTGAAGAAAGTACAGGAGTGACTATTGTTTTACGTAGCAGTATCAAATAACAACGTATAATATTTAAATATTTTAATTAGAATTCTTTGACAAGTGTAAACTTATACTTCGAAATAATTTATCAAACAACTATGTATTTGGTTTTCAAACAGATAAATAGCCAGGAAAAAGAAATAATGTAAATATTTAGGTTGTTCAAAATATGTAAGTGCTTTGAAATATTAAAACAGTTTATTATGTTGAGGTTTAAGAACAAATTGGTTATTGTAAATGTACTTACACATTTATATAAGGGCCTAATTCTCTTATGTGAAATGGAATCAAAAATATCCAAAAAATTTACAACAATAATCTCAAAAGAACCAAATGTCATAAGATCTGTGCATTTTGACAGTCTTCTCGTTTCGTACCATGTTTTGCATGATCAATGACATGTGTATTTTATTCCACTGTCATAAGGTACATAGCTATTTCATATTTTCCCTTAAAAACGAACTGCTTTAGCAATGCGGACAACAGCAGTCAGCTGATATTCAATGTAATTCAAAATGTCTGACATGGAAGAAATGTTAGTTCAAATTTGTATACGGAATTTTAATATATGTACTATACAAATTTATTTATTTTGTTCATTTGAGGTCTGGAACACAATAAACCGAAAACATATGTTCTTATCACAAAAATCTGTTATTTTGGTTTGTTTACATTTTCATCTGTCAAAATAAACCTAAAGTTGTGCACTATGTTCAATTGAATTGATTTAATTGTCTTTTCGGGACCAGTATTTGTTGCGATTAATTATACTCCTTTTTGCTCACTGAAAGAAATACTCAAATGGTAGATAAACAATAACAAAACAAAAAATAATATTTTTTATTAATTTTATTATCTATAAGTTTCACGGCTATGTTTTTGCACGACTTCAGAATTCGGAATATGCTTATTTATTTCGATATCTATTATTACTTACTTTATAGATTTCTACATTAATGTCTCAAGCTAAGTGGTTTTGTTCACAGCTATATGTAGCTAATAAAATTTCCTACAAGTTCGTGGAAAAATCAGGTTTAGAGCCCCGTACTACCTCGTCGGTGTGAGTTTCGACTTTGCCGCCATGGGCATTTTGTGTTTAAAGTCAAAGCGATGCCATAAAATGCCTCTGAGCTATAGACATTTTAAGATAAAAAATCACGATTGTCGTATTTTTCAATGGAAAATTTTTACATGCCTTGGTCCAGTCCTTCATGTTAATATGAAGGGCTCAAATTTTCCGAGAATTTTTTTTTGGGGTATTTCCAAGGAAATTTCATTAGGGAATTGAAAAAAATAAATAATTAAAAAAAACACAATAATATATATATATATGTTATTTGTTTGAACAGTTGTGATGCTCTTAGCAATTCGTTTCAGCAACTTTGTGTGTATAGTTTAAAATCCCTGCGTAAACTGTTTTCAGCACTTACTATTGGGATTAACCTGATGGTCAACTTCGAATTACTCTGGTCACATAATTATATATGCAATACTTCAACTTTAATTATATTAAAAAATAAAACTGAATTCAAATAATTTTCTTAATTAAAAAACATAATAGTTTCTGAAATTTCCATTTAAAATATTTATATGTGAAAAAAATTATTTCAATACTACTATTGGATTTTTCAAATAAGGGATTGTGTTACCCTAACTAATTGCACACAGGCATATCAATTTTGTCTCGTTCGGTCAAAATTGCATGTTTTGGTTGTTTAGGGTTGTCAAATTGCTTGGAACATTCTGAAGTTTGGCAGAGATCATCAATCGATTCAAATCTGGACTGCCTTATGTCCAGCCACTTCAGCAATACAATTTTCCGAGAGTTAAATAACACTTTTGTCTTCTTCTTTGTCTTGCTGGAAAATCCATTCAACATCATTGAAATCAACAGCAAAATCAAGGAGACTCGTGCTTTAATTAATTTATTTAATGTTTCATTGCGACTTTATATTCGTAGGATTAGTGCTAGGGTGTCATTACCATATATGTACATATTATTTCAACACTGGATTACATATTTGGGGATTTTAATACCAGATAGGGATACATATACAGCATGCGAATCCTTTTGTGTTAAAAAAACTATAATATACATATATTTATTAACATGTTAAAAACCTGCTGTACTTAAATAATTGTTTAGAAGCCATTCACACGGACATAAATACCCAATAATATCATAAAATAATGTTGCCTTCGGATTAATTTCGAAATATTGAAAATTGAATTGTAAAACCCTGTAAAATATATATAGTATACATGATATGTATATACTTGAGTAGTAAATAATTGATAGAAATTTTTCAATATCTTAGAAATTAGTAAATTAAATAGGCATTCAGACGCTAAATATTAATAAAATCGAACATATTGCTAAATTAGACATGTGTATCTCTGTTCAATCATTAATACCGATGTGATTCAAATATATACTTATGTATTATACGTACCACAATATGCATGCGTGTGTCAAATTCACATATTCAACACTGAGTTATATCTTTTTTTTTGCAAGTGAGTTCGACCACTCGAGATTATGAGAGAGGTTCTTCATATGACAATTACGGAGACAATTTGAGAAGTACAGCAAGCTCAAGAATAGAGAGGAGGAAACAAGACGATCATAGATCTATATTTTCCTCAAGCCGAGCAGAAAGCAGAAATGAAGAATACTATGGGTCGAGAATCGCAACGCGATCATCCTCACGCATGATGGAAGAAAACAATTTAAAATCGTTAGAAAAACCCGAAATTCTTCGACCAGCAAAAAGCGCACAGGTTAAACGTAAGCATACTTTTTAACATTTCTTCGAATGTTTTTAAAATATATTTTATTTAACTAAACTTACTACTCATACATATATGCTTCTCCTCTTTTATATGGAATGCAGATTAAAATATTTTCAAGCGATTGTCACGAACGTATGCGAAATATATTTAAATACAAGCATTATATCTAAAAAAATTTTAAGGAAAAGTCACAAAATTATTATTATTATTAGATTGAGATTTGTCATAGCTGTTCCGTAGAAAAAATAGGTCAATAAAAATTGCAATATCTTGCAGTGAGTATAATACTCAGACTTGTTAATCTAACGATGCCTGCCATAAACTAAAATTAAAGGAGGGCTTTCCGTAGACTCACATACAAGGTCTGTCGTAAAAGAAACAGAACTTTTTAAATATAACTGTTTCTGGTGGCGTCACCTATTGGTGGGTATATGAAATAAAAAGTTTGATCTCTTGTTGACATTTCGTAAAAATTTTAAGACAATTGGATAACTACAATCGATGTTATCGATCAAAAAGTGACAGCAGCTTTAGGTCATCGGTCGTAAAATGCATTTTGAACAAAGAGCAAATATTAAGTTTTGTTTTAAACTTGGGAAAACGTTTACTGAAACATTTCAAATGATGAAAAAAGTTTATGGTGATCAGTGCCTATCCCGTAGTAATGTGCATGAGTGGTTTAAGCGATTCTAAGAAGGTCGTGAGGATCTCTGTGACGATCAGAAGTCGGGCCGGCCAAAATCAGTGATTACCCAAAACAATATTGAAAAAGTGCAGGAATCTATTAAGAATGAGCCGAAATCTTCTTTGCGTTACATGGAAATGGAGTTAAACATCACCATTCCATTCATCGCATTTTGATAGATAAATTGGGTCTGCGGAAGGTGTGCTCCAAGTTTGTTCCGCACAAATTGACTGAAGAGAAAAAATTGCTACGAATCCTACATTTTAAGGATTTGATTAAGGAGTCGAGAAAGGATATAAACTACAAATATTCGATTGTGACTGGTGATGAAACGTGTTGCCTTCAATATGATCCCGAAACCTAACGTCAAAGTGCCGAATGGAAGCATCCAGACGAGCCATCACCGAAAAAAAGTCGTCTTCGGAAGTCAAAAATAAAGACAATGCTGATTTGTTTTTACGTTTCCGAGGGTATTGTACACCGAGAGTTCGTCCCACCTGGCCAAACTATTAATGCTGTGTTTTTCCTTGGTGTTATGAAGCGTCTTTTGTCACGCATTCGTCGTGCTCGACCACAATACCGTGAGGCAAGGTCCTGGCGCCTGTTGCACGAAAATGCGCCGTGTCATCGGTCGACGCTTGTCACTGATTTTTTGACAAAAACCTCCATATTAACCATTAATCACTCACCCTACTCACCTGATCTGGCACTCTGATTTTTACCTATTTGGAAAACTTCATTTGCCCATGAAAGGACACTGGTTTCAGGACATTTCAGCTATCCAAAAGGCGACGACCGATATTCTCAAGAGCATTCCGAAAAATGACCTTAAACACTCATTTGAAATGCTTATTGACCGAGCTAAACGCTGTATCGAAGCACAAGGAAACTACTTTGAATAAAAAAATATAACTTTTGAAAAATATTAAATTTTTGTTATTTTTTTAACAGTCCTGTTTCTTTTGCGACAGACCTTGTATGTACTTGCATAACTTCCTTCATATTCAGCGCTAAACCATCCTATAGTGAAGAAAACATGTCCACTTAATTACATTCAAATATCACAGATATTATATTAACCAATAAAAAAAATATAAAGTCAACTAGTAAGAAGGATACATACATATATCGGGTATATTTAGGCTAGGAGAAGTTCTGAGCTAATTATAGTTATTTAATTTTGACATTAAACTAATATACCTTCGTGTAATATTATATGTAGTGTAAGGGGTTGGTCTAATTCATGGACTTTCAGTCATTTTTACAACTTTCGTTATGAAAAGGACCTCTCTGAATTTAAATAAGATAACACAGACTTTGACCAATGTATACGGATGATACTCAGTTATAGCCTCCTTGCTGTATTCGGTATAAAGGGACTTGCAAAGTTATAGTCTGGTTCAATTTGCCACTTAAGGCCACTTTGTGGATATGGCAATGGTCCGATTTTGGCCACCGTTTTTACTCAATAAAGACATCATCCGAGTTCAACTCATTTGATCCTCCTGAGACGTATCAAATAGTATTAAGTATTGTTAATCTGCAACATGTTTATAAAAAAATTAATGCTTAATAAATACAAAAAAATGCAAGCCTTGTAAAAGCCTCCTTTGTACGTATACAATAACTATATTTTAGTTGCAAATGTTTTTCAACATACATTTATGCGATACCTTACAATAGTGTTTTGTTGGTACAATATTTTCGAAATTTAAAACTTTTATAGCTGGAGAGTCTGCTCATTTCGAGGTTCAATTTGTTGAAAAACCAGGATTAGTGGTTTGGTTAAAAGATAACAAGCCCTTGGAAGATAAACTTGCTGACCGAGTTGTGCAAACAGAAGCAGCGATGAATTCATACCGACTGGATATTAAGAATTGCAGGTAATTTTCATTTAATTTAAAATTATTAAATATAAAATTGTTTACTTAGCAAAGAATCAGATTACAGCATAAATCTCAATTTATATCAGTACGAGGTGTGTTCAAAAAAACCGATAATTTTCGTTTTTGAAAAAAATTGCTTATTCATTCTTCTACATTAAGGGGGTATTCTAGTCTAGAATTTTGAAAAAAATCATTTTTTTTTTGCATATTCTTAAAGACTGGACCTTTAAGAATATATTCCCCAAAGGAATTTTTAAAATTCCTATTATTTACCGACTGCCTGCAGTTAGACTCAAATCTTTAATCGCGTTTTTCTCGAAACTACTATTTTCAACACCTCTGACATGATTTCTCAAGTTCTAATGAACCGATTAACTTGAAATTGAAATGTTGTCGCCTTTAAAATAGTCCCCATTCCATACTATGCACTTATGCTAGCGCTTCTTTCAATCGTAAAATTACTTCTCAAACTCGATTTGTGGTATAGCCTCATCGCTTTCACCGATGCGCTTTCAATGTCATTAATCTTGTAAAACGGCTTAACGTTCTCTTTTTTGAGGAATATGGAGTCTTCGTCTTCGTCATCGTTACAGTATTGTTTTTGATCAGAAAGCATAAGCTTATACGAAACGAAAATCGTCAACCTCATAAAAACATGTCTAAACTTAGCGGCTGCTACAGACAAAGTAAGAAATGAATCTTCTTCTTCCTTACTGGCGTAGACACTACTTACGCGGTTATTCCAAGCGAGGCCAGGTCCTTCTCCACCTCTGCGTCGAATACTTTCAGAGCTGGATAAAACTCGTAACGTCGACTTATCAGATGTTGTCATCATCCATTCCTCTGCACCATATAGCCAGACGGGAATAATGAGTGACGTATACAGTTTGGTCTTTGTTCGTCGAGAGAGGACTTAACTTCTCAATGGCCTACTCAGTCCGAAGTTGAACGTGTTGGCAAGATTGTTATTGGTGTTAATACTAGTTCGAAGATAGACGAAATTATCTATGAATTCGAAATTATGACTGTCAGCAGTGACGTGGGAGCCTAGTCGCGAGTGCGACAACTGTTTGTTTGAGGACAGGAGTCGGACACTACCTGACTCATTTGCTTTGCTTCCTAATCCAGTCTGGAGAAAGAAGAACTCACGGCGCGGATGTTGAGGCTCGATATTAATATTATAAGCATCGATTAAGTTCTGCAGCTCGAATTATTTTCGCCAGCAGCAGATTGAAGAAGTCGCACGATGGGGAGTCGCCTTGTCTGAAACCTCGTTTGGTATCGAACGGCTCGGAGAGGTCCTTACCGATCCTGACGGAGCTTTTGATGTTGCTCAACGTCAGTTTACACAGTTGTATAAGTTTTGCGAGGATTTCAAATTCAGACTTAAAGGCAGTCACCAAGAACGATCTTGACATCGTGACGGGTGCAGCTCTCAAAAGTGTACTCCAAGCACTCATAGAAGGTATCTTTGGTCACATTGTCCTTCGCTTCCGTCGGGCCCGAGCGCATATCAGCGATATGTTGAAGAACTTAGCTTTGCTGATTTTGTTTGATGCTAGACGTTCATCTACTTGGAAGTTGTCGGCGATGGAGTCTCTCTCCCACCACGAATCCAACACCGAATTTGCGCTCCTCTATTTGGCCACTGTAGTAAATTCCACAAAGACCTACTCGTTTCAGTCCTTGTCCAATCGCACTGCTTGGATAGCGGTATTATCAGCCTTTATTTTCACAAAGACAACAACCAGCTGGGCAGCGGCACCTTCCCATTTAAAGGACCGGAGATTCAAGTGAATGCCTTTAAATCGTTAACCTTAATGCGTTTGCTATGGTCGTTATTAAAAGGGGGGTTTCTCTAAGGAATGAATACAGCTGAAAATTTTGAAATTGAAATTGACAAGTGGACTTTACACATAAAAATATTTTTGGTTTACTAATGAAAACGATAATGTAATGTTTAAATTATTATTTAATATAAACTAATATCGATGTTGGGGAAAATAACTCACACAAAACGCAATTAATCTAAAATCTCTAAACTGAAGCTGACTTTTTACCATCAACATTGATCATTGTGTGAGATTTATTTGGTAACAGATATTCGGAGAGAATCCTTTCATGATAATAATACGTCTGTATGTTTAATGCAAATTGGGTGGAATAGCTTCTTTACAACAACATAAGATAAACATCCCATGATAGCTTCCTATTCGACATGACTATCTATAATGGTTTCCATTCTAATTTTAAAGAACTCAGTTCCATACAACGGGTATTTTTGAAACTATGTATTACAATTACAAAACTGTCCAACAAAAGGTGTTCATCGCCCTCCCTTAAGGGGGCCTGGTTTAGAGGCTTCAAAAAATCTATTTTTTTGAGGATTTTTTTGGGAAGGAAAGAAATAATTGATTAAAGCGAAATTTCTAGGGTTTATAGTTATATATTTAAGCATCATTCACAAATTTTTTTGGATACAAAATCTTTGATATTCCGACTTTGCGCGAACAACTTTTTTTGGATTCTACTCATTTTGATCTTTACTTTCGGTCGGATACGCGTAAATCCACGTTTCGTCATTTCTTACAATTTCATAAAATTCGTATCGCTCTTAATGAAAAATCTTAAAGTTGAGGCCACTGGCTTCAAATATCGGTAGAAAATTTTAATAATTTCGACTCGTTGTTGGATTGTATATCTTTCCATGATGAAATGGTAACATTTATCCCGAACAATTTACACCAGAGGGCTTTTTTTTGAGCGATCGACAAATTGTGGGACCAACGTGAAAATTTTTTTTTTACAGTCAAATATCCATGCAATATAAAATGTAAGCTGCTCCCACTAATCAGGATAGGTTACAAAACGATCTGGCAATATAACACAACATCAATAATTTCCGGAACAACAACTGATTTTCGACGACCTCCACGAAATCCGTCTTGAAGTGATCTACGTACTCGATTATATTCTCTGGCTCTTGATATCTTATAACATTAAGTAAGACACTTTTGTTAGCATTTTGTCCTTCGGTAGTAAATTCACCTACTCTTCTTTATTTGTTTTATGATATGAATCTTATATTAAAAAACTGGGTTAAAATGGTATCTTAAATTTAACCATCATTGCCTTATAATAAATAATTACAATTTTTTATAAATAATATAATAATATCTAGAAACGATAATATGTCTAAACATTATTTTTGCAATAATATTTTTTATTCTAGTGAGTCTGATGCTGGTACTTACACTGCAAAAGCAATATCTGGAATTGAAAACGTGACATGTTCCGCCCAACTTGCAGTAGGACAAGGTAAGTCTAAAATTGACAAAATTTTTGATTTTTTATTGATATAATCACCAGAAGAAAAATTGGAATATATAACTTTTCAAAGATCTAAACATTTAAATTCGTTATCGGTTTATTTTTATCCTTTGAAGCGAATGACTATGCTTTGTGGGATGTATTTTTGCTACAAGACGGGGAAAAGTTAGCTAACCTGGTACCGATAGGTTACCAGTGAGGGCTTTTTTGGTAATGCTTACTGTGTAGCATGATGCAACCAGTTCAAAAAGCGATTCTGGCATATTGATTGAAATTTCAAAAAAGTAAGGGAAACCCATTGACTATTTTTTAATGAAATGGTCGATCGGTTACTTCGTCAATTGATATATATAATAGGTTATGTTTTGGCTATAACTGTCCAATATGTCATTCCCTTGCTTCTTAAAAAGTTGGAACTTTAATTTAAAATTTTAATTTTGTTTTTAATAGATAAACATGTAGTATTGGGTCCGATTGAATTTGAAAAACACGCTGACTCTAACTTTTGAAAGGTTATCCTTTTCACCCAACACTTATGGGGTTAAATTTATGTGGAAAAATACTTATCTGCCTTTCGTCGGTTCCTTTAATGTACGAGTGTCTATGTTGGGTGTTGTAAGTTGAAATGTCTCTGTTGACTGCTTAAATTGAATTGCGTTCTCCGTCGGCTGTTTGAATTGAAGTGTGTGTCCCAAATGTTAGATGTTCATGCCCTCGTCTCGGACGCGAGAAGTCCTCTCCAAGCTCTTTCAGAGCATCTTCCTTTTTGACGATTCTAAGCATATCGCTGTACGACATGTTTCCAGTGCCCGCAATTATAATTGCATCGGGCCTCGGACGTCGAGCAAAAACAGCCTTCTTAATAGAGTTTTGTGCTTTTCTTTCACCTGTGTCCATTCATTTCCTTTTTCCTCTTCCTTTCGTTGTTTTTGGAATGTTTACTTCATTCCTCTTGCACAGGGTGGTCCTCTTTTGGACTTCCTCTTGGCTGGCTTACAAGCCGAAAACGAAGAGGACACTAGTATCGCAGTTGGCAATCAAAAAACCATGATGAGGTTGAGGTATTGAGTAAATAAACGAATTCATAGTCACTTACAACAGTTCAAGCAGGTTTCTATCACTCATTGACGATATTACGGAAGTATAATATTGAAATCACATTTATATGCAACCCAAAAGCACAAAGTTTTAAATTTGAAGATAGGTGAGTTTTATGCCTTTATTGGCACTAACTTCCTTATGGAATACCACAAACTTTCAATCGTATACTATTCGTGACAACCGAAAAGGGATATCCTAAAAACATAATAGCTGATAAAAAATGAAAAGAGGATATAGTGGTTTTAGATTATCCTCTATCGGCACAAGCTTCAGCAAGTGGATGTATCGGGTGATTTTTTTGAGGTTAGGATTTTCATGCATTAGTATTTGACAGATCACGTGGGATTTCAGACATGGTGTCAAAGAGAAAGATGCTCAGTATGCTTTGACATTTCATCATGAATAGACTTACTAACGAGCAACGCTTGCAAATCATTGAATTTTATTACCAAAATCAGTGTTCGGTTCGAAATGTGTTTCGCGCTTTACGTCCGATTTATGGTCTACATAATCGACCAAGTGAGCAAACAATTAATGCGATTGTGACCAAGTTTCGCACTCAGTTTACTTTATTGGACATTAAACCAACCACACGAATGCGTACAGTGCGTACAGAAGAGAATATTGCGTCTGTTTCTGAGAGTGTGGCTGAAGACCGTGAAATGTCAATTCGTCGCCGTTCGCAGCAATTGGGTTTGTGTTATTCGACCACATGGAAGATTTTACGCAAAGATCTTGGTGTAAAACCGTATAAAATACAGCTCGTGCAAGAACTGAAGCCGAACGATCTGCCACAACGTCGAATTTTCAGTGAATGGGCCCTAAAAAGTTGGCAGAAAATCCGCTTTTTATCGACAAATTTTGTTCAGCGATGAGGCTCATTTCTGGTTGAATGGCTACGTAAATAAGCAAAATTGCCGCATTTGGGGTGAAGAGCAACCAGAAGCCGTTCAAGAACTGCCCATGCATCCCGAAAAATGCACTGTTTGGTGTGGTTTGTACGCTGGTGGAATCATTGGACCGTATTTTTGCCGTTGGACGCAACGTTACGGTGAATGGCGATCGCTATCGTTCGATGCTAACAAACTTTTTGTTGCCAAAAATGGAAGAACTGAACTTGGTTGACATGTGGTTTCAACAAGATGGCGCTACAGAACAATTCATCTCAAGAAATGGACCCGTAAGTTGGCCACCAAGATCATGCGATTTAACGCCTTTGACTATTTTTTTGGGGCTACGTCAAGTTAAAGTCTACAGAAATAAGCCAAACTATTCCAGCTTTGGAAGACAACATTTCCGAAGAAATTCGGGCTATTCCGGTGGAAATGCTCGAAAAAGTTGCCCAAAATTGGACTTTCCGAATGGACCACCTAAAACGCAGCCGCGGTCAACATTTAAATGAAATTATCTTCAAAAAGTAAATGTCATGAACCAATCTAACGTTTCAAATAAAGCACCGATGAGATTTTGCAAATTTTATGCGTTTTTTTTAAAAAAAGTTATCAAGCTTTAAAAAATCACCCGATATAACAAAACGATATGTTTGGCATCCAATTTCTATGAATCGGAGTCTGCGATCATTTCAAGAAAAGACCAAAAAGGTATTGTGAATGCTGTTATTTGTCTAATAGTTGTAAAAGCCTATAATTCGTGTATGGGTGGAGTTTATCATGCCGATCAACAGTGAAATGGTTATGGCCTTGACAGGAAATCTAAAAAGTGATGACATCGAATTTTTTGGGCACTATAAGAAATTGCGTTCGTTAATATCTATGTGATTTACTGTCAGTCGTTTGAGAAATAAATATACGCTTCTACAATTAAGGAGATCTGTTAATTTAGGGTCATGACCCAAAAATATGTCAACTTGAAACGGAAAAGCTTTCAATCTAAAGGTAACGATGGTTCTCCAGACGATAACCCCAAGAGAAATATAAAACAAATTGAGTCCGTTTGCAAAGATTTTTTTAATTGGGAAAGCTCAGTGTACATTGGTCAGTTCTCGTTAACATTTGTGAGTTTTGTTCGTCGAGAGAGCACTTTATTTCTCAATTGCCTACTCAGTCCGAAGTAGCACCTGTGGGCAAGATATTGTTGTTGGTGTATGTCGATCCACGGGTGTTTTCCAGTTTTCGCACATTGTAGGGTCTCCCTTTTTGTGGATTGGGCAGAGCGCACTTAAATTCCAATCTTTGGGAATGCTTTCATGTGACCATGTTCTACAAAGAAACTGATGCATTAACCTTATCAGTTCTTCGCCGCCGTGTTTAAATAGCTCGGCCGGCAATCTATCGACCCCCGCCGCTCTGTTGCTCTTCAGGCGGGTAAATGTTATTCGAACTTCTTCATGGTCGGGCAATGGAACGGGGTCCGGGGAATCGGGTTCGCCTTCTTCCGGCGTTATACTTTCACTGCCATTCAGCAGGCTGGAGAAGTTTTCCCTGCATAATTTTAGTATGCTCTGGGCGTCAGTCACTAGATCACCTCTGTGAGTTCTACAAGAGTATGTTCTGGTCGTGAAATCTTCTGTTAGTTGCCGCATCTTTTCGTAGAATTTAGAGCATTACTCCTGTCGGCCAGTTCGGTCAGTTACCTTATACCGAATTGCTGATGAGTGCCCTCATAGAGCAGGAGTGCAAGAGGAAATAGTTCGGCTGTCTGTTGTGATTGCAGCTTCTCGACGTTGAACCTTCCTTGTGTTTGTTGACGTGCGTTTTTTTGCTGCACAGAGGCCGGTGCGTATCTTGGCTGCAACAAGATAGTGGTCCGAGTCGATGTTAGCACCTCGGAGCATGGGCACGTCTAGAACACTGGAGACGGGTCTTCCGTCTATCACAACATGATCGATCTGGTTGGTGACTTTTCGATCCTGAGACAGCCATATAGCTTAGTGAATTTTGCTATGCTTGAATATAGTACTACAGATAACCATGTTTCGGGCCCCATCGAAGTCGATTAGCTTCAATTCATTTAGGCATATTTCCTTATAGAGGCTGAATTTGTCAACCCTGGCGTTAAAATCGCAAAGCACGATTTTGACATCGTGGCGGGGACAGCTCTCATAATTGCTTGTCAAGCGCATTTTTGGTCACATCGTCTTTCTCTTCCGTCGGGGCATGGGCGCAATCAGAACTAGTACCTACCGCTTCAATGTATTAATAAATCGTCTTATCACCTACAAATAAAAATGTACGGCTTGGTTTAACAACGGTACTTAGAAATAACAGCTATTTGAAATATACTTCCAGATCTCCGAAAATACTTAACTTGATATTTTAGTTCCAATTACATAAATAAGCAAGATTTTATAGTGAACATCCGAATTTTAGGTCTTTCATATATCCGTCTAAAAAACCCTACAAAGGACAGAGCCATGGCCACCTTTTAAAGATTTTCAAGCCATGGATTCACCTCCTAAATGAGATGCGCCTCGTCTTCCTGATTTTTTATACATAGAGAATACGGTCTGTCGCAAAAGAAACAGGACTGTTAAAAAAACAACAAAAAATTAATATTTTTCAAAAGTTATATTTTTTTATTCAAAGTAGATTCCGTGTCAGCGTTTAGCCCGGTCAATTAGCATTTCAAATGAGTGTTTAAGGTCATTTTTCGGAATGCTCTTGAGAATATCGGTCGTCGCCTTTTGGATAGCTGAAATGTCCTGAAACCAGTGTCCTTTCATGGGCAAATGAAGTTTTCCAAATAGGTAAAAATCACAGGGTGCCAGATCAGGTGAGTAGGGTGAGTGATTAATGGTTGTCAAAAAATCAGTGACAAGCGTCGACCGATGACACGGCGCATTATCGTGCAACAGGCGGCAGGACCCTGCCTCACGGTATTGTGATCGAGCACGACGAATGCGTGACAAAAGACGCTTCATAACACCAAGGTAAAACACAGCATTAATCGTTTGGCCAGGTGGGATGAACTCTCGGTGTACAATACCCTCGGAATCGTAAAAACAAATCAGCATTGTCTTTATTTTTGACTTCTGAAGACGATCGACTTCTGATCGTCACAGAGGTCCTCACGACCTTCTTGGAATCGCTGAAACCACTCATGCACATTACTACGGGATAGGCACTGATCACCATAAACTTTTTCATCATTTGAAATGTTTCAGTAAACGTTTTCCCAAGTTTAAAACAAAATTTAATATTTGTTCTTTGTTCAAAATGCATTTTACGACCGATGACCAAAAGCTGCTGTCACTTTTTGATCGATAACATCGATTGTAGTTATCCAATTGTTTTAAAATATTTACGAAATGTCAACAAGAGATCATACTTTTTATTTCATATACCCACCAATAGTTGGCGCCACCAGAAACAGTTATATTTAAAAAGTTCTGTTTCTTTTGCGACAGACCTTGTATGTCGATTAGTTTTGGCTTTTACAGACAACAGTTAGATGAAATAAATTTGTGTACTCTGTGGCAACATGTAGCAAAATTTTTTCAAATTTAACTAAGTTTTCTGAGGTTTTTGCGAGCATTTTCTCTACATATGGGAATTATTAATTACGTACATTTATGTATTTGTAAATGGTTTTGAATATTGATAGAATATATGAATTGAATATTGATTTTTTATTTAATGCGGAGAGCATATATACATATATATTTTAATGTAAAATTTATATACATATATAATAATTAATGTGTTAAACTCTCTTTCCAGCTGCTGGACATGACGAAACAAAAACAAACGTTGCACCAGTTTTTCTTGTGCAGTTGAAGGATGTTGAAATGTTGGAACAAACACTTTTCAGATTTATGATTAAAGTAATGGGTGATCCAAAACCTAAAGTGAAATTGTAAGAAAAAATAAGAGCATGAGTCTTGATAGATACTGCATGCAGGTTTTTAATTATATTATATTTTTAGCGTTAAAACTTTTATTCCTTACTTTAACTAATTGACTCTATATCAACCTTAGGTGATATTATGCTTTCCCAATCTTTAAAAATGCTGCTTTTGTTTAGATATAAAATCAAAATTTTTTTTAGCATACTTCTGTTAAAATACACTGAAATTTATTCTCAAACTCACGGTCTGTACGGCATTTTATGTTTACCTACGTTGTTTCTTGAAGAGATATTGTTTGGTGATGTTTGCGCATAGAACGCATATTAGATTCACTCTCTTATACCTGCGCAACATTTTGCACAGAGTATAATAATTTTATTCACCTATCGAATATTTGTATTATGTTTATAGTGTTAGGTTATACTAAAAAGAAGAGTTGAATTCCAAGTGAATATCTGCCTGTCCGTCCGTCTGTCCACACATGCAAGCAGCAACTTAAGTGAAAAGCGAGTTGATGAAATGTGGTATACGTATTCCAAATTCTTTCAACACAAATTCCTTAAGTACCCCCACCGACACAGTAAAAAAAAAAGATGAAATCGGTTGATAATCCCGACCATAGAGACATTAAATTTCACACCCAAGATGGTACGAGAGAGCTTTATAGAAGCCGGGGGCAAAATAAGTCGAAGGGCGTGACAATGCTCACATTTAGGTTTAAACTCTTACTTCAGTACCTACTTCGAACTACTTCGGCCAAAATCGATAAGTAGTATTACCGTGACATTCCTACATTACGGTGTGAAAATGGACGAAATCGTACTACAACCACACTTACTTCCCATACAATACAATTTTAAATTCCATCTTCTTTCGCTTTCCATTATATAAATCAAGAGCTAAATAATGTATCCGAGTAAAACTTTGTCCTACACATAGTGCTACCTTATGACCGAAAATTGTTCAAGTCGAATCAAAAGTATTCAAGATCCCAGATACTGAGTATGTGGATCCCAGTTCCTATTGCCAACTTCTTTCCGAAAATATCGGTCAACCCATCATCGAAAACAAATTCTTCCGAGTTTGATCCTTGAAAGTTACGAGAGTATAAAATGTTCGGTTACACCCTTACTTCTTATCCTAACGCGATATAGCACAGCTTAAAGGTGAGCGAAATTCTGCTCCAACCATGTTATAACTCCACTATATTGAGTACACCTAATTTTGTTTTTACGCGGTAAATTGATTCCAGAAAAAACTGTGAAAGCAAACACATTGATCAATGAAGATAAATTTGTTTTTAATCATAAAACAGGAATTCTTCTAAATTTATGATATGAACATATTTCGCAAAAATTAAATATGTCAAATAACATTAAAGCCCTAAAATTTTTAAAACGTGCTAAATGGAATGAAATCGTGTAAAAAATTCAAAATTATTTTATTTTCAAACCATGTAAAAAACATCGAGTAAAAACATAATTAAGTGTTTCTGAATCTGAATGTAACTTGGTGCACATGTTCCTTGGCACCCTGAAGAATCCGATCACTGCCACCTCACAAAAAACCGAATAACCGAAAACCTATAAAACGCCTAAACTAAGCGGTAAATTAATATACTTAGTACAGCGAATCACAAAAGGGAGACATCTTTGGTTTGGAAATCTTCAAAAAGTGGGCGAGGCGTAATATCTCATAAACCACAAAAAAAATATCAAACAAATTTGATCATGATAATTTCGGTACCTTCTCCGGCAGAGCGAGAATGGTTGAAATCGTTTCAAACCCACGCCCGAAAGACCTTAACTTTACTTAAAACCTAAAGACTTTCTTCTTCTTCTTTATTGGCGTTGACACCGCTTACGCGATTATAGCCGAGTTAACAACAGCGCGCCAGTCGTTTCTTCTTTCAATTGAATATTCCAAGCGAAGCCAGGTCCTTCTCCACTTGGTCCTTCCTCTGCTTCCCCCGGCGGGTACTGCATCGAACACTTTCAGAGCTGGAGTGTTTTCGTGCATTCGGACAACATGACCTAGCCAGCGTAGCCGCTGTCTTTTAATTCGCTGAACTATGTTAATGTCGTCATATATCTCATACAGCTCATCGCTCCATCGAATGCGATATTCGCCGTGGCCAACGCGCAAAGGACCATAAATCTTTCGCAGAACTTTTCTCTCGAAAACTCGCAATGTCGACTCATCAGTCGTTGTCATCGTCCAGGCCACTGCACCATATAGCAGGACGGGAATTATGAGTGACTTAGAGAGGACTTTGCTTCTCAATTGCCTACTCAGTCCGAAGTAGCACCTGTTGGCAAGAGTTATCCTGCGTTGGATTTCTAGGCTGACATTGTTGGTGGTGGTAAAGACCTTAACTTTACTTAAAATAACGCAAATCACAAAATGGAATTCATAACATCAAAGTGCATTCATTATAATAAAGAATTTCGTGCAGGCCATATTTGCTTTAACAGCACAACCATTCTTCTTCTTCGCTGTATCGACAACGACTGAACGAAATAGCGTAAGTTTACATGAGAAGTTCGCTGGCCTTAAAGTGAAATCCTATATGTCAGTAACAGCTTTACTAATTGCAACCAAATTTGGTGCGTAGTATTTTTCTGCTTTACTGACGTAGACACCGCTTACGCGATTATATCCGAGCTTACAACAGTTTGCCGCCGAGTTTGGCGCCAATTGGAAATACTAAGTGTAGCAAGGTCTTTCTCCACCTGGTACTTCCTCTGCTTCCCCCGGCGGGTACTGCATCGAACACTCTCAGAGCCGGAGTGTTGGCAAGAGTTATTCTGCGTTGGATTTCGAGGCTAACGTTGTTGTTGGTGTTAATACTGGCTCCAATATAGACGAAATTATTCACGAATTAAAAGCTATGACTGTCAACAGTGATGTTGGAACCAAGTATTGGTTTGGCGGGGATACCAAATTTAAATATAGCGGCATAAAGGCAGGCTCTTTTCGTGCTGTCAGAAGCAGCTTTGAAATCGACGAAGAGGTGGTGTCGATACTCTTTTCACGGGTCTTTCCCAAGATTTGGCGCATGGTGAATATCTAGTCAGTTGTTAATTTTCCAGGCGTAAAACCAAATGATAAGGTCCAATCAGTTTGTTGATGGTGGGCTTTCACACGATACGCCCAATAGAATTGTATTTTCTTACGCAATCACAAGTCTTTTTAATTGAAAAATGCCCTTGCTTATGTGTTATCAAAATGATCTCATTCTCCATCTGGTTTGGTACCACAATTATTTCCTCTGCTGGTTCCATATAAAAAAAAATTTCATAAGAGATAAATAATTCTTTGTTTTCCAATATTTTGCGAATTGTTCGCGTCCATTCATCTTTTTGTTGGGCTTCTGTTAATCTACCATATGCTGTAACGATTCGTCTATTATAACGCGAGCTAGCTAGCTTAAAGCATCGAAATGCTTCATTTCAGATGCTGGCGTATGCTCTATAGTATAATTAAATCCTTCCAAAAACTTGCCCTATCTAGCTACTCGTGGCGGAACATCTTTCTTCCTTAATGTGATAGCAACTGCGTTGCAATAGGTTTGATTACGTTGGCAATGGAGAGCACTTCAAGTTCATAAGAATTATAGTTCTCTTCAGTTGAACTTGTTTTCTGTCTTATGAACAGCACTCGATTATCTGCTTCATCCTATGCTCTCTTTTTCAACTTTACCGCACCATACTCATGCTTTGATGTATCTGTATGGTCTTCCGTCATTGCCTTTGGGTTATATATGGCTTAGTCATGGCGCTTAGTTTTGAATGAGCCTTCAAAAGTAGGATGTAACTGCTCTGCTGCTGCTCAAAGAACTTTCTTTAGTATTATTAACCCCTCCATTGGCCAGATCCAACGTGGTAAAAACTTATATCCCTGAAGTTTCTCAACTATCTAATAAACATAAATTATTGTCATTGGAAAACTATCGTGCAGAGTTATATCATTTAGTTTGCTATAATCGCAAAAATACTATGATTTTTCATTGTGGTATTTCAATAAACACAGCTAAAGAAAGATAACAAACTTTGCTAAAAGCCTTTACACAAAAGCTCAGAAATATATTCTGTCAAAGTGAATTTAAAAATTAATAAAAAATAGAAAATAATACAACTCGCATTATTTGGGGACTTGAGTGCTCTTTTACAATTTAAAATACTTATTAAATACTTAAATTTAAAGCTCTATTTTGACAACGGAATAAATTCACAACTTTAAATCGTGTTAGCAGAAGTAGTAGTAATCTTAAATGATATGATTAATTTAACACAAAGTTAATTTAATACAAAATTAACCTGTAAATCTCGCTGTGTCTGGAATTGCCTCAGTCAACTTTTGTGGAAAACTTCTTGTTTGTATCATTTAAAAATATAACAAATTTATATATATAATTATATATATATTATTAGTTAAAACTTTTACACAGATTATTTCTACAATTCACTGTTTCTGCGCTTTAATTTCTTGTCTCTCTTCAGTACTTCACTGTTCAGCGTCCGTTATCCAAAGTCCGTTTCTAGTCTGTTCTGAAGCGATCAGAATTTCTCTTTCCGTCAGTGTTGTCGTATGTCAAAAATGATGAGGCAAGTTTCCTTAGAAATATGAATACAATTTGTCTACACTTTGGAGTAAACCCCATTTCCCTATAATGATTTCCGACCCCATAACAAGGTGGACATACAGTAAATCATAATATCAAAATTTAAGGATGCTATGACTTTTAATATAAATTAATAAGTTGCCAAATGGATTGTAACACATTCACAGTTTTGTCGAACAATGAGTGTTACTTATACTCTTGCATACTATTGCTACAGAGTATAATAGTTTTGTTGCACTTATCACCTAAAACTAAGTGAGATAGTTATAGGGTTATATATACACAAATGATCAGGATGCAAAGAAAAGTTGAAATTAGTGTGACTGTCTGTGTGTTCGTCCGTCCGTGCAAGCTGTAACTTGTGTAAAAATTTAGATAATTATCTTGATGAATGGGCGTAATCGGGCCACTGTCACGCCCACACAACGCATTTAAACGAAAACTTATAACCATAACTAAGTACTAAATTAAAATATAAAACTCTAATTTGGCACAAGATATCGTAGCAACAAGGGGCACCAGTGGGCAAACAAATTTTAAAAAGCAGCCTTAGCCCCATCCATTATTATGTTTAATGTACATATCTAAGAACTTATAAGAAATCCTACCAACAGTGTGAAAATATGTAGGTCGAATATGTAGGTCAGTGTATGAGTTATATATAGTGCGTAATATATTATATAAAATTGCTTGGGATCCGATTCTCTGGTTGACATTTTACACTATAAATTTTTCCCTGGATGCGTTTCCTGTAAGTTGCAAGAGTATAAAGTGTTCGGTTGCACACGAACTTAGTCCTTCTTTACTTGTTCTTATACTAACATTAATTATTACCTCAATAATAAGCTAAATAAAGCTTGAGGGACTTATAATACCCCATCTGGAAAAACTTAAAGCAAAACGAATGGTAGACAGGGCAATTTTCGTTTGTAATATTCAATATTTTTGCTTTGTAAGAAGATGATAAAAATCTTCTACAAGGTGCGATCCAAAGTAAACAGGACTTTTTGAATCTAGCGACCATCTGTATGTCGACTGGTGCGTTAGAATCTGCTATTTTTATCGATTGTCCAGTGAATTTAATGACATTTCATTGGATTGGAAGAGAAGTTATTGCGTTTTAAGTGTCAGTATGATTGTGTTATCGGTGCGAAAATGAGCTTCGAACAAAGAGCCAACATTAAATTTTGTTTTAAAATTGCTAAAACTTTTACCGAAAACGTTTCAATTGATAAAACAAGTTTATGACGATGATTGCCTATCCCGTAGCAGAGTGCACGAGTGGTTTCAACGTTTTCAAAGTGGTCGTGAGGACATAAATGACGATCAACATGTGGGCCAATCAAAATCCGTGATCATCGGAAATTCCATCGAAACTGTGCGTGAATTCATCAAAAATCAGTTGAAATCATAATTCAAATTCATGGAAATAGAATTGAACATCTTCAAAACATCAATTTATCGCATTTTGACCAAACATTTGGACTTACGAAAGGTGTGTCCGGTTTGTTTCGCACAAATTGACTGACGACCAAAAATTGCTTAGAATCCAACATTCGAAGCACATCATTAAAGAGATCAAAAAGGAAAAAAACTTCCTTTATAATATTGTGACTGGTGACTAAACGTGGTGTTTCCAATATGACCCGAAATGAAACGCCAAAGTGCTGAATGGACCGGACGAGGCGAAACTCAAAAAATCGCGCATGGAGAAGTCAAAAGTGAAGACAATGCTGATTAGTTTTTATGATTCCAAGGGCATTGTCCACAAAGAATTTGTTCCACCTGGCCAAAACGTGTATGCGGTATTCTACCTTGAAATTTTGAAGGAAAGCGTTATGCAGACGTAGAGATCGTTTAAAAGGCTTGCACCGGCATACTGGCGGCCATACCGGCCAACGAGCTAAAACACTCGTTCGACATGCTTTTGGACCGTGCAAAAAAGCTGTATTGAAACAGAAGGAGACTATTTTGAATAAAATAAATTGATTTTGCTGAAAAAACCATTTGTTCTGTTTTTTTTTTAAGTCCTGTTTACTTTGGAAAGCACCTTGTATTAAGTTTGATTTTAAAGAATTTATGTAGTTATACCAATAAATAATACGTTTCCACTACGTTTAGTTGCCTAATGATTGACTTAGAGCATTTTTTTTTTATTAATACGAGTACAGGTATAGCTTGTTAATATAAAAAAGAAATTCCTATTTCATTCGTTATTTGAGCCATTCACACTATGAAAACTGAACTAAATATGCAAAAAAAACTGTTAACAAGAAAGATAGGGGTTATACCACATTAGTGAGTTATCCGCATACTCTCTTGTACGAATAAAACACGAAAACTAGTGTTTTTCCATGGTCATTAGGGTGTGTCATTCTGAGTCAAGCTTTTTTTTCAACTGAAAAACAGGCTAAAAACTTTCGAAAATGTGAAAAAGAAAGTCACTCAAAAGATTAGCTCTTAATATTATTATTAAGAGGTGTCTATTTCAAATTTTCTGTTTTCCATATAAATTACATGGAAAAAAATCATTTTTTTTTGTGATGGTTATTGTGCGGAGGTTATTATATGTGCACGCGATGGCTGCCAGTAGGGATGGTAAACTCGATTCCGATTCTACTCGAAAATCGAGTTTTCTCGAAAAATAATCGATTTTTCGGAATCGATCTTCAGTAGTCGAAGTCGATTAAGAATCGATTCTTGACATTCGAAAAATCGATCATTTTACTAGAAAACTCGATTTTCGAGTAGAATCGGAATCGAGTTGAAAAAAAAGGTTGACCCAGAGTGACACACCCTAATGGTCATACTTTTTTTTTACAAGAAAGATCACAGTTAGTAAGCTTAATGAAGACAGTTATTATTTGGTTAGTGTGAGACTTCGTTATCGTTTAAACGTCAATTTCGTAGTACAATGTGGGTATCACAGTTAACGATATTAGGTAGAGAGAAAGCGTTAATTAATCTGAAAATTCAAGTTAGTTTACCATTTCCCAAAACATGCGGTCTAATACGTACTTTTTACTTCATTCAAAACTTTTTTGATTTCTAACCCATTTTATGCAATATTTGAATTTTCAGTTTTAAAGATGGAGCCGAAATTTCAGAAGAAGATAACCATATCCAAATAAATAGAGAAAAGGATTATTTGGGATATTATGAACTAATTATAAACGAAGTACAAAAATTTGATTCTGGAATTTACACTTGTAAAGCTGTAAATAAATACGGAGAAGCTCAATGTGAAGCAAAAGCAACAACTGTAGGTAAGTCAAATACCATACATACTTACAAGAGTATAGTATATGTGCTCTGGTCTACGAAAAGGGAGCTAACGTGCGAAAACTAGTTTTCTGGGAAAAGCTGTTAAAAATAATCGTCAGTTTCTCGTTATCTCATTAATTGTTCTCCTTTTTTTTGACACCTAAGCCCCCTTTCCGTAGACCAGGTCACATATTATATTTGCTATAGCTAAGTAAATGCGGGCCAATGTCAGCCGGCCTTGAATGAATGACAAATATCCCGTTAGTTTCGAGTCACACGGCACCAACGCACATTTACAATTCTCAATGCTATGTTTCCGAATCGTTATAACTTTTAACTTTATGAGACTTGTGAAAACCCTAATTAAATTTTTACACCGAGATGGTATGAGAGAGCTTTATGGGAGCTAGTGTGAAAATTTTACGATGTCTGTTCGTCCGTCCGTCTGTGCAAGCTGTGACTTGAGTAAAAATTTAGGTATTCTGATGAAATTTGGGGTGCACGTTCCTTAGAAAAAAAAATATGAGTTCACAGAAGGGCGTAATCGGACCACTGCCAGGCGCACAAAACGATATTAATCGAAAAATTATAAAGTGCCATAACTAAGCACTAAATTAAGATAGAGAACTGTAAATTCGCATAGGGGATCGCAGTAGAGGGGCACCTGTGGGCAAAAATTTTTTGGAAAAGTGGGTATCGCCCCGCCCTCTAATAAATTTAAATAAATATTATAAGAACTCCTACCGACAGGATGAAATCCGAAAATCGCTTACTCTGTATATAACGGTACTGTTCAAACTACTAAATGTGCAATAAATCAATTACTAAATATGGAATGGACATTACATTTTCCGTCCGAGATGGGATGGAGATGAACGATGGCCGTGGCACCACCCACTCCTTGGTAAAATCATATATGTCGGGACCCGACCGACCGATTTCGACTAATTTTGGTAATAGCATTATTTATGCAATAATAATTATATTAAAGTATGCCACCTTATGTTCAACTGTTCAAGCCACTAGGCACCGAATATGTGGGCCCCAGTATCTATAGATAACTTTTGACCGAAAATACCATATATGTAGGTCAATGTGTGAGATATGTATACAATTGAATTTCAGAGAATACTTTCCTGACAATAGTAATTTCGTGTATCAAAAATTGGTTGAATCGGATGAATACTTCCCTGAGCCCCTTTATACCTAATATAAACTTTCAGGTGACTTCATATTAGATATATCGGCCAATGTTTGAGTTATATCCATGAAAATTATGGAACGTGTTTTACCCATAATATATCTTTGTGCCTAAAATAGATACAATTTGGCGAAAACCTGACCTAACCCCCATATAACTATTATCAGGAACACCCAGCTGACTTTGCTCCATATGATTGTGAATTATAAAGTATGTGAGGTACCTTAATGAAACCCAGGGAACATTTTTTAGTATGTGGCATGATAATAGTTAATAGATAAAATCTGGTAGATACTACCCCAACTCCCATTTACTATGTATAATTATTTTCGTTTTTCTAACAAATATTTTGCCGAATTTCTCGGTCAGTGTGTGAGTTACATAGAGTGAATTTATATATAGAATTGCTTAGATTCCGAAACTCTTAAGGTATTTTTGTAGGTTTGATTCTTGCAAGTTGTAAGAGTACGGTTACCATATTCCCTGATTTGCGTGGTCGTACATATGCAACGGGACTGATTTTAACTGAGACCGATATGTTAACCCTATGTAAGAGAATAAAATGTTCGGTTGCGGTAAAGTAGCCCTTTCTTACTTGTTACAAAACTGGAGACTTTGCGCATTTTACGTTGAAATCTTAAATTGCAAGCGTACAAAATACAGCTTGTGTAAGAACTGAAGTCACTTGACCTTCCCAATCGCTTTTGAAAAGTTCCAAGTAGAACCGACGTTTTCAAACCAAATTTTGTTCAGAAATGAGGCCCATTTCTGGCTTAGTGGGCAAAGTTGCCACATTTGGGACGAAGAGCAACTTGAAGAGATTCAAGAGCTGCCATTTTAAGAAGTAGGCCACTTGACAAATATTGTCGCAATACAAGTGGTTGCGCCAATATAACAAATAAAAAAAAAGATAAAGAAAGAAAAGATTGTAATAGAAAGTAAAACCTAGCTTAAGTATAATTTCTAAATAAACTGACTGAAGAATTTTGACGGTCAACGAGTTAAACTTAAATTTAACAAAAATTTAAAAAATTAGTATTGAACACGGGTTCAATAACTACAACTCGCGTGTCATTCGCCAGTTACCAGTCGAAATGCTCGAACAAGTCTCAAAGCAGGGACCATCTGAGACGTAGCCGCAGCCATCATTTGTCAATGTCAAAGAATGTTAATTCGAATGATAATAAATATTCCCCATTAAATTTGAACGGTCTTTTTTGTACGGTTGTATGTATCACCTAAAACTAAGCGAGATAGATATGGGGTTTTATATATATAAATGATCAGGATGACGAGAAAAGTTGAAATCCGGTTGACTGTCTGTCTGTCAGTCCGTGCAAGCTGTAACTTGAGCAAAAATTGAGATATCTCGATCCCCTTGATAACTAGGCATGTAGATACCTTAGTACAAAACAATTTCGAGTTCGTAGATGGGCGCAATCGGACCTCGGCACCCGACTTACCAATTTTGACAAAATTTATTACGTGGCATTATCCTTACGAAATCGGACAACAACCTACCTCCCATACAGCACAATTTTAAATTCCACTTGATTTGTTCAGTTTCCAGTACACAAATCAAGAAGCAATTAATATAACGGTATACAACTTTGCAGGAACAATGTCTTTAGTGTGTGTCAACTTATGACCAAAAATTCCTTAAATCCAATAAAAATTGTCCAAGCCCATAGGTACCAAATATTTAGACCCCGCTACCTATAGTTGACTTTTGATGGAAAATGTCGGTCAATGTGTGATATATATAATTTAAATTGAAAGATAATTCTTCTCTTATAATGGTGTGTCTGTATGTCAAAAATGGGTTGAATGGGACCAATTCTTCCCTTTTACTACATACTCGTAGTTATACCCCCCATATACTTAATAATAGTTTGTCAAAAAAGTCTTGCGGTATTTTCGGTAGTTGGCGCTGAAAGCGCGTAATTCTAGTTTTATTCGTCGCGGGTCATGCTATACCTTTTTGGAAAGCTTATTTCACGCGCTAACACGTGTTTGATTGATTGTCGTTTCTTTTAAGTCGTTCGTGAGTTATAGCGTCGCAAACATGGAGCAAAATAAAGAGAAAATACGGCATATTTTACAGTACTACTAATAAAGGCAAAATTTGTGCAGTTTATGGACCCGATACAGTTTCCATTTCCACCGCACAACGATGGTTTCAATGTTTTCGTTCTGGTGTAGAGGTGGTCGAAGATGCGCCACGCTCCGGAAGGCCTGTCGTCGAAAATTGCGTTAAAATCGCTGAATTGGTCGAAAGAGATCGGCATAGTAGCAGCCGTAGCATCGGTCAAGAGCTGGGCATGAGTCATCAAGAATTCATTTCAATTTCAATTAAAAAAAAATTCAATAAAAATACCGCAAGACTTTTTTGACAACCCATTATAAAGATTTTAGAACTTCGAGGTGACTTTGTACCGCATATACCGGCCAATATATGTGAGTTATCCCAATAAAAATATAAAGTGTCTTTTATTCATAATTTAATTCATTGTCCACCTCTTCAACCGTGGAGAGAGCTTGGATTGCTCAATGTCCTCAAGTAGCGTTGTGTGGTTAACTGTGCCAAATAATTTTGACAAGGCGAACGCTACGTGTATAGTACTCTCATTCAACTATCTGAGCGTTTATGACGCTTAGTGCACTTTGCGGAAACCAGACTGGTGGTCTGCTAGACTTAGGTAGTAGGTGAATGTTGGGAGTAGCAAGGCCTTTATCTATCTGTCTATCTCATTTCTGTTAATTCTGCTTCAATACACTACATGGACTCTAAACACATTATTCTACGCGTTCCTGCCATAGGTCATTTACCACTAGCATGCAGAGCAAGGGCAGAGAACCTTCCGAAGTGCACGTGAACTACTGCATATGTCACAACGGCTCTGCCGCAAAAGATATTGTGGATGATTTGTTTGAAATTTTCCTTGATATCATATTCACTAGGAACTTCATTAACCGAATTCGCTCGTACGTTATTAAAGGTCCCCTTGATATTGAGAAGGGTACCTTCCTCCCGGATTTATATATAAGAGCTCCTTTCAACGATGACACAACCGAATGCAAAGCAGTGTCGGCCGACCAGCCTTTGCAAAGGGCATGCTGAGTCCCAGAAATGCTATTTCTTGGAATTCAGCCTCTAGTGTACAGGCCCGTCAGCCTTTCCAATGTTTTCCATAGAAACGAGGTGAGATTTGAATATCTTGCGAAATTTATTCGTGATTAACCACTTTTTATATGCTCGGAAATAACTACATATTTTTCTTGATAATAAAGAGAGAGATTGAAAAATAGTTGATCCTTGCGCCGTCGGTCGAAAATTATATTTTATATTACTTAATATTTCCACATGTTATGTTTATAAAACAAAAAATGTATTTTTAATTTGCATTTCATTTTATTATTTTCGTCTAACAGAGGATAAAAATCCCTTTGGGTCTTTAAGTGGGCAAATCCTTCCAGCCGGAGAAAAGTCTACATTCACTTGGAAACGTAATGGCGTTGAATTTGACCCAGAAGAACGATTTAAGGTTTTGTTCGGCGAAGACGAAGACTCTCTAGCTCTAGTATTTCAACATGTTAAGCCAGAGGATGCAGGAATTTATACATGTGTAGCTCAAACTACGACAGGCAACATATCATGTAGTGCGGAACTAACTGTCCAAGGTGCTATACAAACACTACACAAAGAACCAGAAAAGCCAGTCTTGATTGTCGAACATCGTGAAGCTAATACAACAATAGGAGGTACAGCAATTCTAGAATTACAGTGCAAAGGCTTTCCTAAACCAGGAGTTGAGTGGAAGCATGACGGTGAAATTATTGAAGTAGGCGAAAAACACAAAATTTTATATGCCGATGAGGAAAGCATGTCCTTAGTCATTAAAAATATTACTACAGAAGACGCAGGGGAATATACCATCCATGCAAAGAACGAACTAGGGGAAGATGAGTCATCTATAAGCCTGGTTGTAAAAGGTATGTAATATACATATGTCTTATTTTTTTACTACTGCAACATGTTGCTAGAGAGTATATAAAGTTTAGTTCACTTAACGGTTGTACGTATCACCTAAATTAAGCGAGATAGATATACGGTTAAATATAAATAAATGATAAGGATGACAAGAAAAGTTGAAATCCGGTTGACCCTCTGTCTGTCCGCCCGTGCAAGCTGTAACTTGAGTAAATATCTTGATGAAACTTGATATGCGGGGTCATTGGTACAAAAAAATGACGAATTCGTAGACGGGCGTAATCGGACTACTGCCACGACCACAAAAGCCGTTAACCGAAATCCTATAAAGAGCCATAATTAAGCACTAAATTTAGATATAAAACAGTATCGCAGTAGCAAGGAACACATTTAGGTAAAAAATTTTGAAAAAGTGGGTGTGGTTCCGCCCTCAATAAGTTGTATGTGCATTAGAGTGATTCAAAAAAAAAAAATTTTTTTTTCGTTTGCTACTCGAAAAAATAAGTCGTCGTATATCTCACACAGCACATCATTCCCTTGAATGCGATGCGATGCGATTCGCCATGGCTAATTCGCAAAGGGCGATATATTTTCCGCAGAACCTTTCTTTCGAAAACTCGTAACATCGACTCATCAGATGTTGCCATCGTTCATGTCTCTGCGCCATATGGCAGAATGGGAATAATGAGTGACTTATAGAGTTTTGTTTTTGTTCGTCGAAGTAAAGTCCTCTACTTCTCAATTGCCTACTCAGTCCGAAGTAACACCTGTTGGCAAGGGTTATTCTGTGTTGGATTCCGCGGCTAACATTGTTGTTCCAGTTAATACTGGTTCCAAAGTAGACGAAATGCGTTACGGCTTCGAAGTTATGACTGTCAACAGTGACGTGAGAGCCAAGTCGCGAGTGAGACGGCTGTTTGTTTGATGACAGGAGGTATTGTATCTTGTCCTTGTTCACTACCAGACCCAGATTGCATAAGTCAAATGAAAGAGAGTCGCCTTCTCTGAAACCTTGTTTGGTATCGAACGGTTCGGAGAGGTCTTTCACGATCCTGACGGAGTTATGTTTAGAATCGAAATACATAAATTAAAACATTTGAATAAAATTTGGTTTCTAGCAGGCCTTGCAAAAGTCCCATTATCATTGGAGTTCTGAGCTGTAAACAGCAATTTATGTTCAGTCTGAGTACTTTAGAAGCATACTTCATCTTGTCTTTGTTTGTGAAAAATACGTGAAATTGTGTAAAGTATGGGAAGAACAACACCTTAAAAGTTTTAGTTACCACCCTAATTCAATAGAGTATTTGTGAGCAGATTGGGAACGTGTTATACGAAAATACAAAATAACATCTAAAATGTGCAAGAAGCAATGCTCACAGAATGGGAAGAAATGTCTACGGAGCGAACAAAAAAAAAAGTATTTTCAATGCCAAATGGATTAAAAGCAGTTATATAGAGGAATGGATACGATACATAGTTTTGGTTTATATATATAGGGTTACATATAAATACTTGATCAGAATAATAGGACAAGTTGAATTCCGAGCGACTGTCTGTCTGTCCGTCCATGAATATATATTGAGATATCTTGTGGAAACTTGGTAGACGTAGTCCTTGGCAACCAAGAGGGGTTGGTGTTGCATGGCGGAATCGGACCATGAAACGTCCAGAAAACGCAATAAAAACTATAAAGCGCTATAACAAAGATCCACAATTAGATGTTTCGAGAGAAGCGTTAGAGACACTTAAAGTTGCACCCGAGGTGATACGAAAAAGCTTTATAGCAGCCGGTATCAAATGCTGCTCAACTAATTTCAACCACATTTGACAAATAATGTGATCCTGATATTCCTATGACGCAGTGCCTACGCCTTCTTCTCATAAAAACACAATTTAAAATTCTATCTGATTCTTTTACTTTCCAGTTTGCAAATTAAGAACTAATGAATATTTCGGGATAATACTTTGCACGAATAGTGGCATTAAGGTGTGCCACCTTATGACCAACAATTGCCAAAATTACACTACAACTGTTATAGCGCCTAAATTGCGAATATAGTGTATGGACTGCAGTTGCTATTGCGAACTTTTAATCGAAAGTATCAGTCAATCCTGGAATTATATTATAAAATTTCTATGACAAAAATCCGTTGCTGGTAAATAGTACGCTCGTTTATCAAAAATAGGTTGAATTCAATCAATAGTACGACTTTCGAACATCTAATTCACTTTATACCGCATATAACAGACATTATATGAGTTATCTTAAATCAAAGAGTGTATTTTCCGATGACAGTATATCGGATGCCCCCATATAACTTTTTCATCTAAACCCGTTTATTTTGCTCAATGTGTGACAGTTTAATGAAATGAAGTGGCCTGTACCTTGGTCCAAACCCAATATCCCTAATGTAAATAATTCCGAGCTTCTGGTTAACGGTATAAAACTTAAGGTATTAAGTCTAAAATACCCAAAAATTTTCGAAATCGTGATATAATTTCTCAATTTCAGATTTTTAAATCAAATTAAACAGTAAAAATGCATCTGGAATGGTCTCACATTTGGTTCAATTTCAGATCAACGTAAAAATATACTTTTTATGCGCAGACATTTAATTCTCACTAATATACAATCAGTACATTCTAACAAATTTCTTTAATGTGTTTCAGCGGGACCTAAAATAAAAAAAGTAAATGACGTAACCTGTTTCGCTGAAGAAACAATTAGAATAGAAGTGGAAGTTGAAGGCTTTCCCAAACCACTTATTAATATAACAAATAATGGCAAGGATATTTCCCACGAAAAGAACGTGAAAATTTCAAGTAATTCTATAGGAAAAAGCACAGAAACATATATATTAGAAATTTCGAATATAAAGTTAAGTCAAAGCGGAAACTATTCCATAAGAGCTACGAATGATTTGAACCAATCTTCTGAATTCTGGAACTGTATAGTTAACTCCAAACCTATAATTGTAAAATCTTTAGAGGAAGAATATGTATATGGTGAAAAGGAGACAGTCATTATGAGTGTTAAAATTGACGCGTTCCCAGCAGCCAAAGTGCGATGGTATCAAGATGGGAATGAAATTGATGTTTCCAATAACAAAAAATACACTACTGTCGCCGACGGAAATGAATATACGCTGAAAATAAAGGACGTGTCTCGCGTTGATTGTGCAATATATACAGTAAAAGCTGAGAATGAGTATGGTTCAGCATCAAGCGAGACGAAATTGTTAATAAAATGTGCCCCTGAACTTACAAAGAAATTGTCAAATATTACTATAACTGAAGGTGATTGTAACGTAGAACTAGAAGTTCAACTCAACGCCTACCCTGAGCCCAAAATCAAATGGTATATAGATGGTATCGAGATCGATGAGAAAAGAAAAGATTTTCGTCGCATTGAGGAGAATAACTCATATAAATTAGTACTTAAAGAAGTCAATACATCAATGCATGGCACATATTGCTGTAAAATCATGAACGATTATGGAAATGTTGAAAACGAATGTATTGTGACAGTAAACTGTAATATACGTGAACTCAAATATGTAATTTGAAACTAATTTTTATTATTTATAGGCAAACCGAAAATTAGAAAACAATTAAAAGATACAGAAGTACAAGCAAATGGAACTCTAACGCTGGAAACTGATATATATGCAATGCCTGAGCCAACTGTACAATGGTAAGTCTATAGTAATATGTTAATTCTTCTTATTCTTCTTCTTAATTGGCGTAGACACCGCTTACGCGATTCTAGCCGAGTTAACAACAGCGCGCCAGTCGTTACTTCGTTTCGCTACGTGGCGCCAATTGGCAATGCCAAGTGAAACCAGGTCCTTCTCCACCTGGAACTTCCAACGGAGTAGAGGTCTTCCTCTTCCCCTGCTTCCCCCGGCGGGTACCGCGTCGAATACTTTCAGAGCTGGAGTGTTTTCGTCCATTCGGCCAACATGACCTAGCCAGCGTAACCGCTGTCTTTTAATTCGCTGAACTGTGTCGATGTCGTCGTATATCTCGTACAGTTCATCGTTCCATCGAATGCGATATTCGCCGTGGCCAACGCGCAAAGGACCATAAATCTTTCGCAGAACTTTTCTTTTGAAAACTCGCAACGTCGACTCATCAGTTGTTGACATCGTCCAAGCCTCTGCACCATATAGTAGGACGGGAATTATGAGCGACTTATAGAGTTTGGCTTTTGTTCGTCGAGAGAGGACTTTACTTTTCAATTGCCTACTCAGTCCGAAGTAACACCTGTTGGCAAGAGTTATCCTGCATTGGATTTCCCGGCTGACATTGTTGTAGGTGTTTACACTGGTTCCAAGATAGACGAAAGTATCTACGACTATGTTATGACTGTCAACAGTGACATGAGAGTCAAGCCGTGAGTACTACGATTGTTTGACAGGAGATATTTCGCCCTGCCCTCGCCACTTGCTTTGCTTCCTTGTCCAGTCTAGAGAGAGCAGAACTAACGGCACCAAATTCAGACATTGCGGCATAAAGGCAGCTTCTTTTTGTGCTGTTGAAAGCAGCTTTGAAATCAACGGAGGTGGTGTGTGTCGATTCTCCTTTTACGGGTCTTTACCAAGATTGGGCGCATGGTGAATATCTGTTCAGTTATTGATTTTCAAGGCCTAAGGACAATGAGTTTGTTGACGGGTGGCTTTAATCTTTCACACAATACGCTCGATAGAACCTTATACGTGATGTTGAGGAGGCTTATCCCACGGTAGTTGGCGCAGATTGTGGGTTCTCCCTTTATGTAGATTGGGCAGAGCACAATTAAATGCCAATCGTTGGGCATACTTTCGTCTGACCATATTTTACAAAGAAGTTGATGCATGCTCCTCATCAGTTTTTCGTCGCCGTGTTTGAATAGCTCGGCTCCATCAGCCCTCGCTGCTTTGTTGTTCTTCAGACGGGTAATTGCTATTCGAACTTCTTCATGTTCGGAACGTCTACTCCATCGTCATCGATTAGGGAATCGAGTTCGCCTTTTCCTGGCGTTATAATTTCACTGCCCTTCAGAAGGCTGGAGAAGTGTTCCCTACATAATTTAAGTATGCTTTGGGCATCGGTCACTAGATCACCTTTGGGGATTCTACAAGAGTATGCTCCGGCCTTGAAACCTTCTGTTAGCCGCCGCATTTTTTCGTAGAATTTTCGAGCATTACCCTTGTCGGCCAGCTTATCATTTTGTCTGCAAATGTCTCTCGCTTTCCTCTTCAATTCTCGGTGTTTATCCCATCCCGCACGTTTTGTGGTCGATCGTAACGTTGCGAGGTAGCCCTGTTTTCTCTCCGCTGCAACTGGTAATCCTCGTCGTACCAGCTGTTTTTTTTTGCATTTTCCGAAAGCGAATGATTTCGGTAGCAGCTGTACCTAATGCCTTGAAATGCCGTCCCTCAGTTCCCTTATACCGAGTTGTTGACGAGTGCTCTCAGAGAGCAGCAGTGCAAGTCGAGTAGAAAATCGTTCGGCTATCTGTTGTGATTGCAGCTTCTCGACGTCGAACCTTCCTTGTGTTTGTTGTTGGGTGCGAATCTTGGCTGCAGCAAGATAGTGGTCCAAGTCGATGTTAGACCTGAACTTAATAATATGAACGGCGTATACTAATGGCATAAAATACAGTGTTTGGATGGGTATTGTTTGACAATAGTGTCAATTTACAAAAACTGCCGCTGAATATTTCAACTCTGTTTTCAGAAATTTATTTCACCCAACTCATCAGTAAGTTTTAGAATTTTAAAGAGTTCCCCGCTCGAAAGTTCTTTTACCAGTAGAATCTATGTTTGAAAAATTTTACTCTATAACTGAATGTACATCTGATCGTCGCTATAACTTTTAACGATTACGTAGAGGAAGGTTGCTATTAAAGAGCTTCGTAATGAGTATACTTTTCTGACCGATGGAACGTATTCGATTCAGTAGGTTTGATTGGGCCTTGTGAAGAAATGGTTGCAACGATTTGGGCGCTCAAACTTTTATTGAAACGAAAGGGTTCCTGAATAAGTTTTTAAGAACTGGTTGAAAAGCCGTCGTGAATTACCCCAAATATCATCCGTAAAACTAAAGCTGTAGTAAGGAACTATTAAATCTTATGATTAGGCAGGGTACAATTAAGCTTACACTATTAGCAGCGATCGTAGCGCCTCTGAAAACTAGTTCATTGCCATGACACGAGTTCAATATCACATGTATGAATTATAAGGATATCATCCATAAGTTATACGAATGGACTGATTCTATTGTCTTCTTGTTCTTTCTGTTTTAATTTTTAAATTAAATATATTTATTTTTGTTAAATCATGATAGGTTTAAAGATGGACAGGAAATAAGTGCCGATGCTAGAGTAAAAATTTCTCGGGACTCATACCGCACAGAGGATTATTCCTTATCACTCACAATTTGTAAACCAACTGATGCCGGTACCTACGAAGTGAGGGCTCTAAACGCTATTGGCGAAAGTCAATCGCAATGCAAGGTGATTGTTTTAAGTAAGTATGTTCAGAAATATGTATTGTTTGACAATTTCATTAAACTTATATGTACACTTGAAAACATAACTCATTGCATTTCAAACCTTATACATTACCAGATGAACTAAAGAGAAAAGAGGAAGTCGATGGACACAATATACAAAACATTGAAAACGGTGGTAAACATAATACAAAAATTTCGAAAACTAACTTACCTACTTCAGCTCTTATTTAGTATTGAAAACTAACTTAACAATTAGCATAGAAAAGTACTTGTATGAGTCGATTCGTACAAAATACGCCTTTTAATTATGCCAAATTATTGTTTTAATTTAGATATATCTATATAACTACTAAAACATTAACACATGAAGTAAGCCTTCTTAGTCTGTCTTAAGCTCTAAAATATATATTGATAAACACATAAGAAGATAAGATTAAGCAGGTGACGATGAAACTGTTCTGGGTAGTTAATACGACGAGTAAAAAAGTAAAACTTTGTTCGTAATTATAAAATTCTTATTTAAGTCTTCAAAATCTATGTCGACCCCTCGAAGTATTCCCCCTTTGGCCCAATACACTTGTGATAAGGTTTTTTCCAATCCTCGTAACCAGGGATAATGGGATGCCCAACTTATTCCAGTGTGAGAGCGCCTCAAAATAAGCGTTTTTTATAACATTTTCCATTGTGGCCAGATCGAACAAAATAAGAATTGTGGTTCCAGAAAAATCAATAATAGAGAAATAGGAAATCTTGTAAATGAAAAAAGGCTTGCCAGACGTGAATGGCAGATAAATCGCTCCCCTTCCACTCAGCTTCAATTGAAATCTGCTGTACGTAAATTATAAAAACACTTAAACGTGAGGAAGAATTCAACACCGAAATATGTATAAAGAAGCTGTGCCCAAATTCCAACAAGCAAAATTCCCTTTGGAAAGCCCTAAAGTCCATGAAGCCACCAACTGACACCAACATGTCTATACGAGACTTCGGTGGA
Organism: Bactrocera neohumeralis; assembly: GCF_024586455.1. NCBI lineage: Eukaryota > Metazoa > Arthropoda > Insecta > Diptera > Tephritidae > Bactrocera > Bactrocera neohumeralis. The sequence goes on along the minus strand of NC_065921.1, from coordinate 30,894,965 downwards.
AATTGGGCTCGAAGTGACGAGGAAACGGCTAATTGTTTTGCAAATCACCCAGAAAAGGTATTTCAACCTAATTTGCCAAAGAACAACTTTAAGCTATCAATCTTTCCCAACACAGCTGAAGAGTCGCTCGAGTCTTTTAAGACTTCACCTTCTGAAATTATTGGAATCATAAAAGAACTTAATTAAAAAAAGTCGGCGGAGCATGATAATATTTCCCCACAAATGTTAATTGAGTTATCAAGTATTGCTTTAGAGGCGCTCTCTTTGCTCTTCAATGCAATTCTTAGTTTCGGATACTATCCAATTTCATGGAAAAAGTCGCAGATTAACTTGATAGATAAACCTGGGAAAGACTTAACACTGCCGTCTTCATACAGACCAATCAGTCTTCTACCACGTCTTTCTAAAGTATTTACTATCAAAGATGTCTCCTTTCCTCCACGAAAATAATGCTTTATAAATAATATGTAATATGTAAATAGAATTACTAACGAAATAAGGAAAGCATTTGAGCACAGGGAATCCACTGGAATGAGGCACGAAGGCTTTTTATTTAAGACTAAAAACATTCTACTTTTAGAAGTGTATAAAACATTGGAGCCTTATTTAAAAAATAGACAATTTATGGTAAAAGTGGTAGATTTCATATCTGATGAAGAACAGATAAGGGCTGGTGTACCACAGGGCAGCATTTTAGTCTCAACTCTATACATCATATATACAGCAGATCTTCCAACAGCTAACAATTTATTAACTTCAACTTTTGCGGATGACACAGCTATAGTGAGCTGTAACAATTGCCACATTTTAAGTTCTGTCGAAGAATAGCTAGCGAACTGGATTATAAATGTGAATGGACAGAAGTGTAAGCACGTTACATTTTCGTTTAGACCAAAAATGTGCCCGGCAGTAAAAATAAACAATATTTTAGTAGCACAAGCGAACAAAGTAACATATCTTGGTATTCATCTAGATAGAAGACTCACATGGAGAAAACACATCTATACTAAAATAACATGTATGAATATTCTTCTTTATTGGCTTGGACACCGCTTACGCGATTATAGCCGAGTTAACAACAGCGCGCCAGTCGTTTCTTCTTTGCGCTGCGTGGCGACAATCGGATATTCCAAGCGAAGCCAGGTCCTTCTTCACCTGGTGCTTCCAACGGAGTGGAGGTCTTCCTCTTCCTCTGCTTCCCCCGGCGGGTATCCGCTATCGTATCCGCTGTCTCTTAATCCCTGAACTATGTAAATGTGTCGTATATCTCGAACAGCTCATCGTTCCATCGGCTGCAGTATTCGCCGTTGACAATGCGCAAAGGACCATAAATCTTCCGCAGAACTTATCTCTCGAAAACTCGTAACATCGACTCTTCAGATGTTGTCAACGACCATGTCTTTGCACCAAATAGCAGGACGAGGATGATGAGTGACTTGCCGAGTTAGGACTTTCCTCGTCGAGGGAGTGCCTTACTTGTCTCGCTTCCCTCTTCAACTCTCGGTATCTATCACATCCCACACGTGTTGTGGTCGATTGCACCGTTGCATGGTAGGCAGTCTGCTTTCTTTTCACTGCGACACAGCACTCCTCATCGTAGCAGCTGTTCTTTTGTCTTTTCCGAAAACCAAAAGTTTCGTTTGCAACTGTACGTAAGGAGCTTGAAATTCCGTACCACAGTTCTCTTATACCGAATTAGTGATGAGTGTTTTCAGACAGCTGGAGTGTAAATCAAGTAGAAAATCATTCGGCTATCTATTGTGATTGCAGCTTCTTGACGACAAACCTTCGTTGTGTATAACGTGCGTTGTTTGGTTAAATGGATTTCTTCGTCAATAACAATTTGATCATCGTGGCCTTTTTCGTCACCACGGCATATTCCGCCATGGGGCCTTCGAAAACCTTTCCTATACAACGCTACTAGCCTTGTTCCGGAATACACCTCCCTAACTTTGACAACATCGGCTGGGCCTCGGATTGCTTAGTAGCATTTCCAACTTCTCGTGTTTCAGCATACCTTATACTCATTTTCAATGTGCTCTGAGCCTTTCATCTCAAAGATAGATCGTTCTTGGGATGCATTGCCAATGATCTAGCCAGACCCTTGTTACTCGGCTTGGTTGCGTCTGCCGCTGATATTGTTGCTTCTCTGGAGCTAGGCTTAGTTGTAGCTCCGGTCCTGAAGCTTAGCTCCTGTCTTGATGGTAGTGATGAGCGATATTGCGTTATTTCAACATCTGCAATTTCACTAATTTATACACTGTGATTTTATATTGCTATATTGTTATTGCAATCGCAACTAAAACAAGTAAGGAAGGGCTAAGTTCGGGTGCCACCGAACATTTTATACTCTTGCAACTAGCAAGAATCAAAACCAGAGAAATACTTAAGTTATAAAACCAATCACATAAAGTAAAGTCAACCGGATGTTCGAAAATCCTGATATTAGTTATATAGGGGCTAGGCCAAGTTTTCGCTCAAATTTAACTATTTTGGACACAAAGATACCTTGTTACGTGTAAAACACTCTCTCATTTTCTCTCCCAGGCGTTTTGTGAACATTTTAAAAATTAAGAAAATCGGTTGAGTAGTTCGCGTGTTTAGTAGTTAATTCTAAGGGTATAAAAGAACCGAACATGCAAAAAAAAAATTTGAAAAAGGTTTTCCCTACTGACCCCTTAAGTGGTAATACTGTGTAGCAACTGGTTGTTAAAGTATAAAAACGCAATGAGAAAATTTGAATTCATTATACATGTTTTTTCAAATTCTTCAAATAATTGAAAACAATGAATAAAATTAAAAAGAGATTAAACTTAAATTAAAAAAACTTAAGCAGTTACAACTTGCGGTTACTTCTTAAAACGACTAAACTTACATATAACCAAGACATGTTTCTAACATTTGCATTTAAAAAACTAATATTTTGGACTATTCATAGTCCAAGCGGGCGTAAAAAATATTGAGCTGGTAGCTCGACGTAAAATAACTATTTTAGACATCATTCTTTAAGTTTGCTAACGATTTTTTATTAAATTTTTGATTTGCAAATATTATATTTTGCATAGATTTCATGTACCACTTGAAACATCTGCAATATTGTAGTTATTTTGAATAGCGATAGAATTATTAAATGATACTTTGGACAAAACTATTTAATCTTTAATAATTTTAATAAGCGAAAAATATTTGGACATGTAATGAAAAAAAAATCTTAAAGTTTTAAATTTTAAAACATAGTAATATAATATTAGTAACCAACCCGTACCAAGCACCTAATTAGCCTAACATTTAGCGTTGTGACTAATAAACATCAAAGTTCAGACAACAACTATACAGGGTTTGTCCGGAAAGTAATAGGAATGAGTCGATTTAAAAAAAAATTATTGAACCAATTGTTACAATTCTTCAAAAACTTCGATGCAGCGCGTAGTGGTCGGTCGTGGATCGATCTATGAACTCGATTGATTTCAAAATACCACCTATAAGCAGTGGTCCTTGATTTAGCTTCAATGCCAAAAATTTAATTAAGTTCATCGAACCACTGTTACCGACTTATTCCATGTCGAAAGTTTTAAAAAATACTTGTGCAAAAATGTAAAATGTAAAACTTTACGATATTATGATTTACGATACGAGATATAAAGGCAAGCTTCGTACTGTAGGTATTAACAACTTAAACTCAATACGAATACTAAGCATATTAGTGCGCGCATTAGCTGGCGTAATTATCTTCACATTTACTGTTACCATTTTGATTAATACTCACCATTTCTAATATCAATACATCTTCATCGATGCAAATTTAATATGTTGTACACATTTGTATGTCATTTCTATGAGAAACTGTTTGTAACTTTGAATTATTTGATTGATATTTAGCGATTCCTGAGATTCAACACGCAGACATTTTGGAAAAACATAGTTTCGAGTCAGTGCCATTAAAATATGAGATTATTGCTAAAGGCATTCCCAAACCGGAAGCCATATGGTATCATGATGGCAAGCCAATACAAGCAGATCAGCGTGTTGCTACCATCGTTGATGGGGTAAGAATTATTTCTTCTAAAAATTTTCAAATTTCTTTTAACTTTTGTTTACAGGATAAATACAGGTTAGAAATAAAGGAACTGCAACTATCCGACGCTGGTGAATATAAAGTGGTAATTAAAAATAAATGTGGCGAAAAGTCTCTGCAAGGTGTTTTATCCCTATCTGGTAAATATAAAAGTACCATTTAAAGGATATTGTCTTGCTATAAAAATATATCCTTTTCAGGTGTTGCAGAATATCGCAAACCTATTTTAAAAAGTGGGTTACGTGACATTACGACTAAAAAAGGAAACTCTTTGGCGATTCCTATCGTATTCACCGCTGACCCTCAACCGAAAATAACATGGCTGAAAGATGGAATGCCATTAAAAGAACAAGGCAATATCATAATAACAGAATCAGTACAAGACCTTGAAAACGGACTTAAGGAGTACTCATATACCATAAATTTTGATGAACGTAAGTACTATTAAAATAATCAATGTATAGTGTTCTCAACTAATCAGCTAGGTAAATTCTTAATAAGTCCCATGACATAACAAGGGTGTAGGGTTTCAGGATATTGTTTCGGAAAATCATTCAATTTATGTTGTTAATATAGCGTCTATAACCTTAACTTAAGAACACTAGTTCATAGTAATTTTGCAATTATGATAATTTTAGGTTGGTTGCTAAAACCGAAAGTGATAGTAAAAATTTTCTAACAAGCAACGGTCCTTTTAAATTCGTTGACTATCGTGATTAAGTTTTTGAACCTGCAGTTTAAAATCCTCCTCCAATGTTCAATTATTATTATTACTTAGAAGTGAACTTTTCGCGAGAATGCGTCGGTGATAGTCTAAAAATCCATTTCGGAAAATGGGTGAATTTCGAAAATCATTGGAATATTAAATTCATTTTAGTGGTTGAAGTCTGGATTTTCTAGAATAGGGCCATTACAAAGAAATGTTTTACACATTTCGAAAGTATCAATGTATTCTTTAGTAATTTTTACGCTGTTACGTGTTATCAGATTTATAATATTGGGTATTTAAGGGGGTATTCTACTCTAGAAGCATGAATTTCAGGTAATTTTTAAAGTGTCGTAAAAAAAGGCAATTAATATTTTTACTATCCATTTTTTTATGGTGTTTTTATTGATATCTTAAGAATACAGAAAAAAAATTTTACAAAAAAATATTAAAAATTAAAATAATTAGAGGGGGGAGAGACAGGTGTAAAAAAATGGCGCATCCTGGTGACATTGATCCTGACTCTCCTGGTGGTCTGAAAAAAAATCAAAAGAAATTCTTAATCAGTAAGGATGCTGTTATAGTCCCTATTTCAGGAAACACGAAAATTTTTTTTTTTTGAAAAATGGCGACTGCCTGAAAATAAAAATCATTTTTTACGCTTTTTTTTTGAAATTCCTGAATTTTTTTAAAATATTAAAAACAAAAATTTTGACACACGATGCTGGTAGGAACGATAAAGGATTATATAAAGAAGGTTCACACAAAATTTCAAGTAAATCGGTTGTATAGAACTTGAGATAATGCCGGTACCGTGTGGAAAAAAGTAGTTTCGAGAAAAACGCGTTTAAAAAATTCGATTCGGCCGAACCGGGCTAGGTACTGCGTCACTAAAGTAACTGTAGCTCTTTTGAAAGCACCGCGATCGTATTTTTACAGCATTTCTTTACACCTATCCACACGAGCCTTTTTTTGAGCGATTGTCAAATTGTGCGGGATCCAACGAGAACAAACCTTTTTTACGGCCAGGTGTTCATGCAATATCGAATGTATGCTGGTGGGAGAAATGCATAGGCATGCCTCTATCTGAAGGTATGTTACATGACGGTCTTGCATTATCAGTTCACGTACGGCATCGATGTTTTCTGGCACAACGGCTGTTTTTGAACGACCTTCACGGAATTCGTCTTTGAGCGGCGTCGGCCACGATTGAATCCGTTGTACCAGTTTTTCACAGTGCTATAGGATGGTGCTTCATAGCCATACAAAGATTTCAGTTCATCGATGCACTTTTGTCGTGATAATCCACGCACGAAAATGTTCACGAGTTAATTCCATTTTTTTGGCCGAGATCGATTAAATGACAAAACGTTCTTAGTGATGTTATGCTAAAAAATTTCAAACTTTCCAATGGAAATGTCAGATGTTAAAGTTGTGAACAATGATCGCACGAAAATGTTCACGAGTTAATTCCATTTTTTGGCCGAGATGAATTTTTCCTGCCACAAAAGTTCAAAATTATGTATTATTTCCACCATGGCTTATGGTGGAAGCGAAGAAAGGACTATGAGTTGCAAGTACAAAATTTTATAGTTATCAAGTTTTTGCCCAATTTTATTTATTTTAGGCACAAAGATACACTGTTACGGGTCAAACACGCTAGCTAATTTTTATTGAGATAACTCACATATTGGCCGATATATGCGATACAAAGTCACCCGGAAGTTCGATTTTCTTTATATTAGGTATACGGGGTCTAAGAGAAGTATTGGTCGGATTCAACAATTTTTGGTCATAAGGTGCCACACCAGCTCTCATAATGCTCTCCCATACCATGTCGGTGGTAAAATTTAATGTCTCTGGCGTATTTAGTTATTGATTTAACAGTACCGTTATATGGAGAGTGAGCGGGGGTTTCTTCCGATTTCATCCATTTTGCCACTGTTGGTAGAAATTCTCATAAGATTTGTACTCAGCTAATTTCGTTGTAGTAGCTTAAGTGGCTTAGGAGGGATACGCCCACTTTTTCAGGCCCACAGGTGCCCCTTGCTACTTGTATATTATGTACCATAGTACAGATTCATATCTTAATTTGGTGTTAGCGGTTATAAAAAAAGGCCGAAACGATAATTAGGGTTCATATCATACCTATTGGAAAACCCGGAAGATATGTACTACTTGTATGTACATAATTTTATATTTATACGAAGTTTTGAATGAATCTTTATAGGATATTATTTTCTTTATCCGATAATTATATCTGAGGTATGGCAATAGGCAAATTTAGCGTTGTCGAAAAATAAGTGAACATACAAGGTCTGTCGCAAAAGAAACAGGACTCTTAAAAAAACAACAAAAAAATAATATTTCTCAAAAGGTATATTTTTTTATTCAAAGTAGTTTCCTTGTGCTTCGATACAGCGTTTAGCCCGGTCAATTAGCATTTCAAATGAGTGTTTAAGGTCATTTTTCGGAATGCTTTTGAGAATATCGGTCGTCGCCTTTGGGCTAGCTGAAATGTCCTGAAACCAGTGTCCTTTGGGGAAGGAAGTTTTCCAAATAGGTAAAAATCACAGGGTGCCAGATCAGGTGAGTAGGGTGAGTGATTAATGGTTAATATGGAGTTTTTTGTCAAAAAATCAGTGACAAGCGTCGACCGATGACTCGGCGCATTATCGTGCAACAGGCGCCAGGACCCTGTCTCACGGTAATGTGGTCGAGCACAACGAATGCGTGACAAAAGACGCTTCATAACACCAAGGTGAAACACAGCATTAATCGTTTGGCCAGGTGGAATGAAATCTCGGTGTACAATACCCTCGGAATCGTAAAAACAAAGCAGCATTGTCTTTATTTTTGACTTCTGAAGACGACCGACTTCTGATCGTCACAGAGGTCCTCACGACCTTCTTGGAATCGCTTAAACCACTCACGCACATTACTACGGAATAGGCACTGATCACCATAAACTTTTTTCATCATTTGAAATGTTTCAGTAAACGTTTTCCCAAGTTTAAAACAAAATTTAATATTTGCTCTTTGCATTTTACGATCGATGACCAAAAGCTGCTGTCACTTTTTGATCGATAACATCGATTGTAGTTATCCAATTGTCTTAAAATTTTTACGAAATGCCAACAAGAGATCAAACTTTTTATTTCATATACCCACCAATAGGTGGCGCCACCAGAAACAGTTATATTTAAAAAGTTCTGTTTCTTTTGCGACAGACCTTGTATTATTTTATCCAGTGATTTCAATACAGATTTTAAGAAATTCCCATCTATCGTTACTGAATACTTTAGAAAAGTATTAAATTTTGAAATGAAAGATGCTAGAAATTTACCAATCACAAGATATGAAAATATGTTGAAATATTAGAATTGTTTATTTATTTTAGTTTCCATAAAATATTAATTACAAATATTAACTGCGAGACTCAAGGCGAATTTGAAGTTAGTATAGAATAGTTGGAGTTCAAAACAATGGTTGTTATTTAGTAATAAGTACTTTAATACGCAGAACCATAAAATCGTTTTGAAGCACGTTCGTGCCGCTATCTTGTCTCTATTATTCTTGAACTTACTAAACCACTTGTTAAATAACAAACAACATTTTTTATATTTTCATAGTTCAACACAAAGATTCTGGCCGATATGAATTACAGATAGAAAATAAATATGGCAAAATCAGTACAACTGGATGGATTGATGTATTATCAAAACCTGAAATTATAGGTTTAAAAGATCAGTGTTGTCTTCCAAATGACACCATTGCTTTTGATGCTATCATACTAGCGAATCCAAAGCCTAAAGTTACATGGACTCGAGGAAACGAAAATTTGTGCAACAATGAAAATTGCGAAGTGATAGCCGACGTTGATGATGATAAATACAGATTGGTATTTCAGTGTGTTAAATATGAAGAGGATGGACTATATTCATTAACCGCAGTTAATGACCAAGGCTCGTCTACTGCAAGCTTCCATTTAAACGTTAAAGGTGGGTTAATTGCACAGTCAATAATAATATCAATTTAGATAAATAAAATTGGCGTGTATGTTTGTAAAACTAAAATTACGTGAATTATGTACTTTCTGCTGAAATTTCGGAAATTCCACCTTTTTTTTACCAAATTTTACCTTTAGAATAATATTAGCAATACGTGTTTATCTTGTTGAGAAATAACTGTAGTGGTGAATATACCGCTAGCTTTTTCTATTTCGTAACCACCATTTCCAATATTTTTAAATTAAACCATAAATATTCATATATACATATATATTTTTTAGTCGAAAAGCCGACATTTATCGCTCCACCAGAAGACCAATTAATACTGGACAATCATCCGGTGAATGTTAATGTATTAGCACATGGCATACCAAAACCAACAATTGAGTGGAAGAAAGGTGATGAAAGTATTGTTGATGGAGCCCAAATTACTAAAAATGAAGAATCAGTATATATTATACAACAATCATCTCCAGATTCTGATCAATTGAGCAGCCAATTAGAAATTTCTCATTTCAGACCCTCGAATGCCGGGACGGTAAGGTTTTTATTTATGTTTCAAATGTTATGTAATTAATTTCCTTATTTCTAGTACACTGTCGTTGCTAAAAATGAAATTGGTGTGACTGAAGTTCCGTTTAAACTTTCACTGCTAGAATTAGCTCCAAAGTTTGAAAGCAAGTTCGACAATGCTAAAGAAGTATGTCAAGGTGAAGATTTGGTTCTACAATGCAAAGTTATTGGCAGTCCAATTCCACTAATTAGTTGGATTAAAGATGGTGAACAATTGAAGCCAAGTGAACAGTAAGTGTAAACAAACTAAGCAGCACCTCAAAATCGTAACGTTTTGTATGACATTTTACATTGTAGCCAGATCAGTTCAATTATTAGTTTTTTGCGATTTATATTAAAACACTCAAATTTCAATAAGATTAAAAATTTTTCTGACTTTGTGATATATAATTCTTTCTGATATATATAAATAGATGATTTTTGAATTTTCAATACTTAGTGATTTAAGCTTCTTAGGTCTCAATTAATAAATGTTTTTAATAATTTTTCATTGAAAATTATATTATGATGCATCACATTTCAAAACATTTCATCAAATACATTTAAATTTCTCATTTCATTTAAATTTCATTGCTGTACATTTTGGTCTTGAACGGCGGCTCCGTTCACTTATACGAGTATTTGTGGTTGAATTTGAATCTGGCCGTTTCAGTCGTTCCAATTGTGAAACGTCAAAACCTACCCGATCCAGGGAACTGTCAAAGTCGGGTATCTTTATCTCTGAGGCGAAGCCTATAGAAACCTATAATAGTTTCTATTTGCTTTTTCTTTGAGTGCTGCCGTGTTATCAAAAAATCTAGATCTAAAAACCAATCCTACCAAGTTTTGTTTCACACACAAAACAAATCCATATACATACATACATAAGTACATATGTATATGTACATTAACATTCTTTATGTCTGCGGCTTGTAAATATGCTCAAATGAACAGTTTGAAATACACAATTATGAAAACTTAAAAATCTTAACGCAAATACTACATTAATACTTGTTTATTTTTAGCATAAGACTCACATCCTCCCCCAGCGGTATTTTAACATTGGAAATAGCGAATATTCAACCATCGGACTCTGGAGCATATAAGGTTGTCATTTCAAATCCCCTTGGCGAAGTATCCTCCTTATGCGCTGTTGCCGTAACTCGTAAGTAATTCCCTTTTATTTTAACAATTAAGCGAGATAGATATATGTATGTATATACAAGGTCTGTCGCAAAAGAAACAGAACTTTTTAAATATAACTGTTTCTGGTGGCGCCACCTATTGGTGGGTGTGTGAAATAAAATAAAAAGTTTGATCTCTTGTTGACATTTCGTAAAAATTTTAAAACAAATGGGTAACTACAATCGATGTTATCGATCAAAAAGTGACAGCAGCTTTTGGTCATCGGTCCTAAAATGCATTTTGAACAAAGAGCAAATATTAAGTTTTGTTTTAAACTTGGGAAAACGTTTACCGAAATATTTCAAATGATGAAAAAAGTTTATGATGATCAGTGCCTATCCCGTAGTAATGTGCATGAGTGGTTTAAGCGATTCCAAGAAGGTCGTGAGGACCTCTGTGACGATCAGAAATCGGGCCGGTCAAAATCAGTGATTACCCAAAACAATATTGAAAAAGTGCAGGAATTTATTAAGAATGAGCCGAAATCTTCTTTGCGTTACATCGAAATGGAGTTAAATGTCACCAAAGACTCCATTCATCGCAATTTGATAGATAAATTGGGTCTATGGAAGGTGTGCTCCAAGTCTGTTCCGCACAAATTGACTGAAGAGAAAAAATTGCTACGAATCCAACATTTTAAGGATTTGATTAAGGGGTCGAGAAAGGACATAAACTACAAATATTCGATTATGACTGGTGATGAAACGTGGTGCTTTCAATATGATCCCGAAACCTAACGTCAAAGTGCCGAATGGAAGCATCTAGACGAGCCATCACCGAAAAAAAGTCGTCTTCAGAAGTCAAAAATAAAGACAATGCTGATTTGTTTTTACGATTCCGAGGGTATTGTACACCGAAAGTTCGTCCCACCTGGCCAAACGATTAATGCTGTGTTTTACCTTGGTGTTATGAAGCGTCTTTTGTCACGCATTCGTCGTGCTCGACCACAATACCGTGAGGCAGGGTCCTGGCGCCTGTTGCACGATAATGCGCCGTGTCATCGGTCGACGCTTGTCACTGATTTTTTGACAAAAACTCCATATTAACCAATAATCACTCACCCTACTCACCTGATCTGGCACCCTGTGATTTTTACCTATTTGGGAAACTTCATTTGCCCATGAAAGGACACTGGTTTCAGGACATTTCAGCTATCCAAAAGGCGACGACCGATATTCTCAAGAGCATTCCGAAAAATTACCTTAAACACTCATTTGAAATGCTAATTGACCGGGCTAAACGCTGTATCGAAGCACAAGAAAACTACTTTGAATAAAAAATATAACTTTTGAAAAATATTAATTTTTTGTTGTTTTTTTTAACAGTCCTGTTTCTTTTGCGACAGACCTTGTATATTTTATAAATGCCTGCCTGTTCGTGCAAGCTGTGACTTGAGTAAAAATTGAGATACCTTGATTAAACTTGGTATGCGGGTGGGCGTAATCAAACCACTGCCACACCCACAAAACGCCATTAATCGAAAACCTATAAAGTGCCATAACTAAGCACTAAACTAATATCTGACCTGGTTTACGAAAAGGGGGCTAACGTGCGAAAACTAGTTTTCTGGGAAAAGCTGTTTAAAATAATCGTCAGTTTCTCGTTATCTCATTAATTGTTCTCCTTTTTTTTGACACCTAAGCGCCCTTTTCGTAGACCAGGTCACATATATAGAACTGTAATTTTGCACAAGGGATCGAAGTACCAAGGGAAACCTGTGAGCAAAAAGTTTTGAAAAAGTGGGCATGGCCACGCCCTCGAATATGTCTATTGTGCATATCTCCTAAACCACTAAAGTTACAACAACGAAATTTACTCAACTAAAATATTATAAGAACTCTTACCGACGGTCTGAAAATGGCCTAAATTGGATAATGAGAGGGCTTTATAGGCCGCCTACTTTTTGGTGAAATCACATATCTCGGTACCTGACCGACCGATTTCGACTGAATTTGGTACGTGAAATTATTTTGTAATTTTTATGTTACAATCTGAAAATGGACGAAGTCGGACTAAAGCCACGCCTTATACCCATATAACACAATTTTAAATTCTTTCACTTTACAGTTCAGAAATGAAGAAATAAGTTCTATAATGGTATATAATTTTGCATTAATAATTCCTTTAAAGTATGCCACATTAGCACTAAAAATTGCCCGAACCCAAACAAGACTGTTTAAAATTGTGTGAGAATATTGTGTGAGAAATAAATTTGAAAATGGGTTATGGGTCAATACTTCACTGAGTCCCATATCTGTCAAATATTACTTTGTGCCTAAAATAGAGCTCTTTTTGTGTATTCTTCATTGAGTAATATGTGGAAAATACCGTGCGTTCGAACATGGATAGTAAATAGTTTTTAACACCAAAATCGACTGATTTCATTATACAAGTATAATATAAATGTAATAAAATATCGCGCACTCACACATTGTCTCATAGCGATTTTATGTTATTGGTAAGGGTTCAAAACATCCATTGCTTCGATCAATTTGCGTTAAAGATTTGAAAGAAACAAGCGTTTTCACTACAGCTGAGTCAATTGAAATTCTGTTACAAAGTTTACAAAAAGCACCGTGTAATCTGTATGCAGTGTCTAGTCACATATAATATTCAGTTTAGTTCGCAAACTCATTTGCAGAAATCCCCAGAAAATTATGTCAAAGGAAATGGATATCGATCGAATCAATGTCAAGATTTATTCGTATACACCTGAAAACTCGCTTGAAGTATACAGGTGAAAATATAATTTTCACAGATGATGAAATTTTAACTGAAGTTTTTGATAAGCAAAATGACAGACGTTATTTCAAGGGTTTAACGTGTTCTCCATTCATTCTGTAATAGTTTGTTGGGTAGTCAATAGAATCTTCCAGCAAGATTCTGCTCCAGCATACAAAACAGGTGATATTTGATGTTTCAAAGTTCCAGATGTTTGGCCGTCATGATCTGTCAAATACCTCACAGAAATTTGAGGAGTCTCAAAAAATGTGTTGCTGGAGTAGGGTCGTCAATACCAATAGAACCATTACCATTTGAATAAAATCTTGTACATCACATTATGAATTATGAAATGAAATTAATTTTATAAAAAATGTGTTATTGTTTTATTTTTATAGCTACCTGAATTTGTAACAAGACTTATGGCAGGACTAAGTATATACATTAGAAATTAAGAAAACAGCTCTTGAAATAGATATATGCTTGTCGGCATAATTATGTATACAAACGTTTAGATCAAAATTTATAAAATATTGCAGCAAAAGCACAGCAGCCTTCATTCGTTGAACCTTTAGAAGATGTTAAAGTCTCTGTTGGAGAACAGTTAAAATTGCAAGCGCGAGTAATCGGATTCCCTGCACCAGAAATTAAATGGATTAAGAATGGAATTGCTTTGCACCCAAGTACGAGCATAAATTTTATAAACAATCCAAATGGACTTGTTGGTTTAAGGTGGGTTTTATAAGCTAAATGACTTTAAATTTAATAAGCAACTTTGAAGTTTTCCTTAAATATGTGGCTATATGCATATGTCTTGTAGCATTGATAACGTTCAACCTGAAGATGCAGGTGTATATAAATGCTTAATCGTTAACAAAGAGGGTGAGATAGAAGGAAGTTCAACGGTAACCGTATGTGCAATGGAAAAAGAACCAGAGTTTATAAGAGAATTACATGATACCAATTGTATTGAAGGTTTCCCTGTAAAAATGCAAGTTAAAGTTTTAGGCAATCCACTGCCTGACATCAAATGGTTTCATAATGGCCAAGAAATTTTACCTAAAGAAGGACGATATACATTCGCAGAAACTAAGGACAATAATTATTGTTTGCAAATAAAGGAGGCTGATTTGAAAGACTCGGGTTTGTATGAAGTAGTTGCGTCAAATGCAATAGGCACGGCTCTGTCTAAAGCGAGATTACAAGTCGCATTGAAAACAGATGAATCAATGCCGGAAGCGCCGCCACGATTTCTGTCATCTATTAGAGATGTCAATGCAAATGAAGGTGATGAAATTAAACTTTCCGCAGCTTTTACGGGTAATCCTGTCCCAGAAATTATATGGACAAAAGATGGTAATACTCTCTTGAATGATGACAGCACTTTAATTAGTTGTGATGGCAAACACGTTAGTTTAATAATAAATGACGCTGAATCTAGCCATTCTGGTACATATAATTGCCTCTTAGCAAATCCTCTTGGTGAAGATGCGTCTGCTTGTGAACTAAACGTGAGAAAGGTGTACAAAAAGCCATTATTCACACAAAAGATATGCGATCAGCAACATTTAATCAATACCGATGCAAAAATTGGTGTCACTGTTTCGGGCGTACCATATCCAGAATTGTCATGGTACTTCCAAGACAAACCTATTGTCGAAGGAGATAAATATGAATTGATTAACGATGGCGACCACCACACATTAGTTATCAAAGACTGTACCATAAATGATCATGGTGTTTATAAATGTATCGCAAAAAATAGAGAAGGCACAGATGTTACTCAAGGCCGGCTGGATATGGTTAATGAACTGTGAGTACACATTTATGTTTTTTATCTTAACCAAAAATCAATCGAATCTATCAGCTTATTCGATTAATTTCCATTTTATAACGAAATTTAATGCATGCAGTAAACATTACTAATCACTACTATATTATAGCTTAAGGGGGTATTCTGGTCCAGAAGCATGAATTTCAGGTAATTTTTAAAGTGTCGTAAAAAAAAGGCAATTCATATTTTTACCATCCATTTTTTTATTAGTTATTTGTTAATTTTAGAAGAGTACAGAAAAAAATTAAAAACTAAAAAAAGTAAAAAATTTCAAAAATTATGAGCTGACGAAGTGGGGGATCTCTAAAAATTTCCACGTGACCATACCCATGATTTCAACCCTCCTAGTTATCTGAAACCAAAAAAAAAAGATTATTAATCTAGAATAATGTCGCAATGGCCGGAACTACGGAAAAGTGGGAAAAAATTGTTTTCACAAAATGGCGACTGCCTGAAAAAAAAGTTTTTTTGGATCACTTTTTGTGACTATTTCGAATTTTTTAAAAATAATAAAAATAATAATTTGGGGATGGAGCTAGTTCCAACCATAGACAAGCCTATAAAGAAGACTCTATAAAAATTTCAAGTAAATCGGTCCAGTAGAACCTGAGAAATCGTGGGTATCGTTCCGAAAAAATCAGTTTTGAGAAAAACGCGTTTAAAGTTTCGCGTAAAGTCTTTTGTTCGATTAGTTCCGGCCGAACCAGTTTGGATGCCGGGTCAGCAAAATGCCTATATCTCCGAAAATAATTTGAATTTTGAAAAAGTCTCTTGTACACATATTCTTGAATAGTTAAACTTTGAAAATATAAAAAATACCCCCTTAACGGCACTCTGTACCCTTTCTACAAGAAACGCTGTAGCGACCTAATAATTTGAATTTCCATTTCAAAATTTGAGAGAATGTTTATTATAGTACATACATATATACTATCCGCTAATGCAACAAAAAAAAACAATTTCTCGAAAATTTCACACTAAGACGATCTCTTAAATCACTGTGATTTTCTATTTTTATTGTGATCGCAACTACAAAAAAAAAAACAGGAGAAAATGTGTACTTTTAATCTATTTTTTAAATTCATTGCTTAAGCTTTTAAATTTGGTTTTAACAATAAATAAAATGAGAAATAGAAATCAATTAAATTATAGTTCAACACTAACCCGAACTTAACTCTTCCTTACTTGTTTAAAACTAAACTCAGAAACCCTTTAAAAAATACGTTTTTTTAAACCGACTGAAATTCGAGTAAATGTGTTCTATTATTTCTTCACTAAATGTGAAAGCCTTTATCTAGATCTTAGAGTGCAAAAGTATTGGGTTCTGCCTAGTTTCTCTAGTACAGATTTGAGTTTCAGAATTAGGTATTTTGTCAAAGCGGACACATAAAGAATATGTTCCACACATTTTCCCACTTATTACTATAGAGTGAGTGAGTATTCCCTAAAGCTTTTTTCAACTCTCTCTTGAACATTTCTAATACTTTTTAGGCTGGGCTAGGTCTTTCCTGCTTTCTCTCTTTATTAGTAGATGGTTTGCACGCATACTACCTTGGTTGCACTTACCCGAACTATTGGTTTGACATTTTCCACTTATATTTTGAGTTGCTAAGCGATTTCCCGAATAGTTACGAGTATTAGTATTGACTGGCTCACTTTGGCCAGAAGAGCGTGTCCACTCCAACTAGGTCCAACTGTGTCGGTATTGCAGCCATCACCTTTGCAAACAGCAATTTCATTTTTATTTATAATTTATTGTGTCATTGTGTATCGTGGCTGCCACTAGCTTTTTCCTGCTAGGGATTAGTACCGCTTTGGTTTTTGTATGTTAACTGGAGCTTTATTTTTTAAGCCTTCTTATTTTTATCGCCGCTGGATTGCATATGTGCTCTAACTGGCTTATTCCCCATCATACTACAATTACCGCTATATTAACAGCATATAGACCGAATTTGAAGAATTTTTAACATCGAACGTGACTACCGCGTAGTATATTTTAGAGCCATACATACACCTGGTCCCTTCTATAGCTTTACTTGCGACCTCCATAAGTTTTTGATGACGTCTATTATTGACCTTTATCTTCGAAATCCTTTTTTTTTTGTCAGCCAGGCCCATTGGATCTGTTTCTAGATGTTGTTGTAGACAGATTATACGCTCCAATTTACCAATAGGGATGACATGATTATCCCAGCTCGTGGGGGCCATTTATGTTTACGTATTTGTGTAAAATTTTGTCTGGTTGCCATTTCATCACGTCACGTTTTCTTTTGGTACAACGCTTGGAAATTGCCCAAGATTATTACTCAAATTCACGTTCTCAGATGAAGCCCCCTTACGGCTTAATGGTTTCATCAACAAGCAAAATTGTTGCTGGGGTGAGTCAAATTCTTTTGTGGTTCAGGAAACGCTATTGTATCCCCAAAAATTGACTGTTTGATGCGGATTGTGGATGGCGGTATCATCGGGCCTTATTTATTTGTGCTGTTACCATCAATAGCAAGGGTTATGATGTCGATCGAGTTTTTTTCGAAAATTAGTGAAATCGACAGGACTGTTCGCCGTCTCACCTTTGACGTCTTTCAAGAAATGGCCTAGTCAAATGACCGCCAAGATCATACGTTTTAGGCTTTCATTATTATTCATTATTAAATCAAAGATCTACGCCAATAACCGGCAGCGCTCGAGAAACCCGTAGACAACATTCAGCGTGCTATGGCAGAAATTCGAGGATGCCACAATTTTGACAAATCTCTCTTCCATAACTTCTTCTTCAGTTACTGTAAAGTGTGTTCATAGCGTAGGAAAAAGAGGTTGGATTTCCGTTTTTATTAACCTAGGGTAAGTTGGTGCTTGTCCTTTATGGCGTCTAACTCATCAAGGAGATGATCTGGAATGCATTTCCACAGGAGTTTTCTTTAACTTTGTAACAGAGTTCTTTAAAGCGACAGGCCTTGCTATTTTTATTGCTCTTCGAGGTCATTTCGCTTCCTCATAAAGCGCGCGTGTAGCCTAATTCTGTGGATTGCCGTAAAAGGATCCCATTTAAGTACTATATGCTACTTACGTTTCCAAATTAAATTTCCATAAACACAGGGACACATTTAGGGCCGCCTATGGTAAAACTGGCCCAGGGGTAAAAAGGTGAGAACGCCTCCCTGCAGAAAAGCTTCTAATACTTCAAAAGTTTTATTAACTACCTTCACATTTACCCTTACCATTAAAGTGGCATAGTGGTTTTTCAAAGAGTAAGTCAAATACGAGATAGTGTTTTATGCTATCATCACAACTGTACTATATTTACTTTCATTATGATGTTGGGTGGAACAAATTTGCTTTTTATGGTTTTGAAAATCAATAATATATAAATCAATTTATACATGTACTCTCAATTAAACATATTTTATATAGATTATACCGGAATATATGAATTATTCAGACATTTATTTATCGATCAAATTAATAGCAAATTATAAGCAATGGTTCTTTTAAAATCCGTCGCCTATCGGGATTAAGGTTTTGAGCATGCAGTCTGCAATATTCAATTATTATTATTACTTAGAAGTTCGAATGCGTCGATAATAGTCTAGAACTCCAATTTCTTGGCTAATTCTGCTTCTAGGCACCGGTAGTCCTGAAATCCTGCCCTGTGACAAGCACGATCGATGAAAATTTTTAGTCCTTGCTAAAACACTAAAAGAACGATTCAAGCAGAAATATTTGGGAAAAGTTTTTCTAATTTTGTTGGTAGTCAATAAATTGTAAGGAATAAAATGGGTTTATTATTAATTATATTATTAAATTTTGCATCGTAAACGTCTCTGAGGTGAATAGCTTCATTAAATAGTAGATACTTTTTTACATAATGTTTTTGCAACTACCTTTTAAATGAGAAGGATTTATTTTGAATTCAATTTCTTCTTTACCTCAATTTTCATTCATGTATGTCGTTCTGAGTTTAATTTGTCTCCAATAATTTTGCATTCATTAAATTGCTTTCAACTGGTCGCGCAGAAACTGCTAACCTACAAGAAGGCTTTCTATATGTCTAACTTCAGCATTGATCTCTAGAAGAATCAAGTTTCTTTCATTGATTGACTGAAGCATTTTAAATTATATGGAAGCCATCAAAACGCACTCACCATTAAAGCAAAAACCTGCCCACACCATAACTTCTCCGTCTGACAACTCTCTGCCCTTTGCAACTTATTTATCAACTCCTTTACCATGCCAGTAGTATTTGAATCCATCCGATTTATATAATTTTTTTTACTATTTTATGCTTCACTGCATATAGTTTTCTAAAGTTCAGAACCTTGGCTCTAATCAAGGCGTTTTGTTCAATTGATCTGATGATTTTAGTTTTTTTGTACATATCTATAAAATGAAATATTACTTTTTCTCTGAAAAAATGACACAGCGACTTCACCATTATACAACTAAATTATTTCTTGATCTCTCGACACAAAAACATAACTAAATATAGTCCAGTCATTATAGACAACTCTCTGCCCATTTATATGCAAATACTTGATATTATCAACTCCCTACCATTTACAACTTTATGTCAATATACAAGTATTTGCAACATATAAATTACTCGACACTTAAAAATTTGGATATAATGGATCACACATCGTTATTCGACGCTATACTTAAGAGACAAAACTAAAAAATACAAAAAAAATTTAGTACAGACACCAGGTTGTAGACAACAAAAAGCTGTATCGCATGTATTCAATTGATTGTGTAAAGTGTTTAGTATGTGATATACGATATATGTTTTATAACCATGACCAACCTAATAAAGCGATAATGGAAATTATTTATTTAATTGCTTTTGGTATCAGCAAACTCCCTTTTTTTATTTAAATTACATGAGTACATGTTTATTTCTTTTAGCAAAAAACATATTCGTTCAGAACCACCAACATTCCTGAAGAGACTTGGTGATTGCGAAATTTATCCTGGAATGACAGCTAAGTTTACAGCATGTGCTGCTGGCAGCCCCGAACCTGAAGTAGAGTGGTTCAAAAATGATCAAAAACTTTTCCCATGCGAAAAAATATCTATGGATCACGAGCCGAATGGATTACTACGACTTACCATCAAGGATGCAGATGACACTGATGTTGGTCGTTATACCTGTCATATATTTAATCCATATGGAGACGAAACATGTCATGGACATCTCATTTATGATAGTAAGACTCTCTCTATGCAATCTGACATACATAAATATAACGCATAATTTGAATTATATGCATTATCACATTCCACGTTTTCAGATATTGACAACAACCGCAGAAAACCTCTTTCAGAGCAATATAATGATATAAATAAATACAAAAGGACAGGCGTGCCTACACCGATCACGGAAAAACCATCAATATCCCGAATGACTGACCACAATCTGAAGTTGGCTTGGAAACCGTCGGCAGTAACAAGTGGCCATTATCCTGTGACATATCTGGTAATATAACAAATTAGTACGATTTTTTTTATGAATCATTACAATCAGTATCCGCACAAGACTTCAGGGTATGAAACAGGTCAATTCAATATTAACTATGCAATTAAATTTTACCGTTATACACCACAAGTCCAACGATTTCACTTCACTAGCCGGAAAAAGTCTTCACTCATGATAAGCAAATGCTTTTGAAACTAAATTAAATCCAAACAGCTCCTTCAAATAATTTATTTTTATGTATTCAAACATTTATATTAAAAGATAACACAAAATGTCTTTAACTAGTATTTCGTTTATTAAACAATTAAATAAGGCACATTTTCTTGTGAATTCGAAAAATAAGAATCAGAGAAAGTCCCGCTCATATTATAAAATATTTTCAAATCAAAGTAATTAGTAACTGGTGGGATAACCCCGGGTATCGAATACACAAGTTTAGTAGTTTCTTCCGCGGATATTTTCTTCTTTCAGGTAATATAGGATCTTTAGGATAATATTATAGACCAAGTATGATTGAAATTGGTACAGTAGTTCCAGAGATATGTGATTTTACTTGATGTGGGCTGTGCCACGCGCAGCGCCCCCGGCTTTGAGCCGGGCAGTTCATTACCCTTTTAGTAGTTTTTAACAAACCAGTAATATGGAGAGATGGTGGGGTTACAATCCGATTTCATCCGTGCCTTAATAAGTTACTATTAAATTTAAACAATTTTTAGACTTGAGATGACATACCTCTAAGCCGATATATTGATTGGAATTTAAATTTTTGTTGCATAGGAATTAGACAAGATTGTAGTTCGACTTCGCCTATTTTCGCACTCATATTCATGCTAGACTAAAGTCACACGCCGAATTCAAATAGGTCTATTAGTTTCTGAAATATGGGATTTTCACATAAAAATTGGCGTCGCCGCGGCCATTGTCCAATTTTTATATTGGCTCCTATAAAGCTATAAACTGGACTTACCTCCTAAATTATTAAAAATTGACTGTCATGCCTTGCTATGCTTTGGACTTTTGTATAACAGCATCTCACACCAAAGTGCGTATTTACAGCTACACTCGTGTTAATATATTTTCAATTTCACACAACATGTTGGGAATACAAGTATATCAAGTCAAAGTCACCAATTTCAACCCACCGATCAGTACATCTAATATATAGATTTTCAAAAACCCGGTGTTGGCCTTATACCTTATATTTAAATAATATAAGTATTTAAAATACAATTTATTTTAGAAATTAAATAATCTGGAATGATTGTTGGTGAAAATGAATGAAACCGATCGACGATCATATTAGATTATCGGTATTCCATTTTCACTCTATACCGAATATTGTGATCTGAAAAAAAATCCGTCTAGTCTAATATCGCTTTCTGCCACTATCTCTACTCTACTGTCTTGTGCATACTCAACCGTAAGGTCCATTAGGATACCATCCAGTTCTTCTGAAGATATCCAATGCTAAGCGCCGAATTTGCCACTATTTTTCTAATTCGAAGCGCTTACGCTGTATTGAAGATATCATAACAAAAATATTTCCAAGAATTTCCTCTTTTTTTGTATGACCTTGGGCGTAACAATATCTATGCGGCTCCTCTGCGCCTGGATTTCGTGTAGGATCTGCGAAGGTGGAGGCATGTGCGTCTGAGTTGCGCGATTTTTCAGTCCACCAGTAAACTGCTGCTTTATGTTTGCTGTTTGAAGCCTTGGGCATTGATTTTTGACAGGCTCTTATTATATTAAGTATTGTGTGCTTGACAGTTTTTACTGCAATTATGGGGGAGTTGCTTAATGAATTCTGGTCGCCTATTGCGGAGACTTCGAAGTATCTAGGTTCGTAATGTTCCACTTTCTTGGTTCAGCGTTATATATGCCCTTACCTGCTCTCTTGTGTTAGGAGCTGTTATGTTAATCACCAAGTCCTAAGTGGGGTCCTGTAGCGCTTCTTTGCCAGCCCCTACTACTTTCTCTTTTGTTGAGAGCGAGTCGAGGTCTCTGATCTCTTTAGTAGCCATAGTTTTAAGGTCGGCCACAGTTGCAGTTTCCTTAAGAGTGGTATTAAGTTCCTCACAGAAGCTGGCCTTTGTAGACTGTCCCTTCTCCAGCTCTAATAATAGCACCCCGGCTCTTGTTTCGCGGATCCCTTTAATCTTAATCTATGCTTCTTTAAGATCTACCTTGCTACGGATATTCTTGAGGACTTCGGCGTAGCTATTACATTCTGCTGGCTCACGGCCTCTGTTTGTCGTTTAGGCCTATTATTTGCCTTCTGACTTGCAGCCATGTTTCTGACTTGTTGCCTCTCTTTTGCATTTTTAGGCGCTTCCTCCACTGTTCCTTGGCTTGCGTGGGTCTTCCTGACTTTTTTAGGCGAAACTTTTTGCCACTGGCCGTAGTTTTCGTGTCGTGGTCGCACTGTTTCTCGCGGCTCCACAGGGCTTGTTGTTTTTTCTAGTGGGTCTCCGCTACTAGCAAGGTCAGTAGGTAACTCTGTTAACATCATCTGGGTACCCAGTCATATAAGAATAAAAGGAATTAAAAGGCAGACGAGCTAACCCGCTCGGAGGCAACTGGAGGCACAATTTCCCTCAGCTGCCCTAGGCCATTCCACTTTTTCACGGGTTGTTTTAAGCAATGAGTTTTAGAGGAACACCTCAGATCTTGGAGCAAAAGCAACACAAGGTACACTACAAAGTTACTTTGGGGTAGTTTCGGTGGTGGAAAGTCCAAAACCACTACCTACTTCTAGGTAAAAGGGAGCTTAGTAACACAAATCTACATCTTCTTGCATTGCTCAGAAGCTCTTTCTCATTATATAATTTATAGAATCCGTAAACAGGCTCAAACCCCGAAGAACACTCATCTTTCTTAATGGTATCTACATCACTCAAGGGCTCCGGGGGATCTTCCTCGACGTCCCCCATCTCAATTTCTGGTGTTAAGTTTGCAACATCGGCGATTGACTTGAATGTCAAGATCTTTCCCTTTGTGAATCCATAGTTTATATCACCGCTACTTTTCGCCAACGGCTCTTTGGATTCCTTTGTAGTTACAGTATGATCTGCATCGTGACACTTTAAGTCCCTATATCAGATTCTGCTGCGGGGTCCTTGAGAACCTCAACGAATCTCCATCCCTCTGTTGGCAGAGATTAGCTGCATTATTTGGACCAGTTGCGATGGTGTAACCGGGAGCCAGACTTTCCCTACTTCAGCCTTATAAAGCTGTACCAATATCTCGAAATGACAATCTATCATTGTGATCTAACCCTTGTACGAGCTGACATCTGTACATGACACGACAGACACGGATTACTTAAAGCACTTACATCGCCAGGTTTGTGAGCTCAGCTTTCACCCATCTTCATTGGGCTCTGGAAACTTTCATTCCTTTTGCCTTTGGTCTTTTAGCTGACGACTTAGCCCCTTCGTTTCGCTGTCACTACTGGCGATTTAAGTTTGAAATTAGGCAAGATTAATTTTGGGCTATTTTAGGGACCCCAGTCTTTCCTTACCCCCAACCATAGTCAGACACCCCCCCTGAATACTGTGATACCGATACCGAGCCGTTCCTGTCCTCGTTGGGATATTTTGGTATCTATTACCAGTCGGCACCCTTGGTGAGGCCTCAGCCTCAATTCGGTAAAGAGAATGGTAAGAGGAAAAGCGGATTGAAAATTTAAAAGAATTTAAAAAAAATTAAAGCCACGAAATATCACCCGATTACCCCTTTTTCCGATTATTTTATAAGCTAATGGAAAGGCTTCAAAGGAATCGCTGTAAAATTTGACAATGGGTGTACCACTGCCTATTTTTATGTGAAATCTCATATACCAGGAACAACCCCCTCAGTTCAACCAAATTTGGCGCATAATATTATCATGCTATTCCTACGTTATGTTGTGAAAGTGGACGAAATCAGACTATAAGATAATTTTAAGATATCATAATTTTTAGTTCCATATGATTCTTTAGATATACAGTATATGGATTAAGCTCTAGTGAAGTTATCGGTATAAAACTTTCCACAAATAGTGCCTATAATGCAACCTTACTCTTAGAAACTGGTGACAATGGACCACAAGTGTTCAAGCCTCAAGACACTGAATATGTAGACCACTTACCCTTTACCAAATATATCAGTCAATCTGTGATTATTGAAATTCAGTGAACATCTTTTCTTAATGATACTGTGTCCCTGAGTCAAAAATGTGTCAAATCGTGACAATACAATACCGCAATGTACCTATTAATACAAGGATTTCAAACTGGCTCTGGACTTTATACTGTATATATCGGTCAATATATATTATACTATTAATGTCCTAGCAAAATTAAATGTAGGTAGGTTTCACCCTTGCAAATTGCGAGAATATAAAATGATCGGTAACACCCGAACTTATCCCTCCTTTACTTGTTTAATATATAGTTTTACGGACATCTGAAATTTCCCCCCATATTGAGCATTATAATTGCCAGAGTTGTTATTGTAGCGTTAGGAAAACACCCTGAAGTAATTGGAGGAATTTACATTCCTTGACTAGATAAAAATCCGGGGTGATTTTTTTGAGGTTAGGATTATGCATTAAACCAACCAGACACGTTTTGACATTTCATCATGAATAGACTTACTAACGAGCAACGCTTGCACATTGAATGTGTTCGGTAACGTTCCTATTATATAGCCCCTTCGTAGGAACGGTATACAAATAACTATAGCATAGTGTAAATAGTTCGGTTACATTGCTTTTATTAAAATATTATCTTATTCATTAATAAAATGAAATATAAATTATTCATAATGAAAAAAATACAAATTTAAACTATTTAGACCATATTTAAGGAATTTATATTTGATTAAACTACTGTACTATTTCGAGTATATTTGTATATTCATTATACATAATTTGTGTACTTACTTATGGATATCCTTGTACCTCTTTGAAGACGTAACATTTTTTTGATTAAAATATTATAATTGCATTAAATTTAATTATCATATTGATATTGATCCAAATGCTTATTTAGGTGGAAATGATGGATTTACCAAACGGAGACTGGCGCACAGTTCACACAGGAATTAGGAATTGCTCTTGCGTTATTGACGGACTAGAACCATTCCGCGACTACCGGCTACGAGTGCGAGTTGAGAATAAATATGGTGTAAGCGACCCCAGCCCATACTTGCAAACATATAGGTAACTATTCTTAATTCATTTGATCATTTTTATTAGGGAATAACTTCGGTTTAGTATATCAAAATAGTATCAATTTTAAACTAAATGATTAACGTCATTTGCGCAAAATGATTGCTAATGATATCAAATTAAATTTAGAGTAGTATTCTCTCAAATTAAAGGGTGAATTTTGTTATATTTTTACAATCTTTGTTTATTCTTGCAAATCCATTTCATCTCCTTCAAAGTAATCCCTTCCCGCTGCAATTCACTACCAACGAATTTTCCAGTCATCATAGCACTTGGAAAAATCCTCCGTCGTGATGGCCATCAGAGCCTTCTTCGTTTCAGCTTTTATATCCTCAATTGAGTCAACACGGAACCAAATCAGGCGAATACGGTGGTTGCGGAACGATATTTGTTGAATTTTTGGCGAAATGATCACGAATAACCAATGCAGTATGAGATGGTGCTTTATCGTGGCGCAAAAACCAAGAGTTTTCGGCTCACAATTCTGGCCTATTGAGGCGAATAGCTTCACGTAAACGGCGCATAACGCTGAAATAATATTCCTTGTTAACAGTTTGGCGGAAGGAATTCATAATGCACCACACTACGGTAATCGAAGAAAACTGTCAACATGACCTTGATTTTTGAGCGACTTTGACGTGGTTTTTTCGGTTTCGGCTCGCCTTTAGCACGATATTCGCTCGATTGATCGGTTGTTTCGGGATCGTAAGCGTAGATCTAAGTCTCATTTTTTCGAAAAAAAACTGAGTGTTTTTCAAGCACCATTTCGTTGACTTGTTTGACGAGATGTTCATCAGTCGATGTTTTTGGCCGATTTGACACCACATTTTTCTCAATACTCTCACTTTGTTTGAACTCGTTATACCACTTGTACACTTTCACACTTTTAGAAGACAGAGTTTGATCCCCAAAGGCCTTTTGCAACATCCTCTTTGTTCAATAAATTCAGACATAGTAAAAATTGAATCACTAACAGTACTACCAACTTACAGAAAAAAAAAATTTACCGTTTCGAAAAACACGTGAAGTATAAATTAAAAATTCACCTTTTCACAGTAGTACATAGTTCAATACAGTTGTAAGCATTACGTAGAGTCAGAGCCGGATTAAGGACAGGACCCACAATATATTTTTTTTAGTTACTCGTATTCATCAGAATATTCGAAAATTTATAAACTCGAAATTTGTAAAGAAAGATGATCTATTTCTCAAGTTAAAAACAAATTTTAAAACCTTACCCCCCTTAAGGCCGAAAACCAAATCTACGCCTACGCTAAGCTAGGTGCTGATGTTGACAGCAGCGACAAAGCTGTACCAAAAACTGGTGAACGTAAAATTATGTAGAATTCAGCAACGCCGAGGCGTGTAATCGGTCTAATAATTCTAAGTTCAGGTGAATTATGGTCTGCATTCGCATTAATTTGGAAATCGTACAGATGTAAAATCAGCATTTGCTTACAATGTAGGAAATCTATGAATTTTTTCGTTAGCTCTTCCCTTTGCAATCTCAGCGTCAAAAGTATGGCATATAACTTGATTCAGAAAGTTTCCTATATTTATATATATTTTTTTTTAAGGAAAATCACATATCTCAGGACCCGATTAATCGTTTTTAAACAAATTTGGTGCATAATATTTTTAGTATTCTTTTTTCACAGTGCGAAAAAGGGTGCAATTGGACTGCATACCTAATTCCCATATAACACAATTTTAAATTTAATTTGATTCACCTTCCGGTATACAAATCAAGAAGAAATTAATATAACAGGATAAAACTTTGCACGAATAATCGCTTTAGAGTATTCCACCTTATGACCATAAATTGTCTAAATCCATTAATAATTGTTGAAATCCCTAGACACCGAATGTTTAAACCCCAGCATTTGACTTTTCACCGACAATTTCGGATAATATTTTCCTGACAATGGTATGTCTGTGGGTCAAAAATGGGTTGAACCGTGTCAATGCTTCCCTTAGATCCCATATACCTAACACAACAATTTCGAACTTTATACCGCATAATGGATAAACTTGGGCGAAAACTAGCCCCATATAACAAATATCCGAGTGACTTTACTCCATATGATTGGTAATGATATTACATTTTATTCGCATGGGGCATATTAATAGTATGTAGTTTTAATAGTTAGTTCTGCTTTCTCCAGATTGGATAAGGAAACAAAGCAAATGGGTCTGACAGTGAACGAGGGCAAGATGAAATATCCCCTGTCATCAAACACAGACTCGTCGCACTCGCGACTTGGCCCTCACGTCACTGTTAACAGTCATAACATTGAAGTCGTAGATAATTTCGTTTAACTTGGAACCAGTGGTGTTGATACCAACAATAACAGCCTGGAAATTCAAGGCAGAATAACTCTTGCCAACAGGTGTTACTTCGGACTGAGTATGCAATTGAGAAGTAAAGTCCTCTCTCGACGAACAAAAACAAAACTCTATAAGTCACTCGTTATTCCCTTCTTGCTATATAGTGCAGAGGCATGGACGATGACAACATCTGATGAGTCGACGTCACGAGTTTTCGAGAGAAAAGTTCTGCGACAAATTTATGGTCCTTTGCGCGTTGGCCACGGCAACGTTTCGCATTACATATACTTTCATTTCGTTTGTCAAATATGTTGTATCTACTGTTATTTATCCCCTTGACGGGTATAAGCTTCATTTTCAAGCCTACAAACGTCTGACATCGATCTCCACTCATCTCTCCTTTATGGGACTTGGCGAGGAAGAGTTGTCGTCTAGGACAGCCACCTGCATGCTGTCTCTGTCCACGTCGCTGAAGTGCCTCTGTTACCTATGTGGTTTTATTGGGCAGAGTTCTCGTCGCTTCATTTGCTGGGAATCACATTGTATCACTGATATTTTCCTTTTCAAGAAACTCCCATATTCCTCCAGAATTTGCTTCTGGCGTTTTACTTTCTCCTTATCTACTGAGGTGCCTTTGGCAATCTCTCCCTGAATAAAAACTGTGCTTTGGTACAGGCTTTTCCTCACTTGGTTCTGAGACTTCTTCATTTTATTACGCTGATTTACCCAGTTAGCAGCCATTGTACAATGGTTGGTACTCATGGCTGCTGTTGAGGTGGAGGGTTCCAAAATTATGTTTAGTTTAATTGATGTCTCCACCAGAGTACTGTTGTTGGTAAATTTGGATGCACTCTTATTCGGGCAAAACCAAGAAGTTAATGCATCTATATATTTGTGGGAATTTTGAGGTATCCCTCTAAGTTCGTAGTAGGAATTCTCGTTCCTATTTGGGTTGCGCCCATTACTATTACTTAAGCCCTTTCGGTTTGGCTAGGGGCCCAACGCTGAAGGAGCTAACTTTAGTATTTAGCAATATAATCCATTTCAGTGACATTAAGAAAGAAGAAGATTAAAACTGAAAATCAGCTGTTCAATAATTTGCCTTGCTGCTGTTGTCACCTACCTAAGCTGGCGTTTGTCAAGGCTATTAAGGTATTTTATCTTATGAAGTCACCCTGAGTTTCGTTGTTTTAAGAGATAGTTGCGTAGTTGTCTTCATTTCCAATATGCCCCTGGTCAATATATATTTTTTTGTTTTTTAGAATATAATGCATATATAAATTTCAGTTGATTAGATTACATTTTATCCATTAACTAATCTGGATCATCCTTACGTTGGAGATTTTCAAAACAGCTGTTTTTGATATTAAAAAATTCACATCGCTCAACATTTATTAAAAGAGAACATTGCAATGTCGTTTTTTGTTATATTTAATTGTTTGTTCACATGTTCTCTTTGTAGTGTCTAAATCAGAGTCGCACAGGGATATTTCGGGCAGATTAGATTCAAATCTGCTCGGCGATCGGTTTAACAAGTGCCATTGTTTGTATGGCGAAATCTTGCAAAATCCAGTAGATTACTGAGATAAAACAAAATTTTAGTAGTGATCGGAACATGGTATTAACAATTTGAACTTCTATTTAGCTTGATAGAAAAAACATACGAATAAGTTTTGTTGAGAAAAGCATGTACTTAGTACAGTTTATGTAAGTCGTTCGTATATCCGTTAAAATGCGAAAGTACTGCTTAAACTTAAAAGGCGAATATTTGTTAAGAATATCGAAAGACTCATTCATGACATTCATTAATATATATTAACGCTATTATATGAAATAACTTTTACAATTTTTATAAATAAATTTTACATGTACTTGCAGGCAAAAAATAGTACCAGAGGAAAAGAAAAAGTACACGTATTTGGCTCCCGGTGTCGATTTTAGACCAGAAACATCGCCATATTTCCCCAAAGATTTTGATATTGAACGACCACCTCATGATGGACTTGCACAAGCCCCACAGTAAGTATATTAAATAAAAGATAATGGCACTTCAATACTACGAAAACGTATAAAGTACCAGAACTAAGCACTAAGTTAGGATATAAAACACCATTTCAGCATAGGGGTTCATAAGGGGCAACTGTAGCCAAACATTTTGAAAAATGGCCGCGCCCTCTAATTTAATGTAGATATCTCCTAAGGCGCTAAAGCTACAGGAATCAAATTCGCCTAGCGCAAATATTATAAGAACTGCTACCGACGGTGAGAAAATTGATGACATCGGATGCTAACCCCGCTAGATGCATAACATTTTACACCCGAGATGGTATAAGAGAACTTTACAGAAGCCAAGGCCAAAATTGGAGGATGGGCGTAGCACAACCCACGTTTAGGTGAAATCACATATCTCTAAACCCGCCCAACCGATTTCAAACACCCTTGGTTTGCGACATTCTTCTGGCATTTTTATGTTACGGTGTGAAAATGGGTGAAATCGGACTACAGCCACGCTTACTTTCCTTATACTCGTAATATAATTTTAAATTCCATTCGAAACTTTTAATTTTCAGTGTATAGATCGAGAAGCCATTAATATGACTGGATTTTATAATTGAAACTCAGACACATGTAATTATTTCCTGATAATATATGTACATATATATCTATAATTACTTGAATTCCGTCATTGACGTTTTGCGCCTTAAGTTATTTCCCTGATTTTGATTCCTGCAAGTTGCAAGAGTATAAATTATTCGGTTGCACAGGAACTTAGCTCTTCCTTACTTGTTGTTTTCTAGATTGGCACAACCAAAATTTATTATTGAATACACTTTGAGTACTAACTTTTCATGTTCGTGTGAAGTTTGATCTCATACATATGACGAAAAGACTGTCTGGCGACTTTTACCATGGAACTAAAAAATTTTCAGTCAAGAAATTGCCTCATGCTCGTCGTCCATCTACCTCCGTTATTGACAATAACATTAAATGGGAACACGTATTGGAAATCGTGGTGTTGGCATCAGGGAGATGAAAGAGGATCTCAACAAATCTTATGGATCGACTCCATACAATTAGGTTAATGTTTTAAGTATGAAGCGTGTTCTTACATGAATGTGACTGATTATTTGTCTAAGCAGGACCTTTTCTTTTTGGTTTGATACATATCATTTAAATTTAAAATGAGGTAACGGCCCACATTACAGTTAATATCCCAGTGATTTATTGGTGATATGTTGAAAATATGTAAGGGGGTCGTAACCATTCTTCTCTAGACTCTGTAAAATTATTGAACTTATATTCTTTCCTTTAAGAACTCATACCTATATCTTATAAAGCACGATCAAGATGATGACGAAATTTAACATTTCTTAAGTACTTGAACCAAAATTTCGTATTAATCTTAAACCACATGCCATATATCGGCTTAAATGTTGGATATCGCATTGAAGAATATGTTATAATTATTTCCCTTATTATAAAATGCAAATTTCGGTACACTGTATACTGTTGGAGCCTTAAAAATACTGGAAGCGTCTCTCCATTCATTGGATGGCATTTACCTCCGGTGAAGCAGACAAATTAACAGTGTTTAAATTAAATACGGAAATGTGAGAACTGTAAGAAAGGTGTGTGTTTCCCGATAAGTTGGGTACGCAAATAAGCAGAGACCTTTGAGTTCTTATGAAAGGCACTATGGGATAGGAAAAAAATTAAAAAATACAGTGAGGTATATGAGACAGAAAAAATATGTATAAATAAAACAAAAAAGATGAAGTGGCACAAAAAAAATAATGAAAAAACTTAATTTTGCAAAACCAAAAGTTTGGTAGAAAATCTATTGCTCTACAAAAATGGTCTACATAATTTTTCAATTAAGAAATAAAAAAACTAACCAGAAAGGAAGGGCTAAGTTCGGACGCAACCGAATATTTTATACTCTCGCAAGTAAAGTCCTCCTGACATTAGTCATACAGGGGCTAGGTCAAGTTTTCGCTCAAATTTATTATTTTAGGCACAAATAGTATACCCTGTCATGAGTAAAATACGCTCTTTGCATATTTTGGGTATAAAACGCGTTCTTGCTCGACTCGTCCGGATAAAGCTGAATATTTTGCAAAAAGTGTACCATAAACAGGTCTTTTTGGACATGCTTGATGGTGTGAATTCCGATCCCACATTCATGGAGATCATTATAACTGTCGATAATACATGGGTTTATGAGTTTAACATGCAAGCAAGACAATAATCATAGGAATTTCCTCTAATTTCAACGAGCTGAAACCAAAAAAAAAAATAAATGCCGCTCAAAAATCAAAGTGATGATCATAGTTTTTTCGAGATTCACGGTTTAGTGCATCATGATTTTGTTCCGGAGGAACAGAAGATCAATAAGGAGTTCTATGTAGTCGTATTGAGGAGTTTACGTGAGAACGACGAAAACGGTCGGAATTGTGGAAAAAGAATTGATGGAGTTTACGCGATGATAATGCGCCATCGCATCGAGCAACAATTGTAACCGAATTTAAAGCCAAAAACGCAGTGAATACTATCGAAAAACTACCATATTCGCCAGATTTGGCTCCGTGTGATTTTTTCTTGTTCCCCAAACAGAAATTGCCGCGTCGAAGAGATAAAACCAAATTCGCTGAAGGCAATCCCAAAAATTGCTTATGAAAAGTATTCGAGGATTGGAAAAAGCATTGGCAGAAGTGTGTTACATCTGGTGGGGATTACTTTGAAGACGACAAAATAAATATTGTTGAAATATTGAAAAGTTAAATATTTTGCACATATCAGACATAAACCCGTTCGAAGAGGCAAAATTTAAATATTGAAGTGATGTGCAAAACGTCAACTCAAGGAGCGGCATTCATAACATTAGGGATATGAGATTTGGACCAATTCCATTAATATTAAACGATAAACTATATAATTTTTAAGAACCTTTTTTGAATTTAATTTCACAAACCTAAACTGTTTAAAGAGAGGAGACAAGTCGAAAATCACTATAGAGGATATAGGGGATATTGGGAGCAGAAAAAGTATGGGCTGATTGCACAAACTTTTGACATTTTCCACGTATACTCGTAGTCGAGAACATATTTTCATGTCATTTTATAAATGTATAACTTATACAATGACCGACATATTCGTTATAAGGTTGGTTGGAATAACCAAAATCATTATACATATGTGACCTGGTCTACGGAAAGGGGGCTTAGATGTCAAAAAAGTTCAAAAAAAGTTTTTAGTTGATTCGGATGGAAGATGAGATGCTTTTTCACTAAACACAAAACTAGTTTTCGCACGTTAGCTCCCTTTTCGTAGACCAGGTCACATTTGTCGTATATGGGAGTTTGGGTAATGGGCCAGTGCACCTTGGACCATTTTCACATATTTTCGGCAAATTATAACCAATATTATACATTCAGTTAATTTTGTTAAGATATCTCACATATCGACCAATTTATTTGGTAGACCGCCAATCGGAAATTTAAAAATCTTTAGTTAGGTATATGAGAGAAAGAGTATTATTAACCCCATTTTATATATTTTTGGCCTAACTACATATTATTAAAGGAAAAAGATACTCTCTAAGCATTGGCAAAAGGCTTCAAACCTAAAGCTTGCAGATCCTTATTTAAACACCCCCGCTCAAATAGTTATTCTATTAGTCAGCGACCTCATAGCCCAATATTACTCGAAGGTGCTGAAAAAATAGCAAATAGCCGTCTAGCTTAAAACATTTTTCTCCGTTGGATACTAAGTGGGCATCTTATATAATGTTGGCACCTCAAATTAACGAAGATTATACTTAATTCACAATTAAGGAAATTTTTGGAGTTTAAGGAAGTTTTTCAAAGGAGCACTCATTCTGGCCATCTCTGAGCCAAGCGCGGGTCGCTATCCTTAATAATTAAGAAATTGCAACTATCACCAATAATACAGAAAAGGTGAATAATAAAAAATCTGCATGAAAATATATCAAATGCTAACTAACAAACGGGGCAAAATCATGGCCCCTACATCAGCTCGATTATCCTCATTCGATACAAAAGCGCTCCTGCGCACTACTTTTTCGTTAACACAGATTCAATACAACAGAGATCAAACGCTTCTCGAAATCTTAGATTAAGAATTTGGTAATTAAGAACTTATGCTTGTGTAAAACTTGTAATTAAAATTAAGTTCAATAAACTGTGAACATTCCTTGAGTGCCATAAGAAAGTTTGTGTGCTTCTCGATAAATTGAGTATAAACGAATAGAGTGGGCCAAAGTTATCGACGCAAAAATACAAAACAACAACGTATTTTTTTTTATTTTATTATATTTTCCAAATATATTAATTACGGTTATTCGTTTGGTTTTATATTTTTTCGCAATAATACCATAAAAGAAATGTTAATAAAATTTGTTTGAATTTTCTAATATTCCTATTTTGAACTGTCATTATTTGCTCAAAATTCGCTATTTGTCTTATTTGGCTTTTTTGTTATGTTACTAAGTTTACCGTTATTTCTAAAACCATTAGCCGCCGCACGTGTTTGTTTCATTATTTGCGGTATTTTCGTTTGAGTTAGTTGTGAAAATAAGTAAAGTTGAACATGTTGTTGTCAACAGAAAATAAAGCAGAAATAGTAGCTTTATTAAAAATAAAATATCCAAACGTCAAATAGCTCGTGAAATGGACATAAGTGATTGGAACATGCGCAATATAACTAAAAATTATACGAATTTTATTTCATTAGCTCGAAAAAAGGGAAGTGGACGTCCGCAAAAAGTAAAACATCGTCACGAACGACAAATTAAACGGATGTGTGTTAGTGATCGCTTTCAACATGCTGGAACAATCAATGCAACATTTTAGGAAGCCACTGGGGTAAAAATAACTACACCTCCTGAATAATCTTGGATTACGAGATCGACGTCCAGCCAAAAAGATACTTCTCATTGCACGAATGAAGAAACAGCGACTAGAGCGGATTGGGGAAATGTTATTTTTTCCGACGAATCCAAATTTAATTTATTTGGACCCTACGGAAATGCCACTGTCCGTCGTAGGGAAGGGGAGCGTTTTTAGGAAAGCTGTGTTTTGCCCACCGCAAAGCATTCGCCCTGTTTAATGGTGTGGGGGGCTATAACCAAGTTTGGTGTTGGGCAGCTTATTATTCTAAAATGATCTATGAATGCCGAAAAATACATTGGAATTTTGAGAAAAAGTGTTTTGCCAACTATTGAACAGCTGCCCGAACACACCCAAAAAGTTAAAGCATAAAAATATTCAAATACATTTTTCAATAATTCACTACAAACACTTACAGGTTACAAAATAAAAAGTGTTTTATGGAATTGCGTTTCTCACCTGGCCAGGAAACAGTCCAGATCTCAATCCAATTGAGAACTGTTGGCATTACATATATGGGTAAAAGGATAAAGCGTCCAAAAAGTCTAAAAGAAATGGAAAAAATAATTGAAGCTGTGTGGAATGAAGAAATTAACAAAAGTTATCTTCAATGTTTGTTTGAATCCATGCCTAAACGAATAGCCGAGGTTATTAGGTCCTCCTATTTATTAGTTATTAGGATTCTACAAATACTGAGCACATTTTTGTACAAAATATGTTATTTTGATTTGTTATGTATTCTATTGCTAAATAAAGATCAAAAATTACAGTATTGTCAATAACAATGTTCGCTTTAATCATTAAATATTTTTTTTTAATTTGGTTTACACACTCATCTAGCGCACTGCATTACAAGTCAAAGATCGTTACTTGGTATAGATAATTTTAAACTTTTAAAATAATTCACAGCATTCAAAGCTTTTGGCATGATCGGTAAATGAAAAACAAAAACTTTTTAGCCTTCCTTCATATATACAACATTGCATAAAATGAACATAAAATTTTTTTATATTGTTCCAAAATACAAATAGAGAATAAATTGCATTTATCTTTTACGCCGAGTTGAAATTATTCTTGTTCTTAAAATACATTATTTTTCATTGACAGATTCTTACGACGGGAAAACGATTGCAGTTATGGAGTCAAAAATCATAACACCGAGTTAATGTGGTTTGTATATGGTTATCCAAAACCCAAGATGACATACTATTTTGATGACGCACTGATAGAATCTGGAGGGAGGTTTGACTACAGCTATACACGAAACGGCCAGGCAACTCTCTTCATAAATAAGTAAGTAAATTCTTAAATGTGACTGACGTGCTCTCTTCCGTGGTGACAACGCAGTTGTTGTTGTTCTCACTTGATCACATTTGAGCAATGATACCATTGCTAAAGTCCAAGTATTAAAAATAATAATAAGTATACTTATTTATAAATAATTGTATTCGACTAAAAATTGCTAAATCGTGAAAAAACTTGGTTTACGTGTTCATTGGCTCCATGAGGAGTGATTACCGACTAAATAAATATGTCAGAAACATAAAAGGACCAACGTGGTGCGGAGGGACTTTACAGGAATCGATGTAAAAGTGGGTGGGGAGGTCTGGAAGCGCTTCACAAGAATCGATGTAGAAATTGGACAGTGGGGCCACCTTAAAGCGAAATGTCAAATCCAGGCAGGTCCGGCCGAAGACTAAGCAAATGTCAAATTCTGCGCCCATTCTAAGCATATTTCTACCCTGACAGGGTATATTAAGTTTGTCACGATGTTTGTAACACCCAGAAAGAAGCGTCGGAGACCCTATAAAGTATATATATAAATGATCAGTATGTTGAGCTGAGTCGATTTAACCATGTCCGTCTGTCTGTCTGTCCGTCCGTCCGTCCGTCTGTATATATGTATACGAACTAGTCCCTCAGTTTTTAAGATCTCCTTTTTAAAATTTTGCAAACGTCATTTTCTCTTCAAGAAGCTACTCATTTGTCGGAACGGCCGATATCGGACCACTATAACATATACATAGCTGCCATATACTTATACTGAACGATCGGAATCAAATGCTTGTATGGAAAACTTTCACATTTGACAATGTATCTTCACCAAATTTGGTATAGATTATTTTAACCGTGACAGAAATGTAAAGGCTGGTGTCGCGCATAAGAAAAAACGTGATTATTTTTAACAGCTTCCCCCAGAAAACTAGTTTTCGCACGTTAGCTCCCTTTTCGTGGACCAGGTCACATATACTAATTATATGTTATAATAGAACATTATAGTTAAGCTTGGAAAAAGTCTATTTTTTATCGAAGAGCAAGTATATGAATTTTTAAGTTCTAAAGAAGTTCCACCCTGCTTGTAACAAAGTTTATAACGCAAGATATTTCTATTATTTGCGGAAAGGATGCTTGAGCGAGATGTTGGATGGTATGAAGCCGTTGCTACTAACGAATATGGAGAAGCTAGGCAGAGAGTAAAATTATTGATAGCTGATTATCCGCGCTTCCTTAAGCGTCCTGATGAAACTTATATAATGATGCGAAAAAATGGTCGCTTAGAAGCTCATATTGTTGGTGAGCCATTACCAGAAATCAGATGGTATAAAGACTGGCAACCCTTGGCCGACAATGCCCGAATAAAGGTCTGTATACAAAATGGAAAAGTTTCTAAATTAACATTAATTCTGTAAACATTTTCTTGTTTCATTGCAGACTAGTTATTATGAACCAAATATTTATGTACTTTCAATTAATGATGCAATAATTAAAGATGAGGGTCTATATTCGGTTTGTGCCCGCAATGTGGCAGGATCAATAAGCACATCTGTGATGGTTCATATAGAGGATAATGAAGACAAATATATCTATAAAACATATGGACGATTGCCATACATTCGAGCGAAACAAAACCGTTATAATGATAAATACGATATCGGCGATGAATTAGGACGTGGTACACAAGGAATCACTTACCACGCGGTTGAACGTGCAACAGGTGATAACTACGCCGCGAAAATTATGTATGGTCGACACGAATTACGACCGTTCATGTTAAATGAGTTAGAAATAATGAATGGCCTCAATCATAAAAATCTGATTCAACTACATGATGCTTATGACCTTGATAAAAATGTTACCTTAATTATCGAGTTAGCAGCTGGCGGAGAACTGGTTAAGGACAATTTACTTAAGCGAAACTACTACACTGAAAGAGATATTGCATACTACATAAGACAAGCATTATGGGGCTTGGATCATATGCACGATCATGGTTTTGGACATATGGGGCTAACGGTAAGCGTTAATATTTTTAACAAAATAGGCTCAAAATGAACTAAATAAATTTAAGTACTAAAATTTTAAAGATTTTGGGTAGAAAAAAAAAACAACTTAGTTAATGTGGCGAACCATTGATTCATAAGCATCAAAAACACATTTATTTTTTATTATTCTTATAGAAAAGCACGCAATAATTTTATGAAACTTAAAACACTTTGAAAGCATTAATTTTGCAAAATCCTATTCCGATATTTTTCTCCATGTTCATTTTTTTATTTGAAAGTGAGAAAATTAAAGCTACAACATAAAGATGTCAAGCCAAAGCTATACTTGTACGTTATAGTTCTTGACATACTTGTGTATGTATGTACTTTCACCTAAACGTGGGCACAGCATGCTCACTCTTCACTTTTTATACCGATTCACATGCACATGCTTAATATTATCTTTACCGAATTGACTCACGTCTGGTAGTTTGTAACATCATCTCTGTTTGGTTTATATAGTTTTAGTAGTTGAGACGGACGGAGCCACACCCATTTTCTAAAACGTTTTAATACACTAATGCCCTTCTTACACTGTTACCTTTCATACATTTGTGTAGCTAAATTGATGGCTTAGTTGTAACACTTTATAGATTTTCGATTACGGCACTTTCTTGTCGACGGAATTATCAGAATGCCAGGAACATTCTTCAACAAGATATCCCATTTTTGGCATTAAACTATAGTATATCCAGTATTATAAGTTCCGTTAATTTGCTAAAATATCTTATGATACATGCATATTAACCAATATATAAATGCACCGGAAGTTTAAAAATTTTGTATTAGGTATATGGGAGATAAGGGTAGTATTGACCCATATTTATCTATTGTTTGCATTACCACATATTATTAACAAAGACACATGCTCTCTGAGTTTCTTTAAGGCACTTCATATACCATCACTAATATAAGCACATACAAGTATAAGAAGTAAATATGAGAGATGAGTTTTAACATTACTACATGTTGCTAACAGAAAAGATAATCTCTGAGCTTCATTGCATTATACAAGGTGCGTTCCAAAGTAAACAGGACTTAAAACAAAACAGAACAAATGGTTTTTTCGGCAAAATCAATTTATTGTATTCAAAATAGTCTCCTTCTGCTTCAATACAGCTTTTTGCACGGTCCAAAAGCATGTCGAAAGAGTGTTTTAGCTCGTTGGCCGGTATGGCCGCCAGTATGCCGGTGCAAGCCTTTTGAATGGCCTCTACGTCTGCATAACGTTTTCCTTTCATGGGCAAATGGTTAAAATGTGATTTTTGGTCAAATAATCGGTCATAATCGGTCCTTCGAATGTTGGATTCTGAGCAATTTTTGGTCGTCAGTCAATTTGTGCGGAACAAACCGTGCCACACCTCTGGTAAGCCCAAATGTTCGGTCAAAATGCGATAACTTGATGTTTTGGAGATGTATGTACAATTCCATTTCCATGAATTTCAATTATGATTTCGACTGATTTTTGATGAATTCACGCACAGTTTCGATGGAATTTCCGGTGATCACGGATTTTGATTGGCCCACATGTTGGTCGTCATTTATGTCCTCACGATCACTTTGAAAACGTTGAAACCACTCGTGCACTCTACTACGGGATAGGCAATCATCGCCATAAACTTGTTTCATCAATTGAAACGTTTCGTTAAAAGTTTTACCAATTTTAAAACAAAACTTAATGTTGGCTCTTTGTTCGAAGCTGCTTTTCGCACCGATAACACAAACATACTGACACTTAAAACGCACTAATTTCACTTAGAATCAATGAAATGTCCTGAAATTCTCACTGGACAATCGATAAGGATGGCAGATTCTAACGAACCAGTCGACATATAGGTGGCGCCACCAGTGGGCGCTAGATTCACTTTGGAACGCACCTTGTATATGGAGTAAAGTCAACCGATTGTGTGAAAATTCTGATATTAGTTATAAGAATATTCGACAAGTTTGAATTAAATTTAAGCAGAAGAATACACGGTTATAAGGACCACACGCTCACTCAGTTTTATTAAGATAGTTCACATATAGGCCTATATTGAGGTTAAGAAAAGTACTAACCCGATTTTTTACATACCATTATCTAAAAAAGATTCTCTTCGAATTTCAATTTTGTATCTCACATATTGACCGATATTTTTTATAAAAGGTCATCCATGGGCTCTAGGGTATCTGGAGCTTGAACAGTTATGGTCCGGTTTTGACAATTTTTACACTTGTGGTGTCCTACTTTATTACCTACCTATTTGTGCAAAGCGTTACAAGTATAGTCTCTTCTATCGAGTGCCAATATGCATTTTGTGTACTTCCAATATACCGTTTTGCACATTACTTTTACAGTTTTGCACCCAGGTAGCTCATTACATCGAGTTTTGAGTTTATTTTCCATGCTTCTGTGGAGATCATCGTAGAGGGTTTCCAAATGTTGATCACTTTTTCGAATGTTATCCCCACACCATTTTTGGCAATCTCGTTGGTTATTCCATTGCCCTCGATGCCTTTGTGGGCTAGCACTCATTAGAAGTGAATACGAAGTTACTTTCTTGATTGCTGTTTGGTTGCTTACGTAGATGTTGACTCTGTAATTTCCTACAGGTGCATTATAGGCCAGCTCCGCGGCTTTCGCAATAGCAAAGACTTCAGCTTGAAATATACTGCAGTGATTCGGCAACTTAAAAGGTTGTCTTATGCTCAACTCTGGACAGTATATTCTGGTAAGTGGATTTCCGTATGCCTGTCCACCATACTACTGCACCGTAGAGCAGAATTGGTCTAACAATAGCAGTGTAGTAGCAGCGCATGAGAGAGAGAGAGCCCCCAGGTTGTACTGAGCATCTGCCTACAAGCATATAAAGCTTGCATCCTTTTTTCACTCTTTCTTTCATGTTGTGCTTCCACAACAGTTTGCTGTACAAGAATATCCCAAGGTACTTTGTGCGGTCCTTGAAAGGCCCGCTTGCGATGTCCAGTTCTGAACAATATAGAAAGTGGTGGTCATAATATTGCTAATGGTCTGTAGGCACCTACCCGCTATTAAGATGGCAATGTCGTCCGCATATGCCTCTATCTTAGGGGTTTTGCCTTCCAAGTTCCTTAGCAGTTTATTCACCATTAATGTCCATAGAAGCGGAGGTAGCTTTCCACCTTGAGTAATACATCTACAGATTTCCTCGGTCATTTTTGCCTCGTTCCATTCTGCTCTTATCTGTCTAGAGGTCAAAGAATTCCGTGGAGACGTTGTTGAAAGCTCCAGAAATGTCCAGGAATGCTCCGAGGGGGTATCGGGGGCTTCGTTTTGTGCATGAAAAACTATATTTAAGGCTTTCGTAAATACAGTTACGCCCTTTTCAAACTGTTCATGTGAGTCTAAGTCTCTTGCTTAATAGTATCTGCATGTAGAGATCCCAGTTTGTATTCTTAGGATTTCTCCTCACCTCGTTCTTCATCTCTGCTTTCGATCTAATGGAGGAGTAGATGTACCTATGGTCGACAACGAACGTTTTAATACTGCTTTCTACCATTGCCTTTTAAATAAGTTATTATAATTTTTAGTTATTTTTTTTTTAGTTTTGCTCGTTTGACT
Source organism: Bactrocera neohumeralis (assembly GCF_024586455.1). Lineage (NCBI taxonomy): Eukaryota > Metazoa > Arthropoda > Insecta > Diptera > Tephritidae > Bactrocera > Bactrocera neohumeralis. The sequence continues at coordinate 30,853,058 of NC_065921.1, read as the reverse complement.
GTAACTTGGGCAACCCTGAGTTATAATACTAAGACTCCAAAATAAACTGCACAAAGAAATTTTATCATATCTTTTCTTTCTTTTTTTTTAGATAAAGGATTTACTGATATCTGTTGTAGGAAGCAAGAATTTGAAGTTATCAGATTTTGGTCTCTCCCGAAAAATTAATAGACACGCTCTAACTACTTTAGACTTTGGAATGCCGGAATACGTTTCACCTGAAGTTGTTAATAAAGAGGGTGTTGGATTTGCTCATGATATGTGGGCTGTAGGGATTATAACGTACGTTCTGCTAAGTGGTCGGAACCCTTTCCGGGGTATTGATGACTATGAAACACTGTCAAATATTCGTGAGGGGCGTTGGGAATTCAGCGATTCAATTTGGTCTCATATATCCGCTGATGGAAGAGATTTTATTTCCCGCCTCTTGTCGTATAGAGCAGATGATCGGATGGATGTCAAAACAGCGTTAAAACACCCTTGGTTTTTTATGTTGGACTCATTGCCGACTGGAACAGAATATCAGATCACCACAGACAACCTACGAAGCTATCAAGATCAATTTGATGATTGGAGTGAAAATGCAGCCTGCAAACAATATTTCCGACGTAGACGACTCAGTGGTTGTTACACTCATCCGTCTAGAATGGTTTATCCACCAGGTCATTCATATACCCCTGAACCGACTCCAGAACCATTGCCAGAAACAAAAAAATATTCCACAAAACGCGAAAACACAATGTCAAAATATTTACATCCAGATTATGAGTTGGGCTTAATTCAGTCCGAAAGTCAGTAAGTACTCAAACTGCCCTTTTTGTTGTTACTTTTGTTACGAAAGAGTAAGAAATAGCTAAGTTCGAGCGCATTTGAACATTTTTTACTCAAGAATTGCGCGTACTTCACTATAAAAACTGTGCGCATGAAATTTGTTAATCGACTAATTTATGCCAATTGACTAATTTATTTTGTGTTAGCTCAAGTGCGCAATTAGTCTCGTTCTTAATTTATTTTTATAGTCAAAATATATCCTTCAAAATCAACATTACTAAAAAAAGTACTCAAATTAATCATTTTACTAGCAACTGATATTACGAGGTATGACAATTAAGTAATGAGACTGATTCCATAAAAACCGTATATTTGAAAATTATTCTACAACTCTGCCATCCCCTTCAAAGTAGTCCCCTTGGGCAGCTATACAGCGAATCCAGCGCGTTTTCCATGCTTCGTAACATTTCTGGAACGCTTCGACTGGGATGTCCGCGAGTACCCTCGTCACGGCCGCCTGGATGTCCGTAATCGACTCAAAATGGGTTCCTTTGACCACCGATTTTGTTTTAGGAAACAAAAAAAGTCACAGGGTGACATGTCGGGCGAATAAGGCGGCGATCCCTTTAGAGGCCAAATACTGGGACACGCTGAGGGCGGTGTGGCACGGCGCGTTGTCGTGATGAAGGATCCAGTTACGAGCGATGTCTGGGCGCACCCTGTTGACTCGTTTTCGCAATCTTTCGGGTACTTGGCAATAGTAGACTTGATTCACAGTTTTCCCCGGTGGAACGAATTCTTTGTGGACGATTCCACGGCTATCAAAAAAGGCAATAATCATCGTTTTCACCTTCGACTTGCTCATGCGAGCTTTTTTCGGGCGGGGGGCGCGCCGAGACAACCATTGTGAGCTTGGGCTTCGCCCAATCTGGCGCAAAATTTTATCGCGACGCGTTGCTCTTGATTTCGTTTTTCCATTTTCGTGACGAGCACTACAAACACACGTCTACTCAACTTGACGCAGCAGGCAAACTAAACAAGCTAGAGCGATGGTACATATATCAATGGAGAGGGGAGGGATGCCGGAAAAAGAGAAAGGGAATTTGAAGGTCACAGGTTTACCACAAGCGCGGCAATAAAATCAGTCTCATTACTTAATTGTCAAACCTCGTACTACATTAGGCATTGAATCACATGGTAATAATCGAAATATTTTCTCCTAATACCAGAGAAATAGGTTATTTGATAAGTACGGTAAAAACTAATAAGACAAATGTAAATAATAATGGTGTATAGAGATAGTCTGAATCGATATAACATTTTCGTAGATACATTTCACATATTTTTTAAACTACAATAGAGCCAAATATTACACATTGACCAATATACAAGTATATACATATATTATGTACTATATATCGTATAAGTCCAACCAGAAATTTGAAAAACTTGTATTAGATATATGGGAGATAGGGTTAATTTTTGTTTTGACAGGTACGTAACATTACATACCATCACCAATATATAAGATGTAAGGTCAACCGGGTGTTCAAAAATCATTATAATAGTTTTACGGGGGCCAGGACTAGTTTATCTATTTTAGACACAATTCGCTGTTGTTAGAATGAGATTTTCTCGTAATTTCATTAAGATAGCTCACATATTTGCCGACATATACGGTATAAATTCAACCGGAAGGGACCGGTCTAAGGGAACTATTGATCCGATTCAACCCTTTTTTGACATACAGGCATACAATTATTAGAAAAGGATTCTCTCCGAATTTCTATAAAATAACTCACAGATTGACCAATAGTTTCGATAAAAAGTTGGACATAGGAATTGAATAAGGATACTAAACGATTTTCAGATTTTCCCTGAGCGAATTTGGTTATTTTAGCTTGAATAGTTTAAAAGATATCTGCATGAAAATTGTTAGAGGGCGGTGCCTCGGCCCCTTTTTAAAAAATTTATCAACCATGGATGGGGGGGAACATGCGTTGTACTAAATAACAGCCTTGTACCTTATTTTTGAATTTAGGCAACCAAGTTCAACTCGCGCAGGAATTTTATACCGAAAAAAACCTGCGACAATTAAACTCGGTCGAGTTTTGGAACGCAACCATGAATGATATGATTCATGTAAATGCATCGCGCGTGGCGCGCAATTTCAAATCGCAAAAGTAGACTATAACGCTGTGATGCTCACTTTTTTTCACGCACTCACTCAAAAAACAAAAATAAAGCAAAAAAAAAATCGCCGATTTAGGAGGAAACCAGGGACTCAGTGCATTTTTCACGAAAATCAGGGAATCAGTGACGAAGGTAAAAATCAGGGAATTCCCTGACAAATCAGGGAAGCTTTCAATTAATGGCGTGTTGTGAGCATGTCATTGGTCCGTTACCAACCCTTGCGCGGATTTCAACTCGTTTTCATGATACTATACTCAAAAACATAATTCTTGCAATTTTTAAAACTAATTCATACACTAACAGACATATTGGTCACACAGTCTGCTAGAATGAGGAAACCCATTATACAAGTATGTCGTATAAAGACATCTCCAAGTTCGATGGTTCAAGAAAAACGGTTAAAAAGGTTCTTGTTTACACATTTTATTGAATTGATTGATTGATTAATCAAATTATTTAATCAAATATACCATTCACATATGTAGATAAACCAACTTTAGAAATTGATGAAAAAGTAAGCATACAATCACATAAACACAAATCGAGAATAAATATAAAAATAATTTTGGCCATAAAATATATTATTTTAAATGTTATAAGCAAAAATTATAACTTACAAAATTTTATTAAACACTATTTGCGAAATCTAAATCTAAAAAGATTAAAAAGATGTTTCAAACAAACTAGAATAACCTCTCACTGGAGGTTACTTCATGTAGTTCCCACTTGCTTCCCAATCTTAGTTTCATCTGATACTATGGAAACAATAGTGATATATGTATATAATTATTTTTCTTTATTCGGTACATTTAGAAATAATCATAAAATACAAGGATTGTATTATTATTAATTTCAGCTACCAATATGGACCAGATACTTATCTTCTACAACTTAGAGATGTTAGTTTTCCTGTAAGGTTACGCGAATATATGAAAGTTGCTCACAGAAGATCACCTTCATTCGCACTCAACGATAGCGTTGATTGGTCTGTAAGTATTATCACTATATACTTGTATATACATAAAGTTTTGTTTTCAAAAAGCTGTGTTATGTGGTAATGAAGCATCGGTTCTTAAAGTTTGTTTTTTACCTCATATTAATTAAATCTACTTACCGTATACAGTCAATCCCGGTTACCAGCCAATCCCTCTAATCTGACTGTGTCTTACTGCATCTTACTTCTTTTGTTTTATATATGTGACCTGGTCTACGGAAAGGGGGCTTAGGTGTCAAAAAATCAATTTTCACTTTTTAGTTGATTCGGATGGAAGATGAGATGCTTTTTCACGTCATAGAATCCAAAAAGTCATAACTTTTCGCACGTTAGCTCCCTTTTCGTAGACCAGGTCACATATAGTACATTGAGTGCCATGTCGAACATTTTCGTACGACAGCGATTTTTATGATTAATTTTATGATTTATTTTCTCCAAGCGTAGACTGAAGAAATCGCACGAAAAGAAGTAGACTTGTCTGAAATCTCCTTTGGTAACGAACGGCTCAGAGAGGTCCTTCCCGATCCTGACGGAGGTTTAAAGGGTCTTAATCTTTCAAACAGTACTTTCGATAGATCCTTATATGGTCTCTCTTTTTGTGGATTGGACAGAGCTCACTTAAATTCCAATCGTCGTACAAAGTACACAAAACAAAAGTGAACACAATCATTCAGATGGTATACATATGCATGCCATCCTTATGCCGGTCGACTGTGCATAGTTGCCAAAGTCCCATGACGCAGTAAAGCCTCCGTTACTTTCCAATGCGTCCCGGTGTTGGCAAAGCTTCATTCGAATACAACCAAATTAATTTCCTGCCTGCAATCACCCAATGGGTAAAGAAGTCGCATAACACTCTATTCCTGAAATAATTTCAAGGAATGGTGCCGAGTTGGCAGTCCTTGGCCAGATAATAATCTGGGTCCTTTCTGGTTACTCACACCCAACTGTCGTGGGAACGGGTAGGTATGAGCAAAACCACGTAGCACCACCCATGCCGGTTGGGAGGTACCGTAAAATGCTTTGCAACTTAAGCCCCTGAACTACGGCAAGGTACCCGCCATTCACAGAGGAACTGAATATGAATGAAATTAGCCTAAACCCAAATCCCTAATACCAAGATATTCGGGTATCCAGTTACTTTTCCTCAATTTCAAAGATTTTAAATTTCATTCCTTTGAGTGAGTTTACATATTCTCATTCTCATGTACGTCAATTGAAGATATATAATAAAGTTAAGCAAGAATATCTAAATTAACATTAATATCGTTCCATAAAAAAATTATGAAAATCAGTATGTACCGGCATCAGATAATAGATGAAAGTCCGGTATGCTTTGAAATAACATCTAAAAAATCATATGTTCGGAAGTCATAAATTTCTTCCTAGGACAAGTTGATGCCGAATTTTCCGTCAATCAAAAGCAACGTCTTTGTTTGTGGATATGGTAGTCAACAGCTGCATAACTTTTCCTTGATCTAATTCCAGTTTTTGCTTTACAAATGTGGAACACATATTCATCTGGATCATTGTTTTTATATGATTAGTTTATATATTTTGCCACTAGTATTTCTATATTAATTCTTGGCTAAACTGTTACAATTTCTCCAATTAATATTTATTAACATAATCCCAAGTACCAGCCTTCGGTTGTAGGAATGTTCTTCATTGGAGCTTCGACATTTAAAACTGATGACTTTTATTACTTGAACTTTATTCATTACCAGGACTTTTTTGAGCTTATCAATTATCAAAATCTATAATTTTATAATTGACGGGGCTGCGAATCCTGATATTGTCAACACTTAATTTCTATGTTTACTAAAGTTTTCTTTTGTTGAAAATATGTCCGTAAAATTCAAAAATTTGTATATGCATAATTTCGTAAATTTAAATCATATTTACGTACTAATTTTAATTTTTTCTCAACAGTTGCCAGTTATTCGGGAACGTCGACGATTTACTGATATAATGGATGAAGAAATTGATGATGAACGAGTTCGAAGCAGAATAAATTTGTATAGCTCGAATGACTCGTTCACTATTCGTAGGCTTCGAACAGAATTGGGTCCCAGACTTGATGAATATACGGAAGCTGAGGCACTAATTGAAAGTCAAAGAGAAGGATGTCTTCCCTTCTTCAGAGAAAAGCCCCAAACACTTGCAATTGTCGAATATCAACCAGCACATATACATTGTTTTGCAGTTGGAGACCCAAAACCGTGTATACAATGGTTTAAAAATGACATGGTGCTAACTGAGTCAAACAGAATTAAAATATTAACTGATGAAGATGGTAGATCTATTTTACGTTTTGATCCGGCTCTCCATACTGATATAGGCATATATAAAGCCGTCGCCAGAAATTCGCTTGGTCAAACAGTGTCAAGATGTCGGTTAGTTGTTGCTACATTGCCGGATGCTCCGGATTCTCCTGAAGTATCTGCAGTTAGTGGCAAGGAAATTCTTCTTAGGTGGAAACAGCCACGAAATGATGGTCACTCAACAGTTTTATGTTATAGTTTACAAAAGAAAGAATTTAGCTCGGATATATGGACAACGATTGCTGATAATATTGACCATGAATTTTATTTTGTGCATGATCTGCAGCCTAACAATAAATACCAATTTAGATTGGCATCTAGAAATCGCATTGGTTGGAGTGAAATGAGTATACCGTTGACAGCTGAAACAGCAGCTATAGATTCACCAAAAATACAGTTATCAAAGGCAATGGAACATTTACAAAAACTAACAGAAAGCGGACAAGAAATCGTGGCAGAAGAAGAGCGAGTTCATACTGACTATCATTGTGAATGTGAACCTCCAAATTGGATAACTGATAGCAGTGTTAATGAAAAATATAGTTTTATATCGGAAATACATAGAGGGGAATTCAGTACCATTGTAAAGGGAATTCAAAAATCTACCAACGCAATAATCGTAGCTAAAATTTTTGATTTAAATGCGGAAACTGAACCTCTTATATTAGAAGAATTTGAAAATTTTAGAACGTTAAGACATGAACGTATTGCAGCACTATTTGCAGCATATAAACCAGTTAATGTACCTTTAGCTATTTTTATAATGGAGAAACTTCAGGGTGCTGATGTATTGACATACTTTAGCAGTCGCCATCAATACACTGAGCAAATGGTAGCAACGGTTATAACACAACTTTTAGACGCAGTTCAGTACTTGCATTGGAGAAGTTATTGTCATTTAAATATTCAACCTGACAATATTGTAATGGCATCGGTACGATCGGTTCAAATCAAATTGATTGATTTTGGCTCCTCAAAGAGAGTTAGTAAATTAGGTGCAAAAGTTGCAGCGAGATGCATGCTTGACTTTCAATCGCCTGAGATGGTGAACGAAGAACCCATATTCCCGCAAAGTGATATTTGGTCTGTGGGTGTGCTGACATATCTTTTGCTTTCTGGAAAAAGCCCTTTTCGCGGAACTGATGACTATGATACAAAGCAAAATATATCGTTTGCTCGCTATAGATTTGAGAACCTATATAAAGAAGTTACTCCTGAAGCAACTCGATTTATTATGTTCCTGTTTAAACGACATCCTACGTAAGTACCTTGTCATTTTATGATTAAATACAATGTAAGAGTGGTTTAAAATATCAAAAAAAATGCCGAGGTAAAGACTATGAAAATTATTTATATGCCAATCTAGGTTTTCAATCACCTACCTACTTCAAAATATCGTATCACCATACCTTTTTCTGTTTACCGATAACGAAGGCAGAAGAAACACATTTTCAAACGAGGGGAATTAGATAGGGACAACTTTACATGTGATTTAGTGGGAATGATGTCCATTCAGATGCCTAATAAATGCAAACATAAAAGGAATGGATTTGAGGGTTTACTAAAATATATTTAAACTATCTTTAACTTCCCGACCTTAAATTATATTTCCTTTCATATTCGTGTTTTATTTTTTCTTTATAAAAAGTTTCATCCTGCTATTATTTTTTTTGTTTTAAGCATCTACGAATAGATTTAAATCATAGTACATATTTATTAACTTATTAATTTATGTCATAGATCATAAATTCATTTCGTTCCCTTAACACATGTCTCGTGTCTGGGATATTTACATTCCACTTAACCTAATTAACTTATTTCATTCATAAACGGTTTCATGGTGAAAAATCTAAAATCACAACATTGGCTACATTGGGGCTAGGGTTAAGGATTCGGACTAGTTCATTGACTTTTGACACAATTTTATTTATAAAGATAACTCACACACTGACTGGCATATTCGTCATAAAGTCTGCTAGAATAACGAACATCAATACGAGTATACATACTATATGTATGTACATATGTAGTATGTGTATGTGGGATAATTCGTGAACCAATTTTTAACATTTTCATAACTAAGCTGTATACATATATTATATGTATACAGCAAACAAATATTAGTTAGCAAAAAATTTTAAAACTCTTTTTTTATTATGGAAAAGCCTCCAACGCGTGTAGCTATTCACCTTAAATGAATTTAATTGTCTCAAAACGGAAGCGGCATTATTCGTGCAAAGTTGTATCCCGTTATATTAATTTCTTCTTGATTTGTGTACTGGAAACTGAACGAATCAAGTGGAATATATAATATGGAGATATGGGATTTTACCAAAAAGTAAGCGGTGCCACTACCATCGTCCAATTTTCACTTCGGCTCCCATAAACCGCTCTCATAAGGTCTCTGGCGTGTTTAGTTATTAAATTATTGCGCTTTTTAGCACTACCGTTATATGGGGAGTAAGCGAGGTTATCGAGATATCTCAATATTTACTCAAGTTATAGCTTATACGGGCGGACGAACAGACAGTCAACCGGATTTCAACTTTTCTCATCATCCTGATCATTGATATATATATAACCATATCTATATCTCGCTTAGTTTCAGGTGACACGTACAACCGTTAGGTGAACAAAACTATAATACCCTGAAGCAAGAGTATAATAATGTATAAACATTTGTTTCATTTTGAATTATTCAAAGCTAAGCGTTAAATTCACGTTATTTAAATAATAAAGTAACATCTTTTAATTTTTAATTATAAGGAAACGGCCATATTCTGAGGATTGTTTGGAGCATAGATGGCTTATGTCTTCTGACTATATGATCAAGAAAAGGGAGCGAGCTGTGTTCCTGGGAAATCGGCTCAAGGTATGTTTATTAGGTGATTTTACAAAGTACCAGTAAATGAATTACACTTTCCATATAGGAATTCGCTGACATGTATAAGGATATTAAAGAAAGTCACGCCACCTCAACCCAAGCGATTACTCAGTCGTTAAATGGAGGGCCATCAACAACGCAGTTATTACGATCAAATAGCATCCAGGAAGAACTTTATGCTACATTTTAAATTTTCTTCTACATGTTGAATTATTGCAAAAAATTATGTACAGTCAAATAAAAAAATATTAACATCGAAATTCACGTACGAATTTAACAAAATTTTTGTGTAAATAAACTAAACCCCACAATAAATTATATTTGGAAAATACGTAATCTGCCGTCAATTTACTGTGGTTTAAGCCTAGTAAGAGAGTTGCCTTTCACACTTCTGAATTCGAGAACCAGAAACCAATTTAAACCAGAGCAAATCGCTTTATTATTTGTCAAAATATTCGCCATTAAGATCTCTATACGTTTGAACCAATTTACGAAGCATTTTTAAGCAAAAAAAAAGGCAACAATTTGCTTGGAAGTGTTTCGTGAGCAAAAATTTATGATGGATTCAGCTCCTAGAGGTATTTCGAAGCACCGCTATGGTATTTTTTAACATTTCTCTCGACCAATCGACATGAGCACTTTTTAAGCGATTGACAAATTTTGTGGGGTCATTAGTGAATGTATGCTGGTCCTAATCTCCCGATGTGTACGACCTGATTGAATTCACAATAACATCGATAAGCACTGGTCCTTACTGGTGATTCATCGTAAAAACATTAATTAAGTTAGTCGGTGCACTATTGCTGAGTTAATCCATATCCAAAATTATGAAAAGTAATCAGGCGAGAAAGTTCACGATTCAATTCCATGAGATGAATATTTTAAGTTTCTGTAAACACCACAAATAGTGCTCGCATGTCAAACGTTTTAAGTATGTATACCATCAATAAGGTCCAACTTTATACCATGTTCAGACCGAAAATTTAAAAGATTAGATTACATTTAAGCATTTCATAACCCAACAGTGTTCTTACTGCCGTTGAAAAGATTAAAAACAGCTGTTTTTGCCATTCAAGAATTTACGTCGCTCAATATTTATCAAAAGAAAACCTTGTCATATAGTATTTTGTAATAAAAGCCGTATTCTTTTAAATATTTTCCATATAATGGAAATAATGGACGCATTTTTTCATTTGGTAAGTCGATTTTCAGCAGAAATTAGATTCATTGCTCTAATAAAAATTTGTTTGTTTACATTTTTTCCTTTTTGTAGTGTCTAAATCAGCTGTGATAATGTAATAGATTTCCAATGCTGCCAAGTAGATGCCGCAAAATCAGAGTCGCACAGAGAGATTTAGCGTGGATCAGTTTCAAATCACTCCGATGAAGTGACTTTGAACTGTCATTTTTGTATGGCGAAATCTTGATAAATTTATAAGATTAGTTGCATCCCGTTATATTAATTGCTTCTTGATTTGTGTACTGGAAACTGAACGAATCAAGTGGAATATACAATATAATATGGAGATATGGGATTTTACCAAACAGTGGACGGTGCCACTACCATCGTCCAATTTTCTCTTCGGCTCCCGTAAACCTCTCTCATCAGGTCTCTGGCGTAATTAGTTATTAACTTATTGCGCTTTTTAACACTACCGTTATATGAGGAGTAAGCGGGGTTATCCTCCGTTTTCATTCATTTTTACACTGTCGATGTATGTGTGGTTTAGGAGATATGTACATTAAACTTATTAAAGGGCGGGACCACGCTCACTTTTTCAAAAAAATTTTCTCACTGATCCCCTGTACCAAATTACAGTTTTATATTTTAATTTAGTAGAAATAACGGTTTCTTTAACGGTTTGGTTAAGGTTTTCAAGGCAAAAAAATTATATATTTGTGTTTTTTGCGGCGACATGAGTAATATAATGTTATTAAATTTAATGACATATTATTGTACAACTTTTGAAGCATATTAGAACAAATTTTCAATGAAAAATATTACTAAATAACGGTTAATCTCCAGAAGTGCCTTGAAAAAATCGTTACCGGACCATCTGAAACAAAAAAATTGATGCATTTTAAAGATGATGTATTTCTCGAGGTAATCAGGTGGAGTTTTCTTCAATTTTTAATTTTACAAATTAAGAGCGTCATCCTGTATAACGGTGGTTTTTTTAGAAGTAGTTTTTTTAGTAAGGAAATGAAAACATACACATCTTCCAAATTTTTACTAAATTTATATTTATTAAGATTTATCGGTTTAGTTGTAATTTGGAATTTTTAGAAGCAAAAATATTGTGTTAGTTGTGAAATTTATTGCTCCTATCACACCCATGTAGAAAAAAACGGCGTCCATGATTCCATCAGACTGGCTAACCTAAGATAAAAACAAAAAAACAAAAAAAAAAAACAAATTACAAATCTTGAAAATTCCATTTTTTAAATGCTTTATAACAATAAAACCCAAAACAGCATGATTTTTCCAGACTGATTCTTTATGAAAAAATTTTCACTAGTTTTTAGTTAGGGCGATCACACAGAAGTGTGATGAATCTACCATTAAAATTTTAAAGCAATCAATGGAACTGCTTTTGAAAAATTGTGGGCATCAGTTAAAAAAATTTAATACAGAGTTGTTAACTCGGCTATAATCGCGTAAGCGGTGTCTACGCCAATTAAGAATACAGAGAAAACACGTTTCAAAATTCCTAACAGTGGAATTTCCTCGCGAGAAATGTAATTGAAAGCAACTGTTCACGTTCGTGTCCAAATTAATTCTGAGTTTTTATTTAATAAAAATGAAGTTTCTTAGATTAAGTTTTCATTCACAAATTTTGTTTAGTTGGCATATCAATACACAGTATAAAAAAGTCGATTTTTCGTCCCTATGTCTCTTCGTATGCTCAAATCTTAAAAAGTACGCAACGGATCTTAATGCGGGTTTTTTTAATAGCTAGATGGTTTGAACAGGAAGGTTTACAGGTATAAAAACATCCATTAAATAGTAGAGAAATACTGTTATTTTAGAGTTTTCTAAAGTCATGTCGTAAATAATTAAATTATTCCGCTTATGTTGCAAACTCAAGCTAAATCCTACGATATTTATCAAAAAAATCGGTGGTCATTTCGCCTCTTTCCAACATAGCAAATCTCTTTCACAAGTTGCTTCACAAAAATGCTATATCTCATTAAGGGGGTATTCTACTCTAGAAGCATGCATTTCAGGTAATTTTTAAAGTGTCGTAAAAACAAGGCAATTAATATTTTTACTATCCATTTTTTATGGTGTTTTTATTGATATCTTAAGAATACAGAAAAAAAATTTTACAAAAAAAATATTAAAAATTAAAATAATTAGAGGGGGGAGAGACAGGTGTAAAAAAAATGGCGCATCCTGGTGACATTGATCCTGACTCTCCTTGTGGTCTGAAAAAAAAATCAAAAGAAATTCTTAATCAGTAAGGATGCTGTTATAGTCCCTATTTCAGGAAACACGAAAACATTTTTTTTTTTGAAAAATGGCGAATGCCTGAAAATAAAAATCATTTTTTACGCTTTTTTTTTGAAATTCCTGAATTTTTTTAAAATATTAAAAACAAAAATTTTGACACGATGCTGGTAGGAACGATAAAGGATTATATAAAGAAGGTTCATACAAAATTTCAAGTAAATCGGTTGTATAGAACTTGAGATAATGCCGGTACCGTGTGGAAAAAAGTAGTTTCGATAAAAACGCTTTTAAAAAATTCGATACGGCCGAACCGAGCTAGGTACTGCGTCACTAAAGTAACTGTAGCTCTTTAATATCCTTTGGAGGATATGTTCTTAAGGGTCTAAACTTTAAATATATGAAAAAAAATCGAATTTTTCAAAATTCTAGAGCAGAATACCCCCTTAACTAACAGTTATAATCTAACTAACAGAAATCATACAGTATTATCTATAGGTCACCCACAGTAAAGCGTGGGCGGGTCCTCTAGTTAATATAATACAGTAGAGCATTGTTGTGTTTAAACATAACCACCGTAGGAAAGAGAATTGTAAAAATGTGAAATTTGGTAAGTATTGTGTTACTTGGCAAGTGTTTAAACATGCTTTGGTTGATTTTATGCAGACCAGTCAATGTGTAAGTTGGGGTTTGTTGGTTATGTCGACGACGGCAGCGATTTGGGTTGCAACGACGACGACGTAACTCCCGACTCTACTGTCTCACTCCTTTAACTTTCCAATTACATTTCATTTTGGAAAATTACTTAACCAGCCATACTTTGAATGCTGTGATTTTGTGAAAAAAAAACGTTTGTTTTAAACCGTTCTAAAATATATATTCGTTTGAAATCATTTCTACGAGTATTCGATAATTAATAACAACTCCTGTTTTAGATATTATCCAAATATGTCACGTAATTAGCATTATTAGTTTAGATCAAAAGCTAAACCATGACAAAACATCCCTAAGGGTAGGGTAGTCGATGATTAATAACAAAATTCCGGTATAGGTATGATGAATGTGATATGAAAGTTGAACTTTCCTAACTCGAATCACCATAATCCACAAAAAAAATTCCAGGTTAGAGAGACTTCGAGTTATGGAAGGAAATTTGCCTTCTATTGCCAATTCAAGAATTCGAGTTATGAAAGTTCAACTGTATTTATTAATATAGTACCGTATCTTACACTCTGAACTCATGTAAGTGTTTCTCCTTGAGTTACACATGCTTCCAGATAATCAATTCGTCGTTCCAGCGTGGACAACTTTTCATTCAAAACAGCAAGACGTGACCGGCAAGACATATCTGAAATTTAAATATATATTTATATAAATTACAATGAATGCAGATTAAACTAATTTTAATATAATTTTGAATCCGAATTTACATCTATCGCAGCTCCAGAAACGATATTACAATAAGCGGGACTTCTAACGACAGGCTCAGGAAATGATTGTTTCGACTATCATTATCCTACCAATCTTTCTTATCTTGCGACCTGCTAACTATCAGGTCTCAAATTTAAGGCAATATTTTGAGACTAATGCTAGAGACTGTTTAGTGAATAGTAACTAGTCACAAATTGAGACTTTACCTCAAAATGTCTCAAATAGAGACTAGAGACTGGTTACAGAATCCCGCTATAAGTTTATCATCACTGGAGCAACTGTTTGCAGCAGGGTTGCTCCGTATCCTCCTGCCCATGCTTACATTGAGTCCAACATTTCCTGCTGCGTCTGCTCTACAAGGCTCCGTACATACTCCACCTTGCTTAGTAGTCATCCATTACATGAAAGGCTCAGTCCTTAAAACACACCGGGAGAGGACCCCGAGTTACATGGCACCATGCTACCAACGCACTACTGCGACCTTAGGCTCTACGGCTGTGCAATCTACACCAAGTTCTCGCACTGCGCCGCCACTACACCCGAATGGCCACCAAAGAACCCGTAATGGTCCATATGAGCTCAAACAAGCAGCATTACCCCCATTCTGATCAGTCAACCGTTCAGATCTTTTAAGATATTGCAGGCACCGTACAACTACTACTCTTGAATGTCATCTGACATCCTTCATCCTATTTTTGGACCTACCTTTGGATAACCTCGATGACAACTTTACTGAACCTTACCACCCTAACGGGGACTATATAACAGTTACAACAACAATAACAAACATACGCAAACAATACCACTCAGAGAGTAGGGACAGACAGGACTACTTTGTGTGGTAGTGCTTGAGTGAAGAGGGCTAGTTTTTTTTGAATATTTGCGGAATAATCCTAGTTTTGCCCGTGGCATCACACTTGATTTTATGAGGATGGATGCTAAGCCTAAAGGAATAGCTAAGTACAATATATTTATACAAAAAAAAGCTATGCGCGATCTACTGAATTATGGTTGGGAAAGCAACAGAGGTATCTCATATTTATAAAGAGATAAGTACCTCAGAACGGCTGCGGGAAGCATCGGGCTACTTTTGGTTTTGGAAAAAAACGTTGATGTTGCGCTATTAAGCGAGCAGTACTACCACCGTTCCCACAACAGTCGGGTCTACGTAACCGAAACGGATCCGGATTTTTATCCGGCCAAAGACTGTGAGATCGGCAGATTTCTGCCGCTACAATAACAACAACAACCAGCGTTCAGAAAGCAATTGGATCGCAGACAGAACTGGCAAGACAGCAATATAGTCTTGCAAAGCAAGACCTTTCACATGAGCATGTTATTTCATACGGGCATTCAGAGTTACACCATCTCGAGTGGAGGACCTCAGTTTTCGGTCTTAGGCCCCCTACTATGGAACTTGATGTACAACGGGGTGCAAAGAATATATCAATCAATGTGAAAGCAATCGCATATGCGGATGACTTCATAGTGGTAGCAGTGGCTAAACATCTAGATGACCTCCAGCTCAAATGTAATGATTGTATAAATGATCTGCGCCAATGGTTTATTACAATGAGTTTCGAGCTGGCTGATCAGAAATGGGAAGTCTTGCTCATAAACACAAGGAAGGTAGAAGAAAGAGTACCATTCACTATAGGGTAATGCGAGATTTCTTCACAGTCGCATAAATGTGAAACAAAATTTGAAAACAAAATTTTAAAAGAAAAAATAATTCATTAATTTGTGAGCAGCGGGAAATTTAACCAAAGAACATCTTCCGAAATACATATCTATTATACTTTTTATTATTTGTTTTACATTTTATAGATTTATGGTAGTTATAAAGAAACTTGAAAGTGTTATGCAATTTTACAATTGTTACCCACAGTGCAACTACCCATATGTATATACGCGCGAGTTACATATCGTCACCTGAACTGCAAAAAAACGTAACAACATTTTCGGAAATTTACAGTGGCATGAATGAAACACGAAATAAAATGGAACATGAGTGAAAAAAAATTTTAATATTGGTTAAAATTGGTTTATATCTGATCGCAGAACCTGAAAATGTTGGACATATGTAATATTATCTATGTATATATTATTCTAAGACAAGGCGCTTATTTCCAGAGATCTACAAAACGTACAGAGACAAATAATACATCAAATTAAAGTGTGCGATCTGAAACTTTGCACAAATTTTACAGATTTTAAATTCATTGAACCACTTTTGATATATTTGCGTTTAAAGTTCTTCAATTTTTACATTAAGCTAATATAAGCAGCGCTTCTACAGAAAAGAGCATATATGTAAGAGAATGAATAATTACAAATGTTTCTGTCATTTGCTTTCGTTACACACATACCCACATACGCGAAGGCGCAAGTGCGAAATCTAACAACAACAATGTTGTCTGCTCGGTAGCAAAATGACAATAAGCATAGATAACTTGATACGAGACTCTTTGGTTGGAGAGAGAGCTGTCAAAACTCGCATTTTTTATAACATTTGCCAATGATGCCACTGCTGAAAAATATTAACTTGGGTATTTAATAAATTATACAAAACACTAAATTAAACACTTTGAAAATGCATACATACATATATATGTAAATGCTAAAATGCAAAATCATTAATTAATTTACATAAACATTTATTTAGCC
The DNA here is from genome assembly GCF_024586455.1 of Bactrocera neohumeralis. Classification (NCBI taxonomy): domain Eukaryota; kingdom Metazoa; phylum Arthropoda; class Insecta; order Diptera; family Tephritidae; genus Bactrocera; species Bactrocera neohumeralis. The sequence continues at coordinate 30,836,343 of NC_065921.1, read as the reverse complement.
AAAATATGTTCGCACAGTTTCATTTCACACTAATTTCGTCAAGTAATTCTAGCGCTGCTTTTCTGGCATCCCGCCTTTTTCACTAACTGCTGGTTGACGGCACCCTGATTGTGTTTTGTTGCCAGCTCAGAAAATAGATCAGCTGCAAGCGAGAGAGCAAGAAAAGAGATTATAATCAAGTTATCTATGACAATAAAAGAATGACGAATATTACAAATTACAAATGTTTGCTTGGCATGTGCACTGGTACATACATACATATGCATGCGCTAACAACAATGTTGCAATGTTGTCTGCTCTGCAAAATGACATGCGCATCTAGTTTTATATTCATAACTTGATACGAGACTCTTTGGTTCGAGAGGGAGCTGTCAAAACTCGCATTTTTTATAACATTTACCAATGATGCCACTGCTGAAAAATATTAACTTGGGCATTTAATAAATTATACAAAACACTAAATTAAACACTTTGCAAATGCATACATACATATATATGTAAATGCTAAAATGCAAAATCATTATTTAATTTACATAAATATTTATTTAGCCAAAATATGTTCGCACAGTTTCATTTCACACTAATTTCGTCAAGTAATTCTAGCGCTGCTTTTCTGGCATCCCGCCTTTTTCACTAACTGCTGGTTGACGGCACCCTGATTGTGTTTTGTTGCCAGCTCAGAAAACAGATCAGCTGCAAGCGAGAGAGCAAGAAAAGAGATTCTAATCAAGTTATCTATGACAATAAGAGAATGACGAATGTTACAAATTACAAATGTTTGCTTTGGCATGTGCACTGGTACATACATACATATGCATGCGTTAAGGCGCTATCTACGATTTGACATGCGCTCTCTTCTATGTTGCACGTATATGTATGTACGAGCTAAGGAACACTGCGCTTTGACATGCGCACTCTACTTTGTTTTATATTCACACATACATACTTACAAACATATGTATGTATATAAACAAAACCACTACGAATGTAGTTTTCCATGAAGTACTTGAAAAAATGAGTTTTTATAAAATTTTTTTTTTTTTTTTTTACTTTTTTCATTTTAAATAACGGAGTCCCCCGATTATCGGGGGTTATTACTAGTATTTTTTATTTTATTACTATTTATTATTATTATTTTATTATTATTTATACGTACATACACATTTTAACCACGAAATCGGGGGATGCTAATCTAAATCCCAGCCATAACTTGATCTGGAGAACCTCCTCTAATTGACCATATCAATTTTAATCCCAAAATTCTGGGTCGGTCTGAAAAAGTTTTCCCCAATGTTATTTTTGGGGTAAGTTTTAGAATACCATTCTCCGATTTCGGGGTTAAAATGAGTATGTGCGGACAGAGGAGGTCCTCCAGAACAAGAAAATATATACATATTGTGACACGATTCCGATTACTTTGGCGGTCGGGTAAAAAACACGAACTTCGGTATAAATGGGGTATGTAGAGATAGGGGAGCTTCCTCGTAGGAGGAATTTGAAATATTTAATATAAAAAAAATGATTATAAACGAGTTAGTGGATATTAAAGTATAAAATATAAGTGTAAAATGCATTATAAATTGGAGAAACACGCATTCTAAATAGTTGAATTCTTGAACTTTAAATACAAATTTCTCAAAAACCATAAGTCAGCGACAACTATACATATACATATATTTTCTTGATTTGGAGGCTATCCTCTATCCGTACATACCCACTTTAACCCCGAAATCGGGGGATGCTATTCTAAATCCCAGTCTTAATATTACATATTAGGTGTATTCAGACCAGCTTTGTTAATTCGTTAGTCGTTACTCGGTAGTTTTTTACGTGGTACTGATTCACATATTCCCAGCTTGACCGCACTTTATTTAAAATTTGTTTTTAGAACTTCAAGATAATAAAATTTCTTCATTATCAACTCAATAGACTTGCACCTGATCAGTCGTGCTTTAAAGCAAGTACCAGTTTTGTTTATCCAGAGCGGTTCAACCTTTCCTCCAAATAATCTTACGACCTTTTTCACTTGCCAGAATTCGTATACTGTATCTGGACATAACTTTTTTCTTCAAATTCCATGTCTTTTGAATTTCGTTTGGTGTGAGTCGTGGATTCCACTTCATAAATAAAAATATAAATATCTCAAAAACCATAAGTCAGCGGCAACTATATATGTATATATATATTTTTTTTTTTTGATCTGGAGGACCTCCTCTATTCGTACATAAAGGCACGATTCCTAAGTAAGCGTTTGCAGTACCTATAATCCTATATCTTTTTTAATCAGGAGGACTTCCTCTTTCCAACGGTACCTTCAAATCGCGGCGCCAAAGAAATCGGAATTGTGCCTTAATCTAGAACACATCCTCTAACCTTACATGCCCATTATAACATCGAATTCGGGAGATGCTATTCTATAATTAACCCAAAGTATATTTTTATGCAAAGAATATGTATGTGCACTAACAAAAATCACGAAATATGTATGTCAATCAAGTTAAAAAAAAGAAAAACAAACATTAGTATCTTACCGAATGAATTAAGGAAATCCGTTATCCGCTTAATACTTGCTGTTATCACTTCTATATATTCACGATTCGCCCAGTCTTGATGTATTTGTTTTTGAACACCCTCTCTATGCATAGAACTCATATCTTAAGCCTCGAACCTACAAAGTTTTTCTTAACAAGTAAATAACTAAAGCACTAATGATGGTCGATATACATCGATAAACCAGGCATCGATGAATGCTATTTTCATAGATATTGTAAGAGCGCTATTACATGAAACAACTTTTGTTGCTAATTCTCGGGCGATTCTCTTTTGCTTACGCCCATTACCTTCACACGAGCAACTTGTGTTGCGCAACTCTGTTCGAGTTTTTTTCTCATTCCCTTTCACTTTACCTTAACCCATTGTCTACTCTTTACTTTAACCCATTGTCGTTTCTTTTTCCTTATAGGTATTTGGGCCACTCTATCACATATATTAATCAGCTCTGTCAATTAAGAAATACATTTTATTTATTAAAACAAACATATACATATCTCCCTTTTTACTATCGTCTGAATCAATTTGTCGTCGTCGCCCGCGCCTATAAACTGCCACACCTCGTGTAATATCTTTCAAAGGGATTTACAACTTTGCCGATTTTCTTTCTGTCATACTGTCTCATTTTCCAAAATATTTTTATAATATTTTGAGACTGAGATTTTTGCAAAATAAGATACACAAATGCAACTTTCATTACTTCAGAGATGTTTTTAATCTTGAAAGAACACTAAATATGTGATAACAAATATCGCATTTTCTGAACACCAGTTGCGAAAAATTAGAACACAAAACAAACTGAAATTTTAACTCGTGTTGATTTCCTCTCCAAAATAAAAATCGCCTATAAACAATCATTAAGTTGTGATGATCTCGTTATTTTCATAGACAAGGGATTTACGACTCTTGACTGAACATAAGTCTCTAAATTTGAGATTTTGAGTTAGAGACAATTTTTGAGACTTGAGACGATTTTGCTATTCTGTGACAGTCACAAAATCTATTACATTTCATTATTCAGAGATGTTTTTAATCTTGAATGAAACTAAATATGTCGATAACAAATATTACATTTTCTATAACATAGTCAAAAAACATAATTATCAATAAAAGTAAAAATGTATGTTGGCTTTGTTTCAAATTTATGTAAAATTGATTTAGTTTTAACCTTTTCGTGTTGAGTTGCTTACAAAATAGAAAATAACTACAATCGATTAATATCTGTGATGATCTCTATTCAGTATATTCAAAATGGCAGACAAGAGTTCTTTTTGGTTTGTGACCTGCTAATTACCAGGTCTCAAGTTTGATCAATTTTTGAGACTAACGCTAGAACTGTTTAGTGAATAGTAACTAGTCTCAAATTGAGACTTTGCCTCAAAATGTCTCAAATAGAGACTAGAGACTGGTTACAGAATCCCGCTATTGAGCTTGAGCACTGGATTGTTAAATAGAATTTATTTCTACGATTCCATATCAAGAATGATAGACACAAGATTGCGCAATGACGAGTTCAAATTTTATTCGTTCTGCGCATCTACGTCACGGCTGACCAACGTACAATCAGCTGATTTTCAGTTGTTTGTTTTTCTTTGCAATAAGAAGCAATTTTGTATTGCAGGCATACAAAAACATGAATATCATCAAAAGTTAATATCAATATAAGTGAATATTTTATTGTGAACATTTACCTACATATTCATTTAATTGTATTATTTAATTTTGTCTCTTTGCTGTGTTTGTTTCAAGCATGTACATTTATTCAAATAAAAAGATTGAATATTTTGTGACCAAGTATCAATTTATTGTATTATTTAATTTCCTTTTTTTTCTATACATATGTTCAATTAAGTTTTTATTTAAGGAACGAATCCTAAAATACATTCTAGCTCTGAAAAACAATTATTTTACTTTCGAGCTACAATTTACAAAATTACTTAAATCTAAGTGCTTCTGGACGTAATTTGTACATACATACATATATGCAAATCAGTACCATTTACATCGTCAAATACTGCTTGCAAGGCTCTCATATGCTTCATCAACATATCTGTTGGTTTTGAGAGTCCTCCTTCAGAAAGGTGATCCACCCAAATATAAGACGAACCATTTTCTGAATTGGCATAAATTTCGGGGTTGTCTTTACCGAGTTTGTGGCAGATGTACCCTGCCAAATTCTCAAGTCCGTCATTGTTGAAAATCTCCAAGTCACCATTTTTTTCAATTGGGTCAGTGGAATTTAGATCAACTGACACACGTTGAAAAATATTACCTGCAAAAATATAATAAACATACATACATACATGCGTATAAATAAGTGGAATAAATTGTTAGTTAAGATTATTATTATAATTAGGATAAGAAATAGTGGTTAGTATGCAAAAATTCCACCGTTTATTTCCATCCCTTAATTTTTCAATCTATGTATGTACATATGTGTAATGAACTTTAATATATTTTGCAATACTTTTTAGAATTTGGGCACTTACCTGGCCATTGGTGAAAATGCAGCTAAGTTTTTGCTCCAAATTATTTCTGTGGAATTCCGAGGTTTTAATGGAAATCCTAAGGCGTTTAATTTCTGCTGACTGCTCGTTTTTGCACTTCTTCAAAGTTCTAACAACACTATTCAGTCTTTGTCTAAAAAGAATAAGAAATACACATACTTGTGCAAGAAAGAGATACTTCATCAATATCAATTAGGACTAACATTTCTGTTTCCAAATGCAGTATTTTCTCGTCTTTCTCATCGATGAGCTCCTCTCCTGCAATTTGAGGTGCCTCTCCAACCTCGTCTTCTTGAATTACTTCAAGAGGGGCGGTATTCTTCAACATTGTTGTTAACATCTCTTTTTTAGAACGAGACTCCATCCTTTTCTGCCGTTCATTAGCCTCTGCAGGAGCAGTGGTTAACGTGGGAATAGCGCTAGGTAACAACTTAGTTGGATTCCGCGAACTTAAACCTACAAGAGTGTTTGGTTATAAAAGTAAAATGATTGTAATCAAAATGCTATAATTATCCATTTCAAACCGCAAGTTTCTTTCGAAGGCGCGAAGTGCACTGCACAAATGCATGCATTTTTAACATTAATTTTGTCCGTACGACGACAAAAATTAATCCATTGTTTTACTATTGTTTCATCTTTAGGGAAATGGAAAAATCTCCATTTCGTAGCACAATTTTTACCATTATTATTATTGCACCCGAACACTGCGCAACGCATTTTAAAAAATATAAAATTTCACAATTAATTCAACACTTGAAAACACTATCGAATTCACTTTCGAAAGCGCGGGCGAATAATAAGTCAACCGTGACGTCAGCAAGAACAGCTGACTGAAAGCAAACATGCGCATTGCGCAATCTTGTTTCTATCATTCTTGATTCTATATAAGTATTAGGTTCTATCGAGCGTATTGCGTGAAAGATTAAAGCCCACCATCCACAAATTGATTGGACCTTAAGGGGGTATTCTCATGTAATCATTTCGAAAAATCGTTTTTTTTTATGTTTTGACAGTAAAACCTATTGAAAACATGCTATGAAAAATTCAGAACGAAATTCATAGTATTTGATAAGTTACAGCTCATAGTCGCCAACGTGTCGTAAGCGACTGTCTACCAAGCGCCATGACAAGTCTGCAGCTGCTACGTTTCTAAACGCATTTTTCGTGAATCATCATTTTCTGAAACTGTCATGGTCCTAAAAAAAGTATTCAACCGATTGCTTTAAAATTTACATATGTTCTTCTACTAATTTATAGTTATCGTCCCTACCAGAATTGTTTATTTTCGAAAATATTTTCATATTTTTTTAAACGATTTTTAACGAAAAAAAAAGATTTTCGTGACTTTTTTTTGAAGTTCGACATTTTTTTTTTTTTTAATGAAATTGATTATATTTGGTAGGGACGATAGCCGCAGAACTACTGAATAAAAATCGATTTGTTTTTTTTTTTTATTTCAGACAACATGAACATCCGCTATCACCATGACCAGTGAACTACTTTTTTTTGTTGGGGACTGCTTTGATTAAAAAAAAAAATATTAAAAATGTAAAAAACGAAAAAAAAAATTTTTTGTGCATTTCAAACAAAAATATATAAAAAAATTAAAATGATTGAATTTTGTTGACGTATAAAAAAAATTTTCCTAAAAAGTTGTAAAATGTATGCGTTCACATGAGAATATCCCCTTAACGCTATTGCCTCTTCATACTTGTATATAATTTAGTTATTGAAAGAGAAATAAAAAATGGAAATGCAGCATTGCAATATGCTGCTTACATATTAAGCTTATAGCCCTGACAGACGAGCAAAATTAATGCGCCTTAAGCAACGCTAATGCGCATTGAAATTTTATGGTGACAGACGGCAGACTTGTGAATTTAGACAGCTGATAGTGAAATTTGTTTATTTGACAACTTTTTTCTCCAGTTTTTTATTTTTTTTTTCTGAACCATCAACATCTCAAGAATATTGTGTTAAAGTTTTAGGTCATTCGGAGAAAAACTAACGAAGTTACAGCAGGTTGAATAACGGTACCTCTAACTACCTGCGCTGAGTGTACAAAACTTTGAATCGATTTTCCCAAATATGTCGTTTTTAAAGTCGGTGACCAGCCTACAGAAAAAACTACTGCATCGATCGTTTTGAAATTTTGTACAAATATTCTACATATATATAGCTCTCAAATGACGTCGAGTTTTTCCAAAAATTTTAATTTCTAAGAATTTTACAATAACAAATAGGACGATTTTTTCGTCCAAAATCGTCATTTTGGCTTGAAAATGGTACCAAAAATTGAAAAATTTAAAAATTAAAAAAAAAAAAAACTCGACGTCAATTGAAAGATAAACTAATAAACTAAAGAAAGCATTTTAATTTTTTGGTTTCAGATGATCCAGTGATGCTGTAGGCTGGTCACCGCACAAAAACTTTTTTTCGAGGTGCCTGCAGAGATCGACGATAAATCCGTTATTCCTCGCTATTTTTCGATAAAACTTTTTTTAAGTATCCTTCAAATGTTGTACTTTCATATAATAATAAGTAAAATAAACCTACAGCATAATTTTTTCTAAAAAAATTCACGAAAAAAGGTATTTTTTCGACGAAACAAACCTTACCCCCCCTTAATAAAATTCTTTATGTATAAAGATATGCACTCATTCTTAAACTAAGTAGGTATATTCTTAATCATTAAGATCCATGCTTTCAAGAAACCAGCTTTTTCTTTACGAAACTCATTAATTTTAGTAAGATTTCGACGAGAAATTCAAATCTACCAGAACATAAAATTTGTTAGCTTTGAAGTAATAACTCGCAGTCATTCGAATATCTTCATCGGGAGTTTCATCAAATATGTTTCTTTTTGATTTGTATTCTTATATACGTATCTTGTTTCTACATCGCCTTTCCTTCGAAATATATGAAAGTTTTCCTTTTAATGCTTTTTCCGATTTCATTCATTAATTTTTGCCAGCGTTGTGTCGAGCTCACAATAAAAAGGTCTATAGATGAATCAACAGATTCTTTTTCTTAAGAAGTAGTAGCAGCTGTAGTTGATAATACTTAAATTCAAAGAATGGTCAAAATAAGGCAAGTAAAATGCGAAAGGTACTTGGTCGCGAATTATCTGTAGTATATATTTCAATATTTCTTAACAGCCTTAATCACTGTAAAATTTTAAGAACTTGTTTTCTCTGTGTATATATAAATTTTTTTTTAAATTCAGAAAATCGAGTCCGCCGCTGAAAAATGGGCAGTTGGAAATACATAAGCATGAGACTGCAACATACTAAACATAGAGAAAGTCAGAATAGTGTTACATAATCGTCAAATTTGGTCACCAGCTTCTATAAAGCCCTCTTGTATAAATCTTGTTATAAAATTTGGTGTCTTTAACGCTTTTAGTTTTTGATTCTGCTTTTTAGTAGCTTTTAATAAAACCGTTATATGGGTGGATGGGGTTATCACCTATTTTCACATTGTCGTCAGAGGATTCAAAAAGATTTGTAGGGCACAAATTTGGATGATGATTTGGGAAATATTCTCGTATACACTAAACCCATTAGACTGACAGTCACTCTGAATTTAGCACATCTTGTCATTCTTATCATTTACATTTATACTTACGTAATTAGGGCCCTATGCCATAAAAATAAAAATAAAACTCAAAATTGTTTAAAATTTGAGTGCGTCTTTATTTGTTAGATGGTGACTTAAGACTAAATTTATATATTATCATCTGCAGGAATGAATCTAAATCCTTTCTGTTGAAATATAAACCAAAACTGCAAACAAAGCAGTTTTGCCAAAGCCGCACTCAGAGCACTTAGAGTATTAAGATGAAAATACTGTAAACAAATTTTGTAAACCGTATGTGTATGGCAGAATACGTCACTATATATACATAACTCTTTATATATCTCGATTAGTTTTAGGTGTTACAAACAACCGTTAGGTGAACAAAACTAATATCATCAATTTTAGGCAAGAGGATACACTGTTATTACTGTGTGGTTAAATGAGCTTCTGCGCCCCCCTCTTAATATAATCTCACTACACCCCACACATACACACCATACTCAACACATCTTCACCCCACACTACACATACCATACTCAACACATTGGCATCATGCGCATCATTTTTTTTCATCTCACACTACACACCGCATTCTCAACACATCGGCATGATGCCCACCACATCATCAACATACACACCACATCTTCACACCACACACGAGGACACTGGACACCATGAACAAAAGCAACTGACGGACGGCGCCGAGACTCTTTTCTCGATCAATCCGTGTTCGCATACGCAACCGACCAATTTGTCTTTTTCTCCGGAACGCTATCGCATCAAAGGTGAGTGCCGTGCATTTAGGTTTGTCAGCAAACTTTATATATCAGCTCTCAATTATAGGCGTTGAAGCGAGTTTCGGCAGGTGAAAATTTGCGTGAAAAAAATCTAACGGCTGTAGAGAACCGTAAAAAATTTTAAAAGAACTGGCTGCTTTTAAAAGAACTTGTTTCCGAATTTCGTTATTTCATGTGGTATAAAGTCAACCGCAAGTTCGATAAGGCGTATGAGGGTTACCGAATTTCAGAACCAGACCTCACTGATTGACCGATATGTTCCATAAAAAATCAGCCATATATTTAGGGTCTGGGTTCTTGAAAAGATATGCACCGCTTTCAGAAATTTTTAGACGTTTGACGAAATACCTTGAGGGCACTATTTATGCAAAGTTTATTCTGATACCTTCACTGATAGTTGATTTGTATACTATAAAGAGAAGGAATTAAATGATGGTTAAAATTAAAATTTATGATGACAGATGGTGAAAAATTCTCAAGTTTTTTGAGAAGTATAAATGAATTGGGATGAGCGATTTACTTTAAACGTCTGAATGCCTGTGCCTTAGCGAATTTAGAAAATGCCGGTTAAAAAGACGACCGTTTTTGTACAATTGAATTCTTTATTACACGGATTTCATCGCTTAGCTTAAAACTTAACCTAACGGCTTAAACTAGTGTTACAGTGTATATAAAAAAGGGAAGTACTTATATGTAGTTATAATTCAGTAATCTCATAGTAATCTATTATATATATAAATTATTTAAGTAATTTTACAATATATTTATATTTAAAATAATATTTTCAGATTTATAAAGTCGCTTGACGCAACAGATGGGTTATATGTAAATAGATGTTTACACTAATAATAGGTTGTCAAAAAGTTTTGCTGTATTTTCGCTAGTTGGCGCTGAAAGCGCGTAGTTCTAGTTTTATTCGTCGCATCGGGTCTTGCTTTACCTTTTTGGAAAGCTCATTTCATCGCGCTAACGCGTATTTGATTGATTGTCGTTTATTTTCGGCGTGTCGTTCGTGAGTTATAGCGTCGCAAACATGGAGCAAAATAAAGAGAAAATACGGCATATTTTACAGTACTACAACGATAAAGGCAAAAATGCATCTCAAGCCGCCAATAAAATTTGTGCAGTTTATGGACCCGATACAGTTTCCATTTCCACCCCACAACGATGGTTTCAACGTTTTCGTTCTGGTGTAGAGGTGGTCGAAGATGCGCCACGCTCCGGAAGGCCTGTCGTCGAAAATTGCGATAAAATCGTTGAATTGGTCGAAAGAGACCGGCATAGTAGCAGCCGTAGCATTGGTCAAGAGCTGGGCATGAGTCATCAAAAATTCATTTCAATTTCAATAAAAAAAAAAAAATCAATAAAAATACCGCAAGCCTTTTTTGACAACCCATTATAAAGACAAACTTATGGGCAAGTGTAAAGTTTATTTTTTACCTAAATTGAGATAAAGCGTGCAAAAACTTTGAAGAACTTTTAGGGAGACCAGTGTCCTTATATAATCATCCCATTCATTCCAAGTTACTAAAGAAACTGGTTGTGAATAAAAATGTTACATTGAATTCTGAGAAAATATTTAGAAAGTAACCTACAAAAATTAGCATAGAAACAAAAAAATAATATCGAATACTACGATAAGATTAAACAAACAATAGAAACATATCTATTGACATAAGAAAAAGAAGAAAAGGAACTAAGTAAAGTAAACCTTACAGTAAAAAGATAATTTAAGAAAATATGAATCGTACCGTTTTAACTTTCAAACGAAAATAATTCACAAAAGGATATGTTATTAATTAACTATTGACATTTTTACCAGATTCTTTCTACCGCTTTGCTTGGTGAAAGTATAAATACTTGACTTTTCCAACACATAACTTATAAAGACAATCAAATAGACTGCAAATAGGTATATTCAAAACTCCTGTACTCCTGTGATCAAATTGAAAGGCGAATTTATAATTTATACTTCGCGTGTTTTTCGAATCGGTACATTTTCTTTCTGTAAGTTGGTAGTACTATTATTGACATCTGTGCTAACTTTCACGTCAAAATATTTATTAGTATTTGAGATACGCGTCGCTTTGTGAAGCACTAAAAGTGAATTCTTCGATTTTTACTATGTCTGAATTTATTGAACAAAGTAGTGCGATAATGCACCATCTCATACTGCATTGGTTATTCGTGACCATTTCGCCAAATTTTCAACGAATATCGTGCCGCAACCACCGCAATCGCCTGATTTACCTTCGTGTAACTCCTGGCTATTCAGCAAATTCACATGACTACTCCGAGAACACCGTTTTGACTCAATTGAGGATACAAAAGCTGAATCGAAGAAGGCTCTGATGGCCATCACGACGGAGAATTTTTCGCAGCGGAGCGGGAAGGGAATATTTTGAAGGAGATGAAATACACAAAATTCACCTTTCAATTTGATCACAGTAGTATAAATATATCGAAGGATGCACTGATGCACAACGCTTGACCATATACAAACTGACACTTCTTTTTTCCTTTAGTAACACAAATAAAAACACAACTAATTAGTATAAACAACAACAACAAAGAGCTCAATTTACTGGGTAGTCCTTGGGAATACATTGGAGAAAGTCCTTTGTATTATTCGCGTACAACTCGAAAAGTAAAAGAAGCATAGTGCAGTGGAAAAACAACCTCACGAACTTCCCATCAAATACAGATCTCAAGGAAAAAATGAAGTGAAACACACGAAAGCAAAGAACACAAAATTTAAAAGTATAGAAACAGATAAAAGGTAAAAGGTAAAACTACATAACACAATAAAACACGAAAGAAAAACAACATTGAGAAATGGATACACTCAACATATATACCCGATATAATGAATAATCTAAAACCACAACAGGTTACTATATTTATAAGTAAACTAAACTTTAAATTATATATTATACTATATTATAAATTATATATTATATATAAATATTATATATAAATTATACCCATAAAATAAAACAATTAACAACCTGGTTTGCGCAGCAAAAAACTTCTCACTTTAAAACGGAATCGGTCACATTCGTTGACATAATCCGACAACCACTTTATATATATAGAATATCTACAATAATTTCAAATAAAATACATAATGTTTTGCAATAATATAACATAAAGAAGCATTAGTTAATAAACTAAAAATAAAGAAATTAGTGAATTAAAAAATATTAAAAATAATGTAATTTGAACTATCGAAATTTTAAAAAATTTTAGAAGTGCAGTGATTCTTAAAACGAAATTGAGAAATAATTAAAGAAAAATATATAAATATTGCAGGGAATAATATTGAAGTTTAAAATAATGTTTCTTAATAAATTCAAGGAGGACTTTTATTGAGATTTAATTAAGAAAAATAATATTGGTAAATAAAAAGCATTTCACAACGAAGAAAAGAAATTAAGCAAACCATTACTAGAGATTCTGCAACGTTTATCCGGACCACACATTATTAAACAAATTCTTTCTTTAATAAGACAAAAGAAGTAATGTTGATAGAAAAAATAAATAAAGTGGGGAAAACAAACTATAGTAATCAGCAATCCATTGACTAAATCAAATTTTTGGCAAACCCCAAAGCTCAAACGAGGATGATTGAACTACATGGGGGATTAGTTTTAACATTATATGTGACCTGGTCTACGAAAAGGGAGCTAACGTGCGAAAACTAGTTTTCTGGGAAACAGCTGTTAAAAATAAACAACTCGTTTCGTCAGTTTCTCGTTATCTCATTAATTGTTCTCCTTTCCAGAGGCTTCAAGGACGTCCAGTAAGTGTTGTTTTTGGTCGGAATATTATTATAGTTCATCGTGTAAGTTGCTAGTGTGGAACATTTAAAAAAGTAACACTGAAGAAGTGACGTTTACTCTAATACCGCGCAGCTGCTGTTGTCTTGTTTTCATTCGTCTCTCTTTCCGGATGTTCTGTTATCACATTTGTGTAAGTGGTTCTGTTGATTTGGATTCTATCACGTGAAAAAGCCATCCGAATCAACTAAAAAGTGAAAATTGATTTTTTGACACCTAAGCCCCCTTTCCGTAGACCAGGTCACATATTATGTATATTTTGAAATGAAAAAATATGACATAGCATTATCAAAATACACATGGACCGAATTGCCCAAGTTCCAGACACATGATGAATAAACTGTGAGAACAACGAACAAATTAAGTCACATTGAAGTGAAAACAATTTTGCTTACTAAGTACCGAATACCTGAGAATTATTCAATATATCTGAAGGAAACACATGCGCACAGGTATGTAAGACCAAAGACAGGGTTATATACTTCCTCATATGCATGTAATTGTGTATACTCGTATATAGAATATAGCTCTTCATTATTGAAAAATTTTATTTTGCAATGAAAATTACTAACGTGACAAAAGATATTGCATTTAAATGTATTTTTTTGCTTTTGGTTATATGTACTTGTGAAACTGACTCAGATGACAAAAATATAAACAAACTTCTTAATAATCAAGTTATTGTGAGCAGACAAATCATGTGTGTTTTGGAAAAAAGCCCTTGTGACCAACTTGGTAGGCAGTTGAAAGGTGAGTTTACTTCAAAGTTCGGTCAATACGATAGGTATTTGAATTATGAAAATGTTTTATATATATTGTAAATAAAGTATAGAGGTATGCATTTTTACATGATGAATACACATATACATATATATATATATATATATATTGTAATATATGCATAGGTAAAATAAGTTTCAGTTAACATAAGAAGTGAGAATATATCGCAGAGATTAAGAAAAGAAAAGACTGATAATATATAAAATATACTGCGTCAGAAATTTAAGCTTTTATGAAGCGTGTGAATTTCGTTTTAAGGGGAAAGATAGTTACGTTCATTCATTTTATTAGAATAATATTAAATATTAACAACTGAGTTGTTTCCACTTTATTTCTGTAACTAAATTGTTTTATTGATGTTTTTGAAGGTTAGCAGATCCTTCATTACTAGTATCAGGTAGTTATATTAAATCGGACGACAACCACGCCTACTTCCTTCTTGCATAATTGACTTTTACACCTTAAGACATTTCCCTGGCATTGGTTCCTCAAAGTTGAAAGATTTTAAAATGTGCCGTTGCATCCGAAATTAGCCCCTCCTCCTTACTTGTTTAATTTCGTTTTTCACATTGAAAGGAAATAAAAAATAAATACGTCTCCAATATTTTGCCTCAAAGAACAGAAAACAAAAAAATGCTTGCACAAAAAAATTTTGAACATCAGTTTTTCTATCACCCAAAAAAATTTGCAGAAACCGTCACAAGTAATAGTCCGAAGGTGCCAAGTCTGGAGAATATAGTGGATGTGTTAATACATTCCATTTAATCTGAAAAAGCTTTTGGCGAAGCATCAAATTTGTATGAGGACTCGCATTATCTTGATGGAACACTACACCTTTTCTATTGTTCAGTGGTTCGCTTCTACTGTTTGAATTAATCGTGGCATTGTCGATCAAAAGCTCAAAATAAACGATCCCTTTAAAATTCTACCAAACAGACAACATAGCCTTGAACGGTCGCCATAGACAATTCAGCATTCTCTCGAATTATTATTCGACGATTTGCATCCACCAACGGCTTCGAAAGTCCTTCCAGTACGTGGTGCATTCTCAAAATCGATACTGCGGAAACGATAGTTTGCAAACCAATTTGGATCCAATTTCGATCCACACATCTTGTCCGTACACGTTATATAATATTCAACTTGCTTAAACTATATATTCACCCTTCTTAGTAAAACACTAAAATATGCCGAAAATGCTGTTTTTAAGATATCGATTTCCGATTCAACCCATTTCTACATACAGACTTACCATTATAAGAGAAGAATTATCACTTAATTTAAGTTTATATATCACACACTGACCAATATTTTTGATCAGAAGTCTATAAGCATTGGGTCCACATATTCCGTGCCTAGGGGCTTGAGTAGTTTTAATTGGATTTACACAATTTTTGATCATAAGGTGGCCCACACTAAAGACTTTATTCGTGCACAGTTTTATCTCGTTATATTAATTACTTCTTGATTTGGGTACTGGAAAGTAAACACATCAAGTGGAATTTAAAATTGTGCTATATGGAAAGTAACCACGCCTACTAGTCCGATTTCGCCCATTTTCACAATGTGACATAGAAATGACAAAAGAATGCTACACACTAAATTTTGTCGAAATCGGTTGGTCGGGTCTCGATATATGGGATTTCACCAAAAAATGAGCGCTGCCACCCCCATCGTCCATTTTTCAAACCGGTTCCAGGAAAACTTTCATCTCGGTGGGAAAATTCAATGTTTCTGCCTTATTTAGTTATTTATGTATCGCGTTTTTTGTGGTTTTTAACAGTACCGTTATATGGGTAGTGAGCAGGGTCATCCTCCGATTTCATCCGTTTTCACACTATCGGTGGAAGTTCTTATAAGATTAGTACCCACCAAATTTAGTTATTGTAGCTTAAGTGGTTTAGTGGTGGTTGGCGGGGCCACTCCCACTTTTTAAAAAATCTTTCGCATGTGCGCCTTGCCACTGTGATCCTCTTTACCAAATTACAGTTTCATATCTTAATTTATTGCTTAGTTATGACACTTTATATGTTTTCGGTTAATGACGATTTGTGGGCGCGGCAATGATCCGATTACGCCCACCTACGCACTCGATTTTTTTTTGTACTAAGGAGACACATACCAAGTTTCATCGAGATATCTCAATTTTTACTCAAGTTACAGCTTGCATAGACGGACGGATTTCTAAAAATAACTAAAATTTAAGTTGAAAAAAATTTTTTTCTTATAAAAAATTTAAAAGCTTATGTGCGTCTATTCTAATGACCATTTTTATCGATCAGAAGATGAACGGCGCTCGCTTCAAAACATTGTTGGAGTCCGTATTTCCACAATTAAGAGATCTCTTCGGACCAATTCCTTGGATTCTTCAACAAGACAATGCTCCCATTCATAACGCCCGAGTAGTAAAGTCGTTTATTTCAAGTCAAAACGTTAATGTCATGACCTGGCCACCATATTCTCCAGATCTTAACATAATTGAAAATGTTTGGGGCTGGCCAACACGGAAGGTATACGAAGGAGGAAAGCAATACGGAAAGGAAACATTAACTGCAGCTAATAAAGATGCTTAGAGGGAAATTTCCTTGAGCTGCATAGATTCCCTGTATCATTCTATGAATGACCGGATATATGAAGTTATTACTAACAAAGGAGGAAGTACTCATTACTGAAATTATTTTTTTTTATTTCTAAAAATAACTAAAATTTAAGTTGAAAAAAATTTTTTTCTTATAAAAAATTTAAAAGCTTATGTGCGTCTATTCTAATGACCAAGAAAAAGGCACCTTTTTTTGAGTAGCTTAAGAAAATGTTTGAAAAACACAATTTTGTTAAGTTTGAATAAATATTTGAATATCATATTTAAATTATCATTAATTTATCGATGTTAAATAAATGGGGGATAATAAATATTTAAACAATTGTAATGCAAGTAAACGTGCGTCTAACCTATTGACCAGCAGTGTACATATGTATAGTATGTACATGAGTATAAAATAGTAGCAAATCTCAAAATAACATGTATTTTTCATATTTATCAATGAAAATATTCAGTAAAGGAGTCTTTGTGTTGAGATATTAATTATTTTAAAATTTTTCTTTATGACTGATATGTTTAAATCAACGACATAAATTAATTTTAATATAATAAATTCCAACATTTAAAACCAAAATACATAGAGGGTTGTTTTCGATTTTGTTATTTGACTTAAACAACTTCGATATTATACAAGGTGAATTCCAAAGTAAACAGGACTTAAAAAAAAACCAGAACAAATGGTTTTTTCGGCAAAATCAACTTATTTTATTCAAAATAGTCTCCTTCTGCTTCAATACAATTTTTTGCATGGTCCAAAAGCATGTCCAACGAGCGTTTTAGCTCGCGGGCCGAAAGGCCTTTACGTCTGCATAACGCTTCCTTTCATGGGCAAATGCATTTTTCCGAAAAGGAAAGGTCGCACGAAGCGAATATGGGGAGTATTTAAAATGTGATTTTTGGTCAAATAATCGTCCTTCAAATGTTGGATTCTGAGCAATTTTTGGTCGTCAGTCAATTTGTGCGGAACAAACCGTGCACAAACCTTTCGTAAGCCCAAATGTTCGGTCAAAATGCGATAAATCGATGTTTTGGAGATGTTCAATTCTATTTCCACGAATTTCAATGATGATTTTGGCTGAGTTTTGATGAATTCACGCACAGTTTCCATGGAATTTCCGGTGATCACGGATTTTGATTGGCACACATGTTGATCGTCATTTATGTCGACCACTTTGAAAACGTTGAAACCACTCGTGCACTCTGCTACGGAATAGGCAATCATCGCCGTAAACTTGTTTCATCAATTGAAACGTTTCGGTAAAAGTTTTACCAATTTTGACACAAATTTTAATTGTGGCTCTTTGTTCGAAGCTCATTTTCGCACCGATCACACTAACATACTGACACTTAAAACGCAATAACTTCACTTCCAATCAATCAAATATCATGAAAATCTCACTGAACAGTCGATAAAGATAGCAGATTCTAACGCACCAGTCGACATATAGATGGCGCCACCAGTGAGCGCTAAATTCAAAAAGTCCTGTCTACTTTGGAACGCACCTTGTAAGAGTGATACACAAATTTTTGATATGGTAGTAAACTTGAGCTCTTGGTTAGGGCACGAATAATGAAAATTTGCATTGTCATTATGGACCAGTTTATATACACATAATATATATATATAATATATGTATAAAATATCTGTTATACTTATTCTAAATTTACCGAAAGTATAAAAACGTTTGGAGTTTTTCGTATATAAAAGAGTAGCTATATATATTCCAATTTTGTTTAAAAAAAAATCTATAAAATAAATACATATTTTTCATTTCAGCTGCTCTCCCGGAAGTTATTTTACGAAACTGTCGTAATTGTTCGCCACAACAAGCTCAAAATGCTCAAAAATTAACAAATTTTTTACAAGCTAGATATCCAGATGTTTGGGCAATGCTTCTAAAGAAATATCAAAATATATAAGGCATAATTGTTATAATCAAATATTACATTTATGGTATAACAAAATCTTTTTTGATGTAGCTGTATTTTTGCCGTTATAGCTATTTAAAACCCACATAAAATAAATTATCATGCTAAATAAGAATGCATTCTTTGTTTAATTTTTCACCTGAAAACATATTTTAAAAACATGTATGAATTCGTAAAAAAAAAAAAGTAAGGTACGTACATAGAAATAATACATAACTATTTATTTATCATATGCATTAGGGTGGGGCAACAAAACAAATAGTTTGTTTCGCCTGATACTTACGAAAAATATACTGAAGAAAATAAAATCATCACTTCTGCTAAAACTCAAAGAACGCGCAATAAAGGTCTGAAAAGATATGGCACAAGTCAAAGTCCTAGCGCAAGCAGTTACGCTTGAATTTAGAGACCTAGCCAAGGAAACGACAGCCGAAGAAGTATGCACTACCACACTATAGAACGTAGTGCTATCAATTCCATGCGACGATTGAATGACGAAACACAAATTGCCCTTATTAGTTTCCTTTTGGCAATCTCAACCAAATTCCTCGGCGCAAATAAGATAATAAGAGGATGGGTTAATTGTAGGATCCGGGAACTTACAAGATCTGTGCGATGTATCAAATGCGTTGAGTTTGGCCATATAACGCGGAACTGTAAAAACAGCAGAGATCTCACCGGCCATTGCTATCGATGTGGAGAAAAGGGGCATGCCGCAAAAGAATGCAGTAAGAAACATAAAGCCATAGACAACAGCAAAAACCTGCTATTGACCACCTTGTTTCAGAGTTAGAAAAAGACTCTTGGGGAAAAGCTTACTGTATTTTAATGAAAAAAAAAAAATAGATAGATCAAGAAGCCCACCTATTATATAATATTAAACATGAATTTGCTCTGAATAAGCATTTTACTTTCGGGGTAGGGGTTTTTAATATCAATTAAACTTCTGCGAATGGTAGGCACCTTGCCGCGGTGCAGGGGCTTAGGCGCAAGGCATACTCGGCATCCCCCAACCGGTGTGGGTGGTGCTGACAGGCACTGCCCAGGCAGGATGTCGGGTGCCGCATGCGTGCGCCAACCAAGAGCTACCACCTCTTAATCCAGGGTGTTATGCCACTCCCGTGCCTATTGGATGATTTGCGTCCAGGAGGTAAATTCGGCTGTATTATAACGGAGCCTCCCCAACACCGGACCAAATTGGGGAGTAACTGTGGCCTTACCGCGTCAAGAGACTCTGGCGTGGCGGACCCTCTAGTTCCCCATTAAAATAATAGACCCAACAGCTCACCTTGTTGAGCCAAGGGTCGTAAGGATAAGATGAGCACACAAAATTTAAAGCAAAACAACCCGGAAACAAGGCAACAACCACGAAAACGGACTCGGACAAGGAAAAGGAAACCGATGCAGCAGCGAGCAAGGGAGGTCAAGGGGCTAGGCGGAAGTTTAGCTTCCTTGACGCTCTCTCGCCAGAGGAGCGGGCGCTGTTTGAGGAGCATGCCAGGCAGGATGATGACGACATGCCCTCATGCAGCGGCGCTCGCGTGGCGAAAGAACCTGATGCCGCGGAAGCAGCAACAAGCGCCGCCAAGACCCCCGCCAGAAGGCTTAGCGGGTCGGACTCGGTGGAGTCACATCGGGCAGAGCCCGACGGCGCTCGTAGTGGACGAAGGAGGAGGCGCAGAAGAGGTGGGTAACGCCCTTTCCCAGAAGCTGGTAAACCCGGCGGATATAATGACCCGCACAGGAAAAGCATGAGTGGTGCCAGTATGAAGTGGTACCTGCGTTACCTCCGAGAAGGAAAGACTCCCGAGGTAGCGGAGGCTATGGCCAGAAGCAGGAGCAAAGGGAGCAACGTATCCCCAGATAAGGTGCGTGGCAAGACCGTGTCAGCTCAAGCGCAAAGCGGCGGAACCAGCAACCGTGGCCCGGTCAGTGCTACATTGTCCGCAAAGCGTGGCGATGGGAGGGCAGCGCCCTCGGACACGTATGCTCAAGCTGCGAACCGGAAGAGCGGCCGGAAGCCAACCTTCCGAACTGGCACCCCACAGGGTGGAGGAGGGGCGGCGCAGATATGCGGATGATGTTAAAGGCATCCGAGCTTCCGCCTGTTCTACAGGTTCAGCACGGTGGTCATGCGGCCCCACAAGCCTGCAGCCACTGGAAGCAAGGGAGCAGGAAGCGACAGAACAAAGCGGGGGTGTCGAAAAACAGGGAGAGACTGTGGCAGCCCTAGAGGCAGTAGCAATGCAGGTGGACGAGGTGGCGAATCAGCCCAGCGAAAGCAGGACTGGATAGGCAATGCCAGCGGCGACCATCGACGTCCCGGATGTTAGTTCCTGCGATCAGGGAGCAGAGCTACCCTCCATGCAGGAACTCCTCGAGGGGCTAGGAGACCCACTGGACGGCAGCGTGATTGACGGCGGAGAAGAGGATCTACCCTTCCTCGAACCATTATTATAGTGGCCGTCAATACGGAAATTGCCCAGGTGAACTGCATCACGCGGCGGCAGCTTCGGCTGTCATAGCGAACAGGTTCACAGCGGAGAAACTGGGCATACTGCTGATCCAAGAGCCTTGGGTCCATAGAGGAGAGGTTAAAGGCCTCAAAACAGAGCCAAATAAGGTAATCTGGGATCTCTCTAGCGGAGGTGGTGGAAAGGCTGGTGGAGCACATTGCAGAAGGCATATGCTTCCGCTTATTATTGGGTGCGACGCAAACGCCCACCATATGGAATGGGGCAGTACCAACTGCAACTTAAGAGATGAGTCTCTTTTAGAATACATAGTAGGAAGTAACTTAGTGATAGAGAATGTGGGGTGTGAACCCACATTCATAACTATAAACAGGAGGGAGGTGCTGGACATCACTCTGAGCAATGAGCTTGCAAACGGATTGATCTCGCAATGGAGAGTCTCGTCGGAGCCCTCCTTGTCAGACCACAGGATTTTAAGGTTCATGCTAAAGGTAGTGGTCAGGAAACTCCCCCCAGACGCAACCCTCGGAAGGCGAACTGGGATGCCTTCAGGGATATACTGAGTGAGGAATTGAGCAGGGGGGCAGACTGATAATAGCGTTTCAGGCCCAGGCTTTGAGATTAGGCTATCTAAGCTAAACGAGTCTGTTATTAACGCTTATCATGGCAGTTGCCCCTACAAGTGACCACTGACAGACGAAGCTGTCCCTGGTGGTCAAGGAAACTAGCAGACCTCCGGAAAAAGTACGCAGCCTATTCAACAAAGCGAAACGTACGGGGGTCTGGGAAGAGTATGGGAGCTATCTCACTTTATACAATAAGGAGATTAGGTCTGCAAAGCAGGCTAGCTTCAGGAGATTCTGCGAAAATGTCACCTCAACACCAGAGGCGGCCCGGCTGCATAAAGCTCAGGCTAGAGGTACAAATGACGCAGCAGTAGCAATCAAAAGAGGAGATGGGACATTTACGACCAGCGCAGAGGATAGAGCGATGGAGCTTCTGCGGGCGCACTTCCTGGAGACGGTTCGGGAAGACCAATGTTTACCCGTGATCGAACACAGGCCATCCCGCGAGGATTGGAGTATCGCCAAACAGCTATTTACGGCGGACTCGATCCGGTGGGCACTGGCCTCGTTTGAGAGATTCAAGTCTCCGGGAGTGGATGGCATCTTTCCAGCGCTGTTACAACAGAGGGAGCAGTATTTACTGCCTCACTTGGTTCGGCTGCTGAGGGAAAGCCTCGCAATGGCGTACATCCCCGGGCAGATCCACCAGTACTGCTCTGTACCAGATAACCTCTGAGATAGAGAGTTCACTGGAGCATGGAGAGGTGATGCTTTGTGCGTTCTTGGACATCGAAGGTGCCTTTGATAACACGTCTCATAAGAGTCCAGCTAAGGCACTGGGGAAAGGGAATGTGGCAGCACCGGTGCGTAGATGGACTGAAGCCGCACTGCGCACCAGATTTGCCGAGACCACAGTAGGTGATAAGAGGATTCGTCTCGGCACAACAAGAGGCTGCCCATAGGGAGATGTGTTATCACCCCTGCTATGGAGTCTGGTCGTAGACGACCTGTTAGTACTACTAACGAACAATGGGATCCGCTGCCAAGGGTATGCGGACGAAATTGTAATTATAGCAAAAGGTAAAGACGAAGACACTCTCTGTGAGCTAATACAAAGAGGTCTAAACCTGGCGAAGAGGTGGTGTATGGAGGTTGAATTGAATATCAATCCCTCCAAGACGACCTTAGTCCCGTTTACGAGACGCAGGTCCCTACCTGGTCTCATTAATCTCACACTTGGGGGCAGAAGGATAGGGCTTTCAGGAAAGCCCTCAACCTCCCCTCTATCCCCGCCAGGGGCTTGCAGCATGTAAACCTGACCTTGGTCAAAGCAACAAAAGCTTTAATGGTGTGCAATCGGCTGGTAGGAAAGTCCTGGGGCTGTAAGCTGAGGCTCGTTAGGTGGTTGTATACCATGATAGTTCGACAAATAATCACATACGTGGCGGTGGCCTGGGCCTCAATAGCATCGCAGACTTCGGTAAAGACCAAACTATCGAAGCTGCAGCAGCTAGCCTGTGTCTGCATGACGGGCGCAATGCGCACTTATCCAACGGCGGCACTGAGGTTCTGCTGGAACTTACTCCGCTTCATTTGGTTATTGGTCAGGTAGCCAAGCACACAATTCTGCAAATAATGGCAGAGGGGGTTGGGGCAATGGCAGGGTAATCTCGTCCCAGAGGATGAAAAAGATAAGTGGCGATATACCAACAGCCCTCATCCCGAGGGACAGCTTGGTAGTGCTGTTAACTTCAAGAAAAAGTTTAAGGTCACCCTCGGCAGCAAAGGGGAGTGAAATGACTCCAATCTCGAGCTGATGTTGAGGAATAGCATGCTGAGGTGGTACACCAATGGCTCGAAAATGTCGGAGGGAATCGGTGCAGGGATCGCGGGCCCACGCACTAAGCTCTCCATACCCATGGGAGAGTTCCCAAGCATTTTCCAGGCAGAAGTTTTTGCCATAAGTCGGTGTATAGAAATAAACCTCCATCGCAACTATTGCAATGAGCAAATAGCCATTCTCAGCGATAGTCAAGCGGCGCCAAAAACGATCTCCTTTTACGAAATCAAATCGCAATTAGTACAGAAGTGCAGGGGAAGGCTGAACAGCCTTGCAGAACGTAACCAGGTACACCTAATTTGGGTGCCTGGTCATAGAGGTATAGCCGGTAATGAACCGGCGGACGAGCTAGCCCGCTCCGCAGCCTCCACCAGAATGATGGGACCCGAACCCTTTATCGGGGTAGGTCCTCATACCATAAAGGAGCTACTCCGCAAGGAAGAAGGAGTGGGCAGGGAAGAGCATTGGCAGCAAACACGTGGTATGAGACATGCCAACTTGCTAATTGGAGGATACAACTTGAGTAGGTTCAAGGTTGTAATAAACCTCCTTAGGAACAAACTCAGGCTACTGGTCGTATGGTATACCGACCACTGCAAGTTGAATAGGCATTTGTACAACATGGGCCTATCATCTTGCGAAAACTGCCGGTTCTGCGACTTGGAGCCTGAAACCCCGGAACACCTGCCGATCGACTGCACAGCAGTCAGTAGACGCATGCTTAAGGCCCTTGGATCAATGTTTCCGGATAGGGATCGCATAGCCTCATTAGCGCCCGGAAGTCTATTGAACTTCATCAATGCGCTGGGGTTAGGTGAGTCTATGTGAGTTACGAGAGGGCACAATAGACCAAAGGTCGCGGTGCACTCCTCATATTCAATCAATCAATCAATCAGTATCAATTAGTATAAAAGAATTGAACCATTTCAACCGAACCGAACCGCGGTTAAGGAGTACTCACAAACCGGTTCTTGAACAGGCACATTTTTTTTCTCAGTGGCTTGAATCACTAAACCGAACTGCGTCGATTTTTGCAGCGGTTTGCAGCCCAGCACACTGGTCGATAAATAAACAAATAAAAGTTTGAAATATACCACTGTTTGTATCAAAGCTATTTCTTAAAAAAACAATAAAACTAACGGTAAATACATTTTCAAGCTCCTTGCGTACAGCTGCAACCGAAACCATTGGTTTTCGGAAAATGCAAAAGAACAGCTGATACGACGAGAAGTGCCGTGTTGCAGCGAAGAGAAAACAGACTGCCTACCTCGCAACGTGTGCGGGATGGGATAGACACCGTGAGTAGAGGAGAGAAACGAGACGCATTTGCAGAAAAGCAAAGAGCTTGGTAAGCTAGCCGACAGGGTAATGCTCGAAACTTCTACGAAAAACTGCGGCGGTCAAAGGTGATCCAGTGATCAATGCCCAGAGCATGCTAAAATTATGGAGGGAACACTTCTTCAGCCTGCTGAATGGCAGTGAAAGTATAATGCCAGGAGAAGGCAAACCCTATTCCCTAATCTATGACGTTGGAGCAGACGTTCCATTGCGGGGGCCGATTGATTGCCGGCCGAGCTATTCAAACACGGCGGCGAAGAACTGATAAGCAGCATGCTTCAGCTTCTTTTGTATAATATGGTCGGACGAAAGCATGCCCAACGATTGAAATTTAAATGTGCTCTGCACAAATATCTCCTCTCATGAAACAATCAGGCGTCGCACTCGCGACTTAGCTCTCACATCACTGTTGACAGTCATAACTTTGAAGTTGTAGATAGTTTCGTATATTTGGGAACCAGCATAAACACCACCAACAATGTCAGCCTGGAAATCCAACGCAGGATAACTCTTGTCAACAGGTGCTACTTCGAACTGAGTAGGCAATTGAGAAGTAAAGTCCTCTCTCGACGAACAAAAACCAAACTCTATAAGTCAGTCATAATTCCCGTCCTGTTATATGGTGCAGAGGCTTGGACGATGACAACAACTGATGAGTCGACGTTGCAAGTTTTCGAGAGAAAAGTTCTGCGAAAGATTTATGGTCCTTTGCGCGTTGACCACGGCGAATATCGCATTCGATGGGACGATGAGCTGTATGAGATATACGACGACATTGACATAGTTCAGCGAATTAAATGACAGCGGCTACTCTGGCTAGGTCATGTTGTCCCAATGGGCGAATGGAGTACCCGCGGGTGGAAGCAGAGGAAGAGTAAGAAGGACCTGGCTTCGCTTGGAATATCCAGTTGGCGCCACATAGCGAAAAGAGGAAACGACTGGCGCCCTGTTGTTAACTCGGCTATAATCGCCTAAGCGGTGTTTACGCCAATAAAGAAGAGAACTCCTATTTTTAAGTTTGTGAAATGATGCATACTGCGAAAATTTATCTATTGTTGTGAGATACTGAACGTTTTTGTATGGAAACCAAATATATATGTGAACTACGCCATTAAAATACTTTGGGATTCATGTTATTTGATAATATTATTTAACCGAATTTCTGTCGTGTTTTGCTATTTTACAAACTGTCGTTTTCTATTGTATTTAGTATTTCCTTTTTCTCCGTGATTTCTCTTACTTTTATCTTCGATCTCGATTATCTTTTCTGTGATAAAAATGTTTTTTAAGTTATCTTGTGCACTGCAAACTATCCCGTTCTTCACTGCGCGTATGCGTGGTACCGCCCACTTTTTGGTAAAATCCCATATCTCGAGACCCGACCAAAGGATTTTGATAAACTGTAGTACATGTCATTCTCCTTACATTCTTTTGTCACATTAAAAAATCGAACAACCCCGCCTACTTCCCATAGAACGGAATTTTAAAGTTCACTTAATTCGTTTAGTTTCCAGTACACAAATCAAGAAGAAATTATTGTGATGAGATAAGACTTTGTACGAATAATGTCTTTAGTGTGTGCTACCTTATGGTCAAAAATTTTTAAATCCAATAAAAACTGTTCAAGTCCCTAGTTACCGAATATTTAAACTCCGGTACCTATAGTTGACTTTTGTTCCAAAATGTCGGTCAATGTGTGATATACTTGTATATGTAGCATATAACTGAAATTAAGGGATAATCCTTCTCTTATAATGGTATGTCAAAAATAGGCTAAATCGGACCAATACTTCACTTAGCCCCCATATACTTAATATAAAGATTTTCGAACTTCGGGGTGACTTTGTACCGTATATATCGGCCAATATGTGAGTTATCCCAATGAAAATAAGAGAGCGTATTTTATTCATAACAGTGTCTCTTTGTGCCTAAAATAGATAAATTTTAGCGAAAGCTTTGCCTAGCCCCTATACGAGTATAACCAGTATCACGATTTTCGAACATCCGGCTGACTTTACTCTGTATGATTGGTTTTACACCTTAAATTATTTCCCTGGCTTTGATTCTTGCAAGTAAATGGTAATTCAACGAAGTCGACAAATTTATTTTCTTTCCGAAAATCTTTAAAAAGTGGTGCGCTATATCGTATATTCAGACGTTTCCGTTTAGGAGTTTAATATTGAAAGTAGGTGACTTGTTCGCCATTTTAGATTACAAAGCCTAGGGCCTATTAGCAGCATAAGTACCTAAAATAAATTTTAGTTATTTTCAATTTCGTATTTATGATTATATAGGGCACATTCTTTGAGCGCCACATTGAACATTTTGGTTGCTTTCATTCGTACTTACTTGTATATCCATTAAAGAGTCACAGCGGCAAACTTTTATCTTCTCAAATATTTCTTCAACTGAATCTATTTCATAATGGAAAGACTTACGCCTCAACAACGTTTACAAATCCTGAAAAGAAAGTGTATCGCGAGCTTCGCTCAAATTAATCGGCATAACGATATTGGATTAATATTCGACCAAATAGACCACGTCCAGCACGCAGTGAAGAAAACATAGCATCCGTAGATTAAAGTGTACAGAAGACAGTGCAGAGTCGATTCGGCGATGTTCGCTGCAACTTGGACTGACGTATGGAACGACTTGGCGCATTTTAAGTAGAGATCTTAAATCAAAAGCGTACAAAATACAACTTATGCCAGAACTGAAACCGCTCGACCTTTACCAGCTACATCGCTTAGCTTTGTGGGCTCTTGAAAATTCCAGGAAGATTCAACGTTTTCGAGTCAAATTTTATTCAGTATTGGTAGTATCATCGGTACATATTTCTTTAAAAATGGTGCCGAAGTGAACATAACCGTCAATGGCCGCTATAACGCCGTGATAACCGACTATTTTATGCCTGAAATCGCGCAATTTCGGCGACAAGACGGCGGCACTTCCCACACATCGCATCAATCAAAGGATTTATTGATAAAACACTATGGTGAACAGATGATGTAACGTTTTGAGCCGGTTGATTGGCCACCAAGATCGTGTGATATCACACTGTTAGACTTTTTCCTGTGGAGATATGTAAAACCTAAAGTCTAGGCGGACAATCCCGTTTCGATTCTGGCCATGGATCAAAACGTCACGCGTGTCATTCGCCAGTTACTAGTCGAAATGCTTGAACGGGTCATCGAAACTTGGGCTCAACGGATGGACCATCTGAGATGTAGCCGCGGTCAACATTTGAAGGACATAATCTTCAAAAAATAAATACCAAAGAATGTTCCTTAAAATTACAATAAAAAGTTTCCATTAAAGTTTAAGTTTCTGTGTTTTTTCTTTAAGAAGTAGGAAACATTAGAATGGATCCCCATTTATAATAAAAATATGTTCATTAAGAAAATAAGTACTGGGCATATAATATTATTTTATTTTGTTTTATAAGATCAAAAGGCGTTTCTACGATTGACGAATGTAAGTACTTAAAATTTCCGTTGTCTTTAAGATTAATTAAATATAATACAGAGGGTGAGGGAGGGAGAGAGGGTGGGATTACAATGTATTACCACACGGTTGTATTATTTTGCATGCGTATTCTCACAGATCTGTTTGCGTGTAATTAACGGCGTACGCTATTCCTTGCAGCGTCTTAAGCCTCAGAAAAAAAGGCCAAAGTCTTAGGAATATCACTAAAACATTAGGCCGCTCATTGTATTTCGTACAGAATGCCCTAATTATTAAAAAGAATGTTGAAACTCGTGGTCGTTCAAAAAAGACATCAACAACAACGGACAACCGTATCGTTACTCTTGGTAAAAAGGACCCATTTATATCTTCAAGGATAATATCAGCCGATATTGGTCGCATAATATCTTCCCGAATGGCCCGACGAAGGCTACATTGAGCTAATTTACCTGGCAGGATAGCCAGAAGAATACCATAATTGCAAAAAAAAAATTTAAGATAAGATTACATTTCGCGAAAAATCATGCAAATTAGTCCGGCCCAAGTGTTGGGATATGTGGGCGCAAGATCTTGTGGAGTGACGAAACAAACATTAATTTGTTTCGACATGATGTTTGACGGAATGTTCGTCGTCCGAAAGGTAAAGAATTGCATTCACAGTCCACAAAAATGACCGTTAACCACGGTGGCGGCAACATAATGATATAGGGCTGCTTTTCGTGGTATGGTATAGGAACAATACTTCGTATTTAAGCTACCATGAATAGGTTCTAATAAAAAGATATGTTGAAAAACACGATGCTGCCATATGCTGAGGAAAGTATGCAACTAATATGGAAATTTCAGCAGGATAATGATCCTGAGCATACTCCGAGGTTGATAAAAGATTGGTTTCAGGACAATAGTGTGAGGTCTCTTAAATGCCCATATCAATCTTCCGACGTGAACCCAATTGAAAACCGTTGGAGGGGGCTAAAGTAACGGATTGAGAAGCAATCGTTCCAAAATAAGGATCAGTTATGACACTTTTGTTGAAAAAACCTGGTATGAGATTCCAATTGATACGTGCCACAAACTTTTCTCCAGTATGTCAAAACGAATCTCAAAAGGAATTGAAAATAATGGCGGATATACTAAATACTGATGAAAGAAGTAAATAAAAATCAAACAGAAAACTCAAACTGATACATTTTTTCGTTCACAGATACCTGATGTACTTATTTTTTTGTCTTTTTTTTAGTACTTTTTTTTATTTGCTAGAAATTTAAGCACCTACATATTACAAATATCTTTATTTTTGTTATTTAAGTTACATGAATAAAAAAGAATTTATTAGTCATTGAATGATACAGGGGCGTATGTATGTACTTATTACATTAGCCTTGTGTTGACTTGCCGCCATTACGTCAATTTATTGCCAGCAATAGTTGTAATGATAATTATTTAGTCAACACGGTGCCTGACAATCTTTTCAGCAATTCTTTTTTGTGGACAATTATAATTGCCTGTCCAGATGCTACGTTATTTTAACAATTTTTTTCGGAACTATTTCTAAATAAACATTTTGCAGTCGGTTTTGTTAATATTAACAAATATAAAGTATTTTTAGTCAACATCTATTGCCAACCGAGTTACTACGTAAGTTTAGTTTAGTTTTATATTTGTATTTATATAAATTTTCAGTACCAAGTTATTATACTCTAAACGGAGTGCATTAGTTTACTTCGAAATTTGTATCACGGAGATCATACCAAGTATACATATGTACATATATTGTATATAATTGATCATCGTGACAATCTGAGTCTGCCCGGCTGAATATAAGTATGTATGCGAACCAGTCCCTCAATTTTTAATATAGTGCATCACAGAAATAAGTATGCGCTGTGTTTATCCGTTTTGTTTTGAGAAAAAAATGCCGCAGAACTAATAATATATCCTTTTTTCAGTTATTTCATATTTTAGTTAAAAGCAATAGTAAAAACGGCACAATTCCGATTTCTTTGGCGCCGCGATTTGAAAGTACTGTTGGAAAGAGGAAATCTTCCTGATTAAAAAATATATAGGGGTGTAGGTACCGCAAACGCTTAGTTTACGAGATATTCGACCTTAAAGTTCAAAAATTCCCAAAATTCGTACATTTCAACAAGCTATTTTACCACATTAAACACACTTTACTCACATTTTTCACTTCAAATTAATTAAATTAATCTATAAACTTTTAAATAAGTCCACATTTTAGCACTTTTATCAGTTTTTTACCGAAGAAATCTTTATTTTAAAAATTACATTTTACACTCGTAGTGAACATCATGTGTGTGCTAAAAATTTCGACGAAATGGAGCGGTGCCATGTGATAATAAGGAAATTCGCTGAAATTCTTTTTTTCCCAAAAATTCCTCTATCGGATGGATATGTTCTTTATTTAATTTAATAAACAAATAAGTAATATTAAATAGTAATATTATATAATAATATTATATATATTGTCACCTAATATACGAAACAACGTATTATCAAAAAGAAATGGAAAGCGCTGACAGATATAATAACCAAAATTTAACCATTTTATAACGAAAACTCAAATGTTGTTTCAATATCCGTGCAAGATAACCAAAAAATATAACCACTTTTTAACGAGACTCAATATATATTTTTTATTTTAACGCAGAAAGGAGTACAACGCAAAAGTACTTCAGTCACCCCGGGTATTCGCTCGACCAGGGTTATTTTTTAAAGCGCGGCCGAAGGCCGCTAACGCAGAGAGTAGTACTACGCGAAAATACTTCAGTTACATAAATCATATGTAGAAAATATTTTTTTTATAGTTAATATAGAAAAAAGAATCACGCAAAAAAGCAAATCAAGAAAAATTGTTAAAAATCCTACATATTTGGTGTTTAAGATGTGGCAAGGCTCGTTTTCTTCATAATTGTAAACAATCTAACCTTTTCAACGATGAGTGTGCTAAGTGATTTTTAAATTAATCAATTTAGGTAAAATATAACAAAATAAAAGTGAGATGTGAACTTATTTTAATGTTTAGAGTGTATATTTAAATATACAGAGTGAAAAACATGAAAAAAATTTAGTGAAACATAGAGAAATACCATATGTTATTAGTGCAAATTTTTGAACTTTTAATCGTGAATATTTTAAAAAATAAAAGTTATTTGTATATTATTTTTTGGATATTTCTTCTCTGGAGAAGCTCCTCTATCCGCACATACCCCATTTATACGGAAATTCGGTCTTTTTACCCCTCCGCCAAAGTAATCGGAATCGTGCCAAAAACAGAAACTTAAATTAACAATTTTTCAAATTAGATAAAAAAAGGTTTAAATAGCTAAAAATTACATCACCAAAGTATGTATGCAGTAGTTATACGGAGGCTGCTATATATATTTCTGGCCTAGGCAACACTAAGTGTTGCCAGGTGCAATCTGACATTTCCATTGGAAAGTTTGACATTTTTTAGCATAACATCACTCAGAACGTTTTGTCATTCAATCGTGAATTGTTTTATTTACAGGGAATTAAAAAATTCATCTCGGCCATAAAATGGACTTAACTCGTGAAAAATTTCGTGCGATCATTTTTCACAACTGTCGACGTGGATTATCACGACTAGAGTGCATCGATGAACTGAAATCTTTGTATGGCTATGAAGCACCATCCTATAGCACTGTGAAAAACTGGTACAACGAATTCAATCGTGGCCGACGCTCGCTCAAAGACGAATTCCGTGAAGGTCGTCCAAAAACAGCCGTTGTGCCAGAAAACATCGATGCCGTACGTGAACTGATAATGCAAGACCGTCATGTAACATACCTTCAGATAGAGGCATGCCTATGCATTTCTCCCACCAGCATACATTCGATATTGCATGAACACCTGGCCGTAAAAAAGGTTTGTTCTCGTTGGATCCCGCACAAATTGACAATCGCACAAAAAAAGGATCGTGTGGATTGGTGTAAAGAAATGCTGAAAAAATACGATCGCGATGCTTCAAAAGACGTTTATAAGATCGTCACAGGTGACGAATCATGGATCTATGCGTATGAGCCCGAAACAAAACAGCAATCGACCGTGTGGGTCTTCCAAGACGAGCCAAATCCAACGAAAGTTGTTCGTGGAAGAAGCACTTCGAAGCAAATGGTCGCCTGTTTCTTCGGTAAAACTGGTCATGTGGCGACTGTCCCGCTTGAGCAACGTAGGACCTTCAATTCTGAGTGGTACACCACCATTTGTTTACCTGAAGTCTTCGGAGAAATTCGAAAAACGAACAAGAAAAGACGAATCATTGTGCACTATGACAATGCGAGCTCTTACACATCGGCTCAAACCAGCGCCTTTTTGACCGGCCAAAACGTCGAATTGATGGGTCATCCGCCGTACAGACCTGACTTGGCACCCAATGACTTCTTTTTATTCCCACACATCAAGAAAATAATGCGTGGTCAACGATTTTCGTCGCCAGAAGATGCTGTTGAAGCATTCAAAAACCATGTTTTGGAGGTGTCTCAATCGGAGTGGAAAAAGTGCTTCGAAAATTGGTTTGAGCGCATGCAAAAGTGTATAAATCTTGATGGAGAATATTTTGAAAAACAATAAAACCATTTTCGTTGATAAATATTTCTATTTTCATTATTAGGCCAGAAATATATATAGCAGCCCTCGTATATTCCAAAGAAAAAGTTCCAACGGTTTTAATTTGAGCTTTGATGGACCGTTAATATTTTATTGGGTAGCCTTTGGATTTTTTTATTGCATTCAATTCGGATGGCATGGACTTTACCAGTTTTTGGGTCACTGAAGATGGAATCTTGCCCCATTCTTCGATTAAAGATTCAAAGATTCTTTGCGGGTTATTTGGTGTCTTCTGATTTTTCTCTCTATAAAATCCCACAAATGTTCGATAGGGTTCACATCAAGAGATTTCTACAAAAATTGTGGCTATTTGAAAATAAAAATGCCATTTTTTTTGAATAATTCATAACTTTTTTGAATTTGGACAAACATTTTTTAAAAAATTCCCAAAAATGTTTTTCAAAGGGTAGAAAAGGATGGATAAGTTTCAGAAAATCTAAAGGTGTCGGGTTCAAAAGTGGTCGATTTGGTATGGAATACCCCATACATAGAACGAAAAAAAAAATAGCAATTCATGTAAGAAAATATATAAAAATATCGCAGAATAAATATTTACATATATACAAATGCCTACATTTAAATCCCAAATCGTAATTTTACTTAAAAAATTGCTCTCTAATTTTAGTGCCTCTTTAGCCTTAGCCTACCTGGTTGAAAATTTTTGATTTTTATACCCTGAACACTGTTGATTAAGTGAAGTGACCATTCCAAATCAAAAAGTTTACAATGAATCCACCATCTTCTACACCGCAAGATGAAGCAACTACATCAACAACTATCGAAAACCCAATGAGTCATATACCCAAACATGATGTTACTGTTTTTGGTGTGTCGACCGATTTGACTGATCTTAATTTACCAACCCATCTGGATATTTTGAGATATTATTTTTACTTAAGCGAACGTGCTAAAACAGAACAAAAAGTTTTCCCATAAATCATTCACTGTTCAAGTACAAGATAAGTTGATTGGAATTTGGGAAAAACTTGTTATGGAAATAATGCTGAAAAAAAGTGTATGTAATAAAATGAATAAATTGCTTGACAAGTATCAAGAGCAAATCAAGAGAAGAAACAACACCCAACAATTATCTGTTATTATTTTATCAGTATGTAAAATCTCTGGAAACAATTTTTTACATTGGAACATGTAAATGCGATTTGAAGGCAGCTCCATGTGCATGCGGCTGGGTTCCCGAACGCCTCAAAGAGTTCATGCACGATCAACATAATCAGAGAAGACTAACAATGAATGCATTTATGATGGAAACTGAAGAGCAAGGAGCAACGTCTATATCATCAATGCCAACATACCAAGATCCCGATGATTCAACATACGCACCGCCACCGGTTCAAGAAGATATGGATAGAAGCACAAGTTTACAATACACAGAGAGATACGATTGTTTTAACTTTGCCTTGGTATGTGACAGATTTGGTGTGCCTGACAGAGTAGCATCAGCATTGGGAACCGCTCTTTTGCAAGATTTTAAAATTAAAGATAAGCATGGGAAACCTCTCATCATGGATAAATCCAAACGGGTTATACCGGAAAATGTATGATTGTATGGGGAACCCCTCAGGGGAGTTCCAGGGGGTGTGCCACTGGCATGGGTGGATCGGCCGTCCAAAGTTAGTTTGTCCCTAATCAAAGGTTCGACCCAAATTGGGGGACGTCAAAATTCGTTTTAGAGGTATGGTTCCTTCGGCAAAGTATCTTATTTTGATCCCTAGAATATGATTTTCATAGAGCAATGGGCGATTTTTAAATCGACCCGCCCCAATCTTCACCAAATTTGGTATAGATTATTTTCTAAGGCAACAATGTTATCTCTGAAGAAATTGTTCAGATCGGTTAACTATAGCATATAGCTACCATACAAACTGAGCGATCGGAATCAAGTTCTTGAATGGAAAACTTTCACATTTGAAAATGCATCTTCACCAAATTTGGTATAGATTATTTTCTAAAGCAACAATGTAATCTCCAAAGAAATTGGTCAGATCGATTAACTATAGCATATAGCTTCCATACAAACTGAACACATAGTTACTAAAAGAAATGCACCGGTGAAGGGTATATTAGTTTCTATGCAGCCGAAGTTAACGTTTTTTCTTGTTTTTACTTTCTATTGGAAGTTTAAGTTCTCTTATTGTAACCACTAAAAAATAAAAAAAGGGAAACTTTAGTATGCCGTACCAGGATTTCGGGAATAAAATGGGTATGGTCGGATAGAGGAGGTTCTCCAGATATAGCCGCAGGAAACTTGAAGTTTTCGAGATTTTTTTAAAGTTGAAAATCACCACTATTTGAATTACATATTTTTTCGATTTAAAATTAATTTAACACTTATATTTTTCATTTTTATGTTCACTAATACTTCAATAAATCGTTTGTACACATTTTTTTTACATTATATAGTGCAAAAAAGAAGTCAAATCTATTTATTGGACAACAACTAAAGGGTTACAGTCTGTCAAATAATCAGTGTTACCTTATCGACATCTTTTGTAAATGAGCTAAAAGAAATAAAGAAGATAGATTATACCCAAAAAAGGATTTTTCTTTTTATTACCCGCCAATGGGGTGTGTCAGGTTTTTTTCGCCTAAAACTCCTCTGTACTTTGGCGGCCTTCGGAGCACTTCAAAAAAATAACCCTAGTCGGTCCAATACCAGGGTGTGTCAAGTTTTTTTCGGCGTAAAACTCCTTTTTGTTAATCTTTCTTTCTATTGTATTTTTTGTTAGTTTGTTAAAATATATTAGTATGGTAACACTGATTATTGGACAGTTTGTAGCTCTTTCATTATTGTTAAGTAAATAGATTTGAACAATAAGTTAGATATTGAATTAAAACTAATTTTGCACTATATGTATAATGTAAAATAAATGTTTACAAACCAATTAGTGAAGTTCTAGTGGAAATATAAGTGTAATAATAATTTTAAATCGAAAAAAATACGTAATTTAAATAGTGGTAATTATCAGCTATAAACGCAAATATTTCGAAAACTATTGGTTTATGCGGCTATAACTATATATATTCTTGATCTGGAGAACATCCACTATCCGACCATACCCATTTTACTCCCGAAATCCTGGGACGGTATTCTAAAGCCGACCCTAAAAAAATATTCTTATTCTAATAAAAAGAGCTATAACAATTTTTGGGTCACAATTATTACAACACAAAAAGTGCCTAACATTTTTGAATTTATTAAAAAGAATATCTCCTATTCCTATCTCATGACTATTGCTGTCGAATTCTTCCAAAAGTTTTGTTTCCAAACATTTTCACAAATGCAACAAAATCCTCTGGCGGCTTCACTAAGTTGCATTTGTCTATTTGATTTTGATACATGAAGATGAATTCGTCCGAAGGAATTTCATCTCCTAAATATGATAAAGGCAGAGAGCAGGAGAGCATGTGTGCAATTTGAAAATTTTTAAATAAAAAAGCCGCAAAAGTAGCTAATCGCATTTTCATTAAAAAAAACTAATTTCTAAACTACTACTCCTATCCTAACTACTATCCTCGGGATAACTGGTGAGGAACTTTGCTACAAACTAATGAAAGACGGTCTGACTGTTCCCTAAATGAGCTATTCCTTAACTGTTCCCTACATCTTTCTAACTTTAACTGGACCTTTAAACTTCTATTCTCTCTGTTCTATCTAACTTTATTTTTAAAACCCTATTCTCTTCCCTCAATTTCTTTTTCCTCTCTGTACCTTCTGTCAGACTCCTACACCGTCCTCAAAAAATGGAAGAGGCTCTAAAACTGCAACTTCATTTTCCTTTTCAATAATTGGAAAAAGCTGCCTCGGTGCACTGTGTGCATTTGAGACTGCTTCATCAAATTGGGGAGCAAAATCTTCGAAACCCAATGAAATTGTTTCTTCTAAATCAGAATTTGGGACGTCAAATGTAGGCTCAACTTTTACATTAATATCGGGAACGGCCCTCGAATGCAATCGCTTTTCAAGGCGCATTATTGCCTAAAAATGTCGCTCACAAGCAAAAATATGTTTAAGTATTTCATCGGAAACATTAAAACACCTAAACTGTTGAGCCAAAATTTACGTCTATTTAAAAGAAAAAATTATAAAAGAAAACATAAAATAACCACATATATTATATATAGTGCAAAAATACCCAAACATACTATAAACTTACCTATTCAAATTAACCGGTATAAAATATTAAATTAAATAAATACCATTAAATTTTAAAATATCGAAATTTATCGAAATTTTTTTTTACACTTTTTTATCCAGCTTAGTTGATTTTAATTATTTAAATTATACAATTAAATATTATTTAAATATTACTATCAATTTCATATTGAAAATATTTAAATGAACTCGTGATAACGCTACATTTATATATTTAAGAAATTTAATTTCAAAATATCGAAATGTATCGATATTTTTTTTACACTTTTCCTGTTTCTTAAAGAAATTGTAACACCGGATTTTTATTATTTCTTATTTATTCACTTTTCGCACTATTGCACTCAATTTAAATTACTTACCGTTCCTCCGTTTGGAAATCTAAAAATCGTATTTCCCTAGCTGCAGCCCACAATGCTTTTTTGTTAACATCAGAGTTTTCGGCAATTTTGCTGTAAATTTAAATGTGTTCTATATATAATTATGTAAGCAAATTACTTTAAGGCTACTTACGTTTATATTCGCTACTTTATCCTTTTATTTTCAGTGATATATTCACTGCACAAATTTTGTCCATACTTAAGTTGTGCTTAAGATAAAACAGGAAAATAGTGTTTTACTGTTCATACTTAAGGTAGTAGTCTTGTAACTTGGGTTCAAATCGAAAAATTTTTAAAACTTAAAACTTTAAACGCGTTTCTCTCAAAACATTGTTTTTCTGGTCGGCCCGGGTCCTAACCTTTTTCCTACTAAACCGATTGCTTAAGGCCAGGTTCCTCCAAACAATTTTGAAAAAATCGAATTTTTTTTCATAAATTGCAACTGTATACTTGTAGAAATAGTATAGAATTAGTCCCGAAGGTCAGCAAGACCGAGAAGCAGGTATAAAAGAGTGAGGAGCGCAGCGGGAAATCCGGCCGCTCGAACGCCTTCGGTAGCGGCAGCTACTGCGTGCCTTTGGTTTAAACTGATTTTTCTCCGAACCACGCATGTATGACACTCTCATTTCAAAACTATTGCACTTATCGATATGAACCAAACGGCATTTTACTCTTTAGATGTCTGGCTATGGCCTCAAGCAGAACCAGAAATATTCATTATTATTTAAAAAAGTTATAAACAATTAAAAGTGAAAAAAAGGGTTAAAAAAATTCAAAAGTCCGCCATTTTTTTTTTTTTCATTGAAAATGTTTCATTCTGCTTGAGGCCGTAGCTAATTCGATACAGAACATGAAACCGTTTTGTTTTTTGCTTTCAGATAATTCTTTTCCAAGAAATGATGTCATCCATCTACGAATCGGATGAGTTTCAGCAGCCATTTTCAGGACCGCCATTTTGAAAAAAAAAAAATTTTTTTTCAAGTAATTTAATATATGTAAAAATTGATTACTCAACATGTTTTGTAATAAAAATAAAAAGTATCAAAAAAAAAAATTACGTTTTTAGAGGAACTTGGCCTTAAATTTTAAACAGGCTGTTCTACACACTTATAGTTCTCGTCGGTACTAATGAGAATTTTTTTCACCCCTAACTTTTTATTTTATAACCTTTTCTTTGCTAAAATAAAAGGATTTTTTTTCAAAGTCCGCCATTTTGTTATTTACCCTTGAAATCACTTCAGTAGTTCCGACCAGAATGACATGTCTATAGATTAAGAATAATCAAAAATATTTGATTTCAGATAACTTCAAGAGCCAAAATCGCCCGGGCCACCCACGTGCATTCGAGTGACAATAATAATAGTAATAAAGTATTAAATTTATTCAAATAATTTTTTTTTATATTTTCAATATCCAAATAAAAACACTCTAAATATTCAAGATAATTAATTTATATTTTCCTATAAAAAACCACCCTCCAAAGAAGTCATGAAAACAGGCATAAGTTACCAGACTACTACCTTAAGTTATGCTTAAGTACTGAAAATGGGAGACTTAAGCAGTGCTTAAGTAACAGCTGATTTTTGTTTTGAATTTTCAGTTATTTGTCAAAAGAATAATAATAAGAAATTATTTTTTGTGAAAAAATATGAAATCGGATTGGGATTTCCACCAGTCCAAAAGGTGCTCCGACTCGGTAGCGGTGAAATTCGGCGTTCTTTTGTTTTCAATCATTTTCGATACAATTTTCCTCGCAAATTTATGTATTGTCTGTTATAAATTACATTTGTAAAACATATGTTGCCCATAACGTTGCCATATATCACAATAAAATTTTATAGAAATTAAGCATTGACTATGAAACGCAAACGACTCAGTCTGCAACAATGCTAAATTAGCAATTAGCTAGGATTTTATTTGGGCACAACTTAAGTATGGACTGTGAAACCGGGCATAAGTAATATTATATAATAATATTCTTCTTCTTCTTTATTGACGTAGACACCGCTTACGCGATTATAGCCGAGTTAACAACAGCGCGCCAGTCGTTTCTTTTCGCCACGTGGGGTCAATTGGATATCCCAAACGAAGCCAGGTCCTTCTCCACTTGGTCCTTCCAACGAAGTGGAGGTCTTCCTCTTCCTCTGCTTCCCCCGGCGGGTACTGCGGCGAATACTTTCAGAGCTGGAGTGTTTCCGTCCATTCGGACAACATGACCTAGCCAGCGTAGCCGCTGTCTTTTAATTCGATATTCGCCGTAACCAACGCGCAAAGGACCATAAATCTTTCGCAGAACTTTTCTCTCGAAAACTCGCAACGTCGCCTCATCAGTTGTCATCGTCCTAGCCTCTGCACCATATAGCAGGACGGGAATTATGAGTGACTTGTAAAGTTTGGTTTTGTTCGTCGAGAGAGGACTTTGCTTCTCAATTGCCTACTCAGTCCGAGGTAGCACCTGTTGGCAAGAGTTATCCTGCGTTGGATTTCTAGGTTGACATTGTTGGTGGTGTTTACGCTGGTTCCAAGATAGACGAAATTATCCACGACTTCAAAGTTATGACTGTTAACAGTGACGTGAGAGCCAAGTCGCGAGTGCGACGACTGTTTGTTTGATGACAGGAGATATTTCGTTTTGCCCTCTTTCACTGCGAGACCCATTTTCTGTGCCTCCTTGTCCAGTCTGGAGAAAGCAGAACTAACGGCGCCGGTGTTGAGGCCGATGATATCAATATCATCGGCATACGCCAGCAGCTGTACACTCTTATAAAAGATTGTACCTGCTCGATTAAGTTCTGCAGCTCCAATCATTTTCTCCAGCAGCAGGTTGAAGAAGTCGCACGATAGTTATCTGAAACCTTGTTTTGTATCGAACGGCTCAGGGAGGTCCTTCCCGATCCTGACGGAGCTTTTCGTGTTGCTCAACGTCAGTTTACACAGCCATATTAGTTTTGCGGGGATACCAAATTCAGACATCGCGGCATAAAGGCAGCTCCTTTTAGTGCTGTCGAAAGTAGCTTTGAAATCGACGAAGAGGTGGTGTGTGTCGCTTCTCCTTTCACGGGTCTTTTCCAAGATTATGCCCATGGTGAATATCTGGTCGGTTGTTGTTTTGCCAGATCTGAAGCCACACTGATAAGGTCCAATCAGTTTGTTGACGGTGGGCTTTAATCTTTCACACAATACGCTCGATAGAACCTTATATGCGATGTTGAGTTGGCGCTAGTCGGCGCAAATTGTGAGGTCTCCTTTTTTATGTATTGGGCAGAGCACACTTAAATTCCAATCGTTGAGCATGCTTTTGTCCGACCATATTTTACAAAGAAGCTGATGCATGCTCCTTATCAGTTCTTAACCGCCGTGTTTGAATAGCTCGGCCGGCAATCCATGGCCCCGCCGCTTTGTTGTTCTTCAGGCGGGTAATTGCTATTCGAACTTCTTCATGGTCGGGCAATGGAACGTCTGCTCCATTGTCATTGATGAAGGAATCGGGTTCGTCTTCTCCTGGTGTTGTACGTTCACTGCCATTCAGCAGGCTGGAGAAGTGTTACCTCTATAATTTATGTATGCTCTGGGCATCGGTGACTAGATCACCTTTGGGGGTTCTACAGGCTCGCTTCCCTCTTAAACTCTCGGTATCTATCACATCCCGCACGTGTTGTAGTCGATCGTAACGTTGCGAGGTAGGCAGTCTGTTTTCTCTCCGCTGCGACACGGCACTCCTCGTCGTATCAGCTGTTCTTTTGCATTTTCCGAAAACCAATGGTTTCGGTTGCAGCTGTACGTAAGGAGTTTGAAATGCCGTCCCACAGTTCCCTTATACCGAGTTGTTGACTAGTGCTCTCAGAGAGCAGGAGTGCAAGCCGAGTAGAAAATCGTTCGGCTGTCTGT
Organism: Bactrocera neohumeralis; assembly: GCF_024586455.1. NCBI lineage: Eukaryota > Metazoa > Arthropoda > Insecta > Diptera > Tephritidae > Bactrocera > Bactrocera neohumeralis. The sequence continues at coordinate 30,794,991 of NC_065921.1, read as the reverse complement.
TGTGATTGCAGCTTTTCGACGTCGAACCTTCCTTGTGTTTGTTGGCGTGCGTTTTTTGCTGCACAGAGGCGGGTGCGAATCTTGGCTGCAACAAGATAGTGGTCCGAGTCGACGTTAGGACCTCGGAGCGTACGCAAGTTTAGAACACTGGAGACGTGTCTTCCGTCTATCACAACGTGATCGATCTGGTTGGTGGCTTTTCGATCCGGAGACAGCCAGGTAGCTTGATGCATTTTCTTGTGCTGGAATCTAGTACTACAGATAACCATATTTCGGACCCCGGCGAAGTCGATCAGCCTCAACCCATTTGGGGATGTTTCGCCGTGGAGGTTTAATTTACCGACCGTAGTGCCAAAGATACCTTATTTGCCCACGCGTTAAAGTCGCCAAGCACGATTCTGACATCGTGGCAACGGCAGCTCTGACAGGTGCGCTCCAAGCGCTCATAGAAGGCTTCTTTGGTCACATCGTCCTCTTCCGTCGGGGCCTGGGCGCAAATAAGCGATATGTTGAAGAACTCGGTTTGATGCAGATTGCGGGTTAGACGGTCATCCACCGAGGTGAATGACAGTAATCGGCGACGGAGTCTCTCTCCCACCACGAATCCCACACCAAACTTGCGCTACTTTATATGGCCACTGTAGTAAATGCCACAAGGACCTACTCGTCTCTGTCCTTGTCCCGTCCATCGCATTTTTTGGACGGCGGTGATGTCAGCCTTTATTTTCACGAGGTGCATGCCCTTATTTCGTAGTCCTTATTTCGTTTGCCATTGTCGTCATCTGAAGGGGGGTTTCTCATCCGAGGCTTATTGCTTCCTTTCATTGGGGGGTGTTTTTTTTACGTGGTGGGTCCCAAACCCAACGCACAACCCTGCGGAGGGGATGTTTCACCTTCTCACTTTAGCTCGCCTTCAAACGGATGTTCTTAGGCTACCCAGAGGATACTTGGTCAAAGACCTGAAGTCGAGAGCTGAATGACGATCAGAGAACTTTCCTCACTTGCGTGAACTTCTACACATGACTCCATCCTCCTTACTTATATTACTTAATGTAATAAGAAAAGACTTAGGTTACCCGGGTGTTGGCTCGATCAGGGCTATTTGTTTAGAGCGTGGACGAAGGCCAACGACGAAGATAAGAGCACTAGCTTATAGTAATTTTACGCTTACATATATTTTGCACTTTCATATCTACTAACGCTTCACTAATTCATTTGTACATTATAACAAGTAATCAGTGCTACCTTATATACATACATATTTTTCAAAGGAATCAAAAGACAACAAACAACACCCCGTAGTCAAGAAATTAATAAACTTTCTTTTTGCGTTGGTTGTTGTTGTGATGGGTACCTAATGTACCATTCACAGCGCTTCAGAGAAACAAAAAAAGTCCGGTAGGTCAGGCGGTTAATTGCCTAATCATTGTCGGGCAATGTAACTTCTATTCCATCGTTATCGATTGGGCGATCGGGTTCGCCATTTCTAGATGTTACACATTCACTGCCGTTCAGCAACCTGCAGAAGTATTTCCTCTCTTCAGCATGCGCTGAACATCAGCCACTAGATCACCACTTTGGGACCTACAAGAATACGTTGCAGTCTTGCAACCTTCCGTTAGTCACCGCATCTTTTCGTAAAAATTTTCGAGCAGTACCCCTGTCGGCCAGAATCTCAAGCTATTCATACTCACGTATTTAGGCCTCTTTCTTTTTGTCTACATATGCATCTCGCTTCCGTCTTTAAATCTCGATATCTCTCCTCATGTTGTGGTCGACCGGTACATTGCCAGGTAGGCTATCTGATTTCTTTCCACTGCGACACGACAGTTCTCATCGTACCGTCTGTTCTTTCGACCTTTACGAAAACCAATGGTTTCATTTGCAGTTGTACGTAAGGAGCTTGAAATGTCGTCTCATAGTTCCCTTATACCGAGTTGCTGATAAGTGCTCTCACAAAGCAGGAGTGCAAGTGGAGTGGAAAACCGTTTCGCTAACAGTTATTATTAGCTTTTCGACATCGTACCTTCCCTGTGTTTGTATCTTCGCTACAACAAGATAGTGGTCCCAGTCAATGTTAGGTCCTCGGAGCGTACCCACGCCAAGAACACTGGAGGAGTGTCGTTAATATTTCAAGAGGTAGCCAAGTAGCTTTATGAATTTTCTGGTTCTGGAATTTAGTACTACAGACAACTATATTTCAGGCTCCTGTAAAGTCGATCAGCTTCAACCCATTTAGAGAGGTTTCGCCTTGTAGGCTGAATGTTCCGACAGTTGAGCAAAAGATGACATCCTTGAGTTCAAATCGCCAAGCACAATTTTTTCATCGTGGCGGGGGCAGTTGTCATAAGCGCGTTCTGGCCGTTTATAAAAAGGCTTCTTTGGTCATATCGGCCTTCTCTTCCGCCGGAGCGTGGACGTAAATCAGTATTATGTTGAAAAATTTTGCTCTGAGGCGGGTTGTGGCTCAACCACCGGAGTGAATGCCAGGATTCAACGACTGAATCGAATCTTTCTCCCACCACGAATCCCACGTCGAATTTGCGCTCTTTTATATGACCGCTGTAGTAATTGTCAAAAGCGTAGCCTCTATGGCTGTGCAACCTGCGCCTAGTTCGCGGCCTCCGCCGCCACTCTACCTGAGTGGCCAACAAAGGATCCCCACGGTCCGTAGGAGATCTAATAGGCAACATGATTCCCATTCTGATCAGAATGTTAGGGTGTAGCTATCCGGTCAGGTGATGTCGGGCTCTAAATATTCAATATATACATTCAGTTACATATTGCCTTACAGGATATCACCCGATTAGAGGTGCGCTACTTCGTGGTGAAAGCCGTTTGGTACTAGGCGACTTTAACACGCACCACGATCTTTGGCATTCCTGCCTGCCGAATAATCGTAGTGGGATGGAGATAGACGATTCGTCATTCATCATAATGAAGGCGAAGCCCCACTAGAATTATGGGCACCAGTAATAGCTCGCCCGAGATTACCATTGCTAGCGGTGATCTGATAAATAGGTTATCCTGGCTCCCTATGCTAACGCTCGCAATAGACCATCTGCCAATGATTATCTCAATCAGGTAACCTCCCGAGTTCATTTCTGTGGACAACCGCAAATTTGTTAACTTTAACAAAGCTAACTGAGTCGGCTCCACATAATTTACTAAGAGCGCCTTCACCGCTTTATCCACTCCTACGGACGTAATCGTGGGCGAACATCAATTCCGCAAGGTAATCACAGCAGCAGCCGCTTGCTTCATCCCGGCAAGAAGAATCGCGGAACTCCGCCGTAATTTCCTAGCCGAAGACGCTGTTTTAGCTAGCGAGAGCGACACGTTACGCAATTCAAATCCCTGTGATCCCCGGACAAGGAATCTAAATTTGGAGATTGGGCAAATGGTAAGCCAATAAAGCGGATGATGTGGATAGAGCACTTGAAATCCTGTAACCTCTCCACCGGTGTAAGTAAGCTTTGGACTACTGTCAGGGCTTTGTCTAATCCAAAAATATATGATGACACAGTTGAAATTTAATTCAATGGCCATGCCTCTTCGGACCCGAAGAAGTGCGCGAGCTATTTAAGCCGGCAATTTACACTACACCATTAGACAAAGCCAAACGATGTGTTACCCGACGGCTGCGCAAAATGCCAAAACCGCAATAAAATCCTCACGTCGCTAGTCGGCAGCACATGGGGAAAGGACAAAGAAACGTTGTTGGCAACTTACAAGGCAACAGGCCGGCCCACAGTTTAATACAAGCTAGGGGGACAAAAATATTTCAGTTTAAAATTTAATTGTTTTGGTCGTGTTGATTAATTATTTTAAGTTTCATATAAAAAATTAATATATTTTCTTAGATTTGCGAATAGAAAACAAAAATTTGTGTAAGAAATATATTTAATTATTTTTTTTTTATATTTCAGAACATACAATAACATTTACTTGAACGTATAAAATAGAGAAAATTACAATAACAATAATAGTGCGTTCGTAGAAAATCCCTTACTAATCATCGCGTTTTTCATTGGTTGAAAATCATAGAAATCTGTTTGTAAGTCCATTACAATTGGCATAAAATATTTTGGCTGGCATCGTCACTCAACCTCAATGGAACAATAGCAAAAACAAACAGCTACTCATCAGTAGCATCGCAGTTCTCAAATTTCTGTTTATAAGCGCTTGGCCGGAGCTCCCGTCGCATCCCCATTTGCTGATTAGTATGAATGACGAATCCGAAGATATATTGTCTTTGAAAACTTTAGTTTGCGCTTCAATTAAACGTTTAGCGTTTTTATCCAAAATGGCTTGAAGTTTAATTTCGGCGCGTGTTTCTGTTACCAAGATATGCTTATCTGCAAGGTAACACAAATTTTTAGACTTACGTAAACTAAAATAGGATGGAAAAACTTTATGTCCCGCCTTCAAAGACCATTTTAGCGTCTTTTTATAATAAGCTAATGCCTCATCACTTGTCAATTGCCTGCCTTCCTATGTAGTATTACCAGACTTATTATTTTCTGAAGATTTCAAACTTTCTCTAATCGAAGTAGCTATGCCTACCTTGAGTTGCATACGTTAAAAACTTGAAAATAAAAATAATACAAAAATTTTTATATGAGTTTTCAAAACCCCGTACAACGTATTAGCTAAACATAAACCAAGTATTAAATTGCATAAAATATACATACATACCTTCTAAAGTAAAGTCCATTTCATCAACAGTCATGTTTTTCTCTGCCAACCTTGTTAAAACACTATTTATATTGTATTTATTATTTAAATTGGAGACATAAAAATGATAACACCGTATCACTGCGATTTAACTTGTTGTAGTTTACTGTATTAGAATATTTTGTGCGATTCTTACATATCAACATATCAAGGGCTGTTATAATCAGAGTACTGTCAATTATTTGATTGTTTACATTGACTTTTGTCCGCCTACTATGATCCAGGCGATTCACTGTGCGGCCGGTCCTTAACTACGCCGCACTAATATAGTCGCCGGGATACAGTGAAACGCAGACGAGGAAGCTTCAGACTTGTCAGAACACTGCACTCCGGACTACGACAGAATGCCACTTGATGACTCCTATCAAATACCTGCATAGTGAGGCCCATATGCTCTCGGTTAAGGAGCATAATGAACTACTCTCTAAGCAGTGCTTTCCAAAAACCACTAACTTCCGACAAGCACTGACGGCCATTTATAATGGAGCCGTCAACACATTCACCGACTCCCTTTCAGTAAATGGCGTACTTGGAGTCAAACCACTACCCACGAAGGATACTTTAGCAGATTAAACTCCTAACTATCTAGAATAAACCCTTCTTCTTCTTCTTAATTGGCGTAGACACCGCTTACGCGATTATAGCCGAGTTAACAACAGCGCGCCAGTCGTTTCTTCTTTTCGCTACGTGGCGCCAATTGGATATTCCAAGCGTAGCTAGGTCCTTCTCCACCTGGTCCTTCCAACGGCGTGGAGGTCTTCCTCTTCCTCTGCTTCCCCCGGCGGGTACAGCGTCGAATACTTTCAGAGGTTTTCGTCCATTCGGACAACATGACCTAGCCAGCGTAGCCGCTGTCTTTTAATTCGCTGAACTATGTCAATGTCGTCGTATATCTCGTACAGCTCATCGTTCCATCGAATGCGATATTCGCCGTGGCCAACGCGCAAAGGACCATAAATCTTTAGATTTAGAATAAACCCCTACATATCAATATATGTTCTGCGTGCAATGAGTCTCCGCATGGCACACTGGCCACCACTTTGCATGCCCCACTAACCCCACCCATCTGACACCCCTCTCCCTTTGGTCCGACCCCGTCGAAACCGCACGTTTCTTGAGCCTACCGTTGGATGACGTCAACGACATCTTACCAACCCTTACCATCGTTACAACAACAGGACACAAGAGTAGGAATTGGGTACAGGCCTACGACTGTAACTGCTTACTCTGTGGCATGACTATACCCCATTACACCCCACTACTACTACTACTATAAGTTGATTATGTATCCAAAGAAACCTAATCTGCTCCTATAAACTTAAATTATATACTTATGTTTTACTTACTAAATATATATATATATAGCTTAAAATGGTAATTTTCATATATAATTATTGCGGTTTATTTTTAGGCTCTTAACCACCATGAAAAGAGTAGACTTCGATGATACCAACGACCTTCCTATTAACGTAATGTCGAGTGTTATAAGCTGCGTAACACCATCAACTAATTTTCATTGGCTACCGGCAAGAACAGATAATTTATCCACAATAATTGGTCGAACTCTGTGCAGTAAAAAAACAATTACTCCTGAAGTTTTGTCTTTGGCTCCACCGCTTATGGATTTCGAAGATGAACTTATTTGGTTTGAAAATAGAGGGGACAGTAATGAGATTGTATCATATGATAACTCGAACTGCATTGATGCATACTCTAAACACCTTTTAACTCTTGCTTTTTGCCAGCCTTTAACACCTCATGAACAAAAAACATTATTGGAAGATGTTATGAAGCATACAAACTTTATTTATCAAATAGGATTAACTCCATCTAAGGTATTGTGTGTTTGCATTATTTATACTATATAATTAATGAAATATTACAAAAATTACACATTAAGTGACTTAGAATTAGCAGATTAATACTTTTGTATCGTCTTCTTTATATTGATGAGCGATATTTCACTACCGGTGATTTTTTCACTGGGATTGAAAAAGCCGCATATCGCAACTTTCACTTTCTGTAAATAGCAGTTCTGCGAATTCTGTGAAATGCCACAGCAATTCCATTCTGTGAATTGTGATAGCAGTTCGATTTTGTGAATAGCGATTGCAATAGTAGCTTACAAAAAACTTTTGAAATTGCGATTTTTTTTAACAATAAAATTTGACTTAGTCTTTCCGCTCCCTTGGAATATCCTGTCATATCTTCTGGTAATTTTATTTCAGACTGGAAATTGACATTCATTGCATCTATCCTTAAAGGTGGTAGAAAGGATGCAGTCTCCAATACAATTACTCCTATTTCTAAGCTCTCTACCATTTCCGAAATTGTTGAGTTACTCTATTTTTTGCAGTTAAATCAATCATTAACGTCAATCAGCATGGGCTTGCACCTGGTCGCTCTACTGTGTCAAATTTAGCGGCTTTTAGTGATTATTGAATGTCTGCCTTCTTTGTTGGATTTCAAGTAGATTGTGTTTACATAGATTTTTCTAAAGCCTTTGATAAAGTTTCGCCCAATATTGTAATTAAAAAATTATTCTCTTTTGGTTTTCACTCTGCCTCTTGCAGTGGATTAAGTCATATTTGCACAATAGTCGTTGTGTTGTTATTGTCGATGGGGTGCCATCCGATTCATTCATTGCGTCATCGGGGGTGCTACAAGGAAACGTTTAAGGCCCTCTTCTCTTTGTGCTGTTTATCAACGACACTTCCTGTTTCCTTCATTAACACCCTTAATTCTGTTTTTTAGTTATCTATTTCTTTAATTGTAATTTTATTATTCTAATTTATTAATTTTCTAATAGTCTAAATTAATGTTCATAGACTTAAGTAACTAAATAAATAAACTAAAAGCAGTAAATTTGAACAAAAATTTCGTAAGAGTGCGTAAAAATGATATTCAATAAATATGTACACTATTGCTTTATTTTTCAGTTGCCCCAATTAGTAGAAAATAATCCACTTATATCAATAGAAATTTTGCTGAGGCTTATGAAAACGGTCGAAATAACGGAATATTTTAATGTTTTGGTACAAATGGACATAACACTGCACTCAATGGAGGTTGTTAACAGGTAAAAAATATTTCAACTGAACCACTTTTGGTTGTATAAAACTGATATATAAAACATATTGTTGTTTGTTTATTAATTTTTGAATATTAAAAAAATATAGAATATCAAGTATAGAAAACAACTATTTATGTATATAGTACAATGAAAGATGTGTATTGTAATAGGAAACTGCGTCACATTCTGAAATATTATTTAATCAAATTCGAGTTGATCTGAGCTGACTGCGGCGCTATTAATTAGCAACTTATAAATTATTTTACCTAATGTTTTTTATCATTCTCTTCTACGAAAAGGGACCTAATTGTTTCGGAAAACTATTCAGGTAAAAAGATATACATATGTACGTGTCTCATGTATAGAGGTTAAAATGGGGGGTATTATGGCATGCAGTAATTCTTGCAGTAAAACTAATCGAGAAAGATGTAGAGTTAAGCATACATACATATGTACATTAGAGAGATATAAAGATTTATGTAAAATATGGGTGCGTTCGAGCAGTACATTAGCACTTGACGCTTCTTTGATACTGATACTCTACTGATGGCCAGACAAAAAATGAAGTGTTGTCCGATTATTTGTGTAAATTGCGCGCACAAGTGCTGCCAGAAATTCACACAAAACGTAATATCAGAGAACGTACATCCTAGAGAGGGTTCACAGTGGAATCATTATCAAAATATTTCATTTTTCGGAGGAGTACTGTTTTGAATGAGCGTTAATATCAGGCGACGCGAAAATAACATAATTGAGCATTTTCATTGTTAAATGAGAAAAATAATGCTAATTCCAATGTATACTTACATATTCGTTTATTACCTAATTATTTAATTAATATAGGTTTTATAAATAAAATATTTAAATATTTATTTGCTTTGGCCATAAAAAGGTTTTTGTTAACATCTGAAAAGACCATGCGGACAACGGACAACTAAAAAATCTGTCGAAGGACTGACGCGACGACAAAGCATCACAACATTGTGTTTGTTGTTGGTAGAAAATCCGAGCTGTGCCGAACATCTTTGCCTATAAATCATCGTAAATATGAATAATTATGTAAGAGCATGAATTTAGTACGTATCGGCGCAGACTTCTGCGAGCCGCGGAAAAATATTTTGCAAATAGTATTTGCAGCTTAGTTTCCGTGAGCCAATCCTTAGTTTTTGTTATGGTCGCATTGCAGATGTTTTAAATTTGGGAAAGTTCTTTTGCCTTCTTATTTGGGTCTTTTTTGGGAACGGTAGACGTAACATTCCATCGTATAATACATTCCATAGTATTGGGCCCAATATGAAGCCCTGCGGTTCCCCAACTATCACTACGTAGCCTGTGGAGCTGCATCGATATCGTATGTCGCATATAAGTATGTAGGTTTGTGTATTTATTTGTATGGTAATGTCATACGCACATATACTTTAAGACAAAAAAGGACCCAAAAATTGTAATTAAATTTTCCGGGTTAATAATAATTAAAAAAATGTTGTTTGCCAAGTTGGTTGGATGGTCGTTAATCACTACGGCAAATTTTTTTTGCTTATATTATTTTATTTATTGGTGCTTTATTTTAAGCTTAAGAATAAGTTATAAAACCTTAAATCTATTTAAAAACTAGACAAGCTCAAGCAAGTGATTGAGCTGTTTTGGCGATACGTTGCTCTTTAGTACGCAGGCATATCTCTTCTTTTAAACCTACCAAAGCATTAGCCAAAGGGTTTGGGTGATCTCGGAGTTTAGATATAAATTTAATTCTGCTGTCTTCTACTTCTTTCTTTACCATAGAAATACCAAGGTCTTATGGATATTTTCATTACGCATGTACCATGGTGAACACGTAATTGTTCGAAACATTTTCGATTGGAACCTTTGTATTAGATCAATATCTGTTGCGTCTAATTTGCTTCAATCGCGCAAATAAGTTTCGACTTTGATCAATTTCATTAAGATATACCGCATCTTACCGAAAGTTCGAAAATAACTGACTCTACCACTCGGTAGTGGTAATTTTTTCAATAGCCTTTTTTTTGACAGATCACACGTGAGTCGTGTCAAGCTGTTCTGTAATTTTTGTTCTGTGTTGTTTGGCATTTATCCCTTTCACAGTTATTAGAAAGAAATTATTTCTCAATTTCATTAAGTTGCTGTATAAAGTTCACCCTCAAAATTTAACAGTTATAAATTGTTTCCATCATAAGCGACACTCCGCGAAGAAAAAGACTTTGAGTTGCAAATACAAAATTATATAGTCATTCGCCAGTTATCAGTCAAATTGCTCGAACGAGTCCAGTTATCGAAAATAGGACTCAACGAAAGGACCATCTGAAAAAACGCAGATAAATAAATGCCAAAGAATGCTCTTTCGAATAATAATAAACATTGCCCATAAATTTGAAGTTTCTGTGTTTTTTCTTGAAAAAAGTAAGAAACCTCGAAATGAATGTGCTTTAATTATATTAAGTATATGTGGGCTTATACTAAGTTCGGACCGATATTGAAAAAAGAATTTGTGGACTGTGTAATCAAAGTCGTTCTGACCGACATTATATGTTTTAGATCCGTTTTCGATAACAAATCACAATTTTTTTGTTTGTTTACATTTAGAGCAACGAGAAACTCGTTTAATTGAACAATGCGTCCAATGCCACTTAATTTGACCACCTAATCAATAAAAAGTATACCTATGTAAATAAATATTTATTTTTCAGTAATGCTATTTGAGTAACATTTTTAACCTTAAACGAAAAAAACATAAGGAACAAAAACAAGATAGTGCACCTATATTTATATTTTAGAATTGTTAAAAACCAAAAAAAAAGTTGAAGATTTTTTTTCGTTTTCAAATGTATCTTACATTTGTATTGTTTCCTTTTATACAATCTAACCCTTCACTAATTTGTTTGTACACATCGATTTCACGTAATATAGTGCACAAATAACTTAAATTCAATATTTAACTTATTCTTCAATTATATTTATTCACACAAACATAACAAACGGTTGCAAACTGACAAATAACCAGTGTTACCATTACTAATTTTGCAAATGACCAAAAAGAAAGACAGGAACCATAATCGGTGATGGACAATAAAAAAATCACTATTTACCTTCCTTTGCGATATACCGTTGTTGATCCGACTAGGGTAAGCTTTTTGTTTTTGAAGCGCGGCCAAAGTCCGCCAAAGCAAAAAGGCGTCCTACTTATGTAAAAAAAGTGAGAACACCCCGGTGTTGGTCCGATAAGGGCAATTTTTTTAAGCGCGTCCTGTTGCCGTCAACGCAAAAAAGAGTTCTACGCGAAAAAAAATTGCAACACCCCGCTGTTGGTCCAACCAAGGTTATTCGCCAAAGGATTTCCACGCGAAAAATATACGTTTTATTTATTTCCTGTCATTGGGGTACTCGTATAATCTGTTTGCTTTATTTCCTTCGGTTCATTTGCAAAAGATTTCGACAAAGTAACGCTAGCTATTTGTCAGTTTTCAACCGTTTTGTTAATGTACAAAGAAATAGAAAGGAGAAAAAACTTAAACATAGAATAGTAGCTATTTTTGTTATTTTTGTACTATATAATGTGCATTAAATGTATACAAACGAATTTCTGAATTGTTAGAGTATATAAAAGGCAAATACATTTTACATTTATATTTTGGATCTGGAGAACCTCCTCTATCCGCCCATACCTATTTTACCTTGAAAATTAGGGGACGGTATTCTAAAGTTTTTCCGGATAATTTTTTTTCTATTGTTCCCGAACATCAGCTTCTTCCAAAATATATTCATCAATAGACATATGTACATTAGAGTGATTCAAAAAAAAAAAAAATTTTTTTTCGTTTCGTACTCGGAAAAATAGGTTCATAGACACCTCTAAGAAAGCCTCTCCAAAAATGAGTTTTTAATTGTAACGGGAAGGTCCTCCTACATACAGTTTTCTATTTTTTCTTATTATCAGATAGAAATATTTATATCTCGCTTCCAACTACTTGAAAAAATATCTTGTTCCTTAGATTTTGTAGAAAATTGAATGCTCCTCGAAAAAGAGTCCTAACGATTTTTTCGTAAACGTAACCGTTTAAAATATATTCACAGTTAAAATTTGATTATTTTTAGGAAAATTTTTTATTTCTTATGAATTTTATAACTCAATTTGGAGAGGCTTTCTTAGAGGTGTCTAGGAACCTATTTTTCAGAGTACCAAACAAAAAAAAAAATTTTTTTTTGATCCACCTTAAAATGCATTGATGTTTGACGATGAATATCTCGTAAACGCTTAACTTAATCGAAAAATCAAATGAGACAATTTTTATAGAGCAGTAAATTTCCTACAAAATTATGAGTTTCATCATTCATAATAATTTTTATTCATTGAGTTATAAAATTCATAAGAAATAAAAAATTTTGCCAAAAATAATCAAATTTTAACTGTTAATATCTTTTAAACGGTTGGGTTTACGAAAAAATCATAGCAGACCTTTTTTGTAGAGCATTCAATTTCCTACAAAATCTAAGGAACAAGATATTTTTTCAAGTAGTTGGAAGCGAGATATAAATATTTCTATCTGATAATAAGAAAAAATAGAAAACTGTATGTAGGAGGACCTTCCCGTTACAATTAAAAACTCATGTTTGGAGAGGCTTTCTTAGAGGTGTCTAGGAACCTATTTTTCCGAGTACGAAACGAAAAAAAAATTTTTTTTTAATCACTCTAATGTACATACATATGTTTCAAATGATTATGCCAGAATTTTTTTTTTCGTTTCGTACTCGGAAAAATAGGATAGGAAAACAGGTTTTGATAGCGGTCCGAACATAGCATAGGGGAAGTATTGACCCGATCAAAAAAATCAAAAATATTCTCCCCGAATTTCAATACTAATCCTCACAGATTGACCGATATTTTCAGTAAAAATCATCTTTTTTGCACTGGAGTCCACATATTTGTTGTATAGGTCATTGAAAAATTTTGGTCGGTTTCGACAATTTTGGGATACCTATTTGTGTTTGTCTTGTTCGGATAATATCATTGCCGTTTGATTTTTATGTCGTAAAATCAAAGCAGGAATTGTGTTTAAAAATTTTTGTATATGGTTATAATCCGATTTCGCAAATTGACAAAGTGTTAAATAGAATTCTGTGTGAAACTTCCCACGGTCAAGTAGTTTCCTTTTTGCACTCGAACATAGAAGACATTGCCATCTTGGTTGTAAATTTTGATACTACATTTACTCAGTGAGTTATCGCACGTTATATGGGAAATGGATTATCTGATGTTACCCATGCTAAGAGGCTTCTTCTCCGCAAGTTTGGTTGATGTCGTTTTCGCAATATGGAAGATATGTACATTAAACCAAATAAGGGCAGAAATATTTAAAAAAATTTAGTCCACAGGTGTCCCTCCCTACTGCGACCCACTGTACAAAATACAGTTTTTTTGTCTAAATTTAGTGTTATAAGAATTCGTTTAATGACGTTTTGGTGGCGTGTCAGTGGTCCGATTACATCTGCAATGCCAACCTTCCTTGGGTGGCAAGAAACATAAGTAAGCAAGTTTTACCGAGATATCTAAATATTTATTCAAATCATCGTTTAAATTTGGGTTTAAAATCATCTAATCACCCTGATCATTTATATATCCATAACTTTATATCTATCTTGAAAAGTTTCAGGTGAACAGACTAAGACTATTAACGACACTCTTCGATCTGGCCTTGCTATATGCATTGTAATAATTTACAAGATGATTAAGTATGTGTTATTTCAATGAAATACATATGTACATATGTGGGGTATGTTTTCATAAACATGTGGTTTAGCGCTGAGTATGAAAAAAAATCGGACTGAAAAGTGGCCTAATTACCTTATCCATAATATAATGAATTCAATTTCACTGGTTGATTGTTCTCTTATGGGGGTATTCTGGTCTAGAAGCATGAATTTCAGGTAATTTTTAAAGTGTCGTAAAAAAAAGGCAATTAATATTTTCACTATCAATTTTTTTATTAGTTATTTGTTAATTTTAGAAGAGTACAGAAAAAACTAAAAAAAGTAAAAAATTTCAAAAATTATGAACTTACGAAATGGGGGCCCTCTAAAAATTTCCACGTGACCATGCCATGATTTCAACCCACCTAGTTATCTGAAACCAAAAAAAAAAAAGATTATTAATCTAGAATAATGTCACAATGGCCGGAACTGCGGAAAAGTGGGAAATTTTTTTTTTTTCACAAAATGGCGACTGCGTGAAAAAAAAAAATTTTTGGGTCACTTTTTCTGACTATTGCGAATTTTTTTAAAAATAATAAAATATAAAATTTGGGGATGGGCTAGTTCCACCATAGATAAGCCTATAAAGAAGACTCTATAAAAATTTCAAGTAAATCGGTCCAGTAGAACCTGAGAAATCGTGGGTATCGTTCCGAAAAAGTCAGTTTTGAGAAAAACGCGTTTAAAGTTTCGCGTAAAGTCTTTTGTTCGATTAGTTCCGGCCGAACCAGTTTGGATGCCGGGTCAGAAAAATGCCTATATCTCCGAAAATAATTTGAATTTTGAAAAATGCTCTTGTACACATATTCTCGAATAGTTAAACTTTGAAAATATAAAAAAAATTGATTTTTTTTAAATTCCTAGACCAGAATACCCCCTTATATGTCTGTACGTAATATGTATATTAAATTTGGTTGAGTTTATATAACATATATAGCATTTGAGTTAACTAGGTTGATTTTAATATACAAGGGGCGTTCCAAAGTAAACAAGACTTACAAAAAAAACAGAAAAAATGGTTTTTTCGGCAAATTCAATTTATTTTATTCAAAATAGTCTCCTTCTGTTTCAATACAGCTTTTTGCACGGTCCAAAAGCATGTCTAACGAGTGTTTTAGCTCGTTGACCAGTATGGCGGTGCAAGCCTTTTGAATGGCCTCTACGTCTACATAACGTTTCCTTTCATGGGCAAATGCATTTTCCCGAAAAGGAAGAAGTCGCACGGTGCCATATCAGGTGAATACGGGGAGTGGTTAATGGTTAAAATGTGATTTTTGGTCAAATAATCGTCCTTCGAATGTTGGATTCTGAGCAATTTTTGGTCGTCAGTCAATTTGTGCGGAACAAACCGTGCACACATCTTTCGTAAGCCCAAAAGTTCGGTCAAAATGCGATAAATCGATGTTTTGGAGATGTTCAATTCCATTTCCATGAATTTCAATGATGATTTCGGCTGATTTTTGATGAATTCCTGCACAGTTTCGATGGAATTTCCGGTGATCACGGATTTTGATTGGCACACATGTTGATCGTCATTTAGTCCTCACGATCACTTTGAAAACGTTGAAACCACTCGTGCACTCTACTATGGGATAGGCAATCATCGCCATAAACTTGTTTCATCAATTGAAACGTTTCGGTAAAAGTTTTACCAATTTTAAAACAAAATTTAATGTTGACCTTTGTTCGAAGCTCATTTTCGCGCCGATTAACACAAACATACTGACACTTAAAACGCAATAACTTCATCTATGAAATGTCATGGACTCACTGGACTACTCGTATCGATAAAGATAGCAGATTCTAACGCACCAGTCGACATGTAGATGGCGCCACCAGGGGGCGCTGTTTATTTTGGAACGCCACTTGTAAATATCGCGGATATAAAAATAAATATAGCAAAAAGGCTACGACAAAAAATAAAAGTTTATGAATTCCAAACATCATTGTGATCACTTCACTACTTCTTTGAATAATAAAAGTTAAATTCTTACCTAACAGTTTTTAAAATAAAAAATTTGCAAAACACCTGAAAATGCGTAATAAAAAAAATTAAATATTATGCGCCGGTTTAACAGGGTTATAACTAAATATTAAGGCTAGGGGACGAAATTAGACGTCTTATATATATATAATGTATGATTTATATTACGAGTATAGAAATGATTATTTGTAGATATATTGTTTTGTAGTTAAGTCTTATCGGTTTAGTAATGTTGAAATCTCTTGGTGGAGAATTCGAAATTGAGTATCTTATTGATTACGATTCACTACTTCAAATTACATTCATAATATGACATTTGTCCAACATTTTCAGGTTCTGCGCTCAAATATAAACCAGTTTTAACCAATATTTCCACGCCAAATTTTTTTTCACTCTTGTTATATCCGTATTTTATTTCGTGTTATATATTCACGACTTTGTAAATTTTCGAAAATGTTTACGTTATTTTGCATTTTTAGGTTTACGATATATATTAACGTTTTGCTTATTTTTAAATTTTCAGGCTTACTACTTCAGTGAATTTACCTACAGAGTTTATACATTTATATATCAGCAATTGCATCTCTACATGTGAGACTGTTAAGGACAAATATATGCAGTCCCGTCTGGTGCGTTTAGTTTGTGTTTTCTTGCAGTCACTTATAAGGAACAAAATAATTAAATAGGTGTCAAGGTAAGTTTCCAGCACAATATATTTCTTTTTTTGTTGAAATCTTAGTTTTCAAAATCTCATAATAGGGGATATATCCGTTATGTCTGATTTGATAAATCTGTCCTAAGCGAAGTTTGAAAGTTTAGGTGGTTAAAATATAAGTGGCGTCGACTTTTAAGGTATAAATATCATTTGACAAAATCTCTCGAATTTTTGACTCACAGACATGAAATTATTGGCGTTTTGTAATCATGAACATGGTACACATCCAAGTTTTATCAAAATATCTCAGTTGCCCAGACGTAAAGACAGACACAAGGTCATCCGGATTTCAATCGTTATTGTGATCATGTAGGTTTAGGTGTGGCAATGAACCGTTAGATGAATGAGTCGATTGAACTGGTGGAGCTATACTTTAATGAAGTGTGAAAATACCGATTTAAAATTATAGTATCGATGGCTGTATAATTCATCTCACCTCTGTAGCAGTATGCAATCTTATAATACATACTTAGGTTATTAAAAAATTTGCCACTTATTTTAAGTTAACAGCACAAAAGCGTTTATCACACTTACAATTTGGATTAGGCCCGATATAAGTTAAGACCTTATAGATTCGTTTATGTTTTTTGTGGAAGGAAGAATTTATTGCTATACTACTAATCTTTATAAGTCTTAATTAGTCGTTGCGGTTTGCCAAGGACGGCGTAGCTTGATTATTAATCCAATATTTCCAACATGCGTTGGAAAGCTACTATCCTTGCACGATTTTTTCAGTTTACATATGTACATATGTCTTTCATTTTAAGCGTAAACGACAACAATCCCAAATAAAATTTTAGAAATATATGAATACATTAATTTCAAATACGTCCAATATATTTTTTTTATTCTCTTTGCAGGAATTATTAATTGAAATCGAAGCTTTCTGCGTAGGTTTCAGCCGAATAAAAGAAGCTGTAGGTTTATATAGGCTTCTAAAGAATTTGGAACTTGGAGAACATGGCTCTAGTACCAACAACGGAAGTTTAACGTATTCTACGAACAAAAATGAAACTATATCTCCAAAATAATTTTATTAATATTTTACGAGTAAAGTAAATTGTTTTGAGATGCTATAGAAGTAAATAAAATAAAATAGGGTTTTCTTTGCATATATGTATGTACATATGGTATATAGTATACAGTGCACAAAACCAAAAAAACTTCTATAGGAAGATGGTTTGACTTTGAACTGACTTATCTCCTAAACTATAAGAACTTTTTAGTTTCATTTAAGAGTGTGTAAAAGTCGCTTCATTTATTTTTATAATGGAATTGAAATTTATTATTGAAAATCCAGTGTGCTTAAAAAATTAAAAAAATCCATAATAATTGCATTTTCGAAGACCAAATAAACTTGTAGTTTTCATAAAACGAAATCCTTTCAGGAAAATTACTACTTTGTATGTGCAGTAGACGCTATTGAAATTGAATTGTTATTTATCGGTCAGCGGTTAGTCAAATTACGTCAAATAAATCGACGACCATCAGATTAAATTAAATTTGGAGTCTTCTGTAAAAAGTATTACTCTTTCGAATGTAATAAAGGTTTTACAATATGTCTCTTCGATAAGTGTGTTTAATTTTAGCTTAGGGCGCGCAACATTGTTTTTGGGCCTCTACTCTACTTCATCTAGCCTTTCAACCTTAGCAGTCGTTTTGAATTTAGCAATATGTAGTTACTAATTTAAGAGCGGGTATAGTTCCCAATGCTCTATTGGAGTTGTACGATTGTGAACGGTTTGTTTGCCACCAAATCAGAGATGAGTAAAATCAGCAATGGATTATAATTAGAGAAGAGGCTTGCACATACATGTCCTCCGATGTATATAGAAGTACAATGGAATGTAAAGTACCGTAACTTTAAAGTAAGAATGAACAAAAAAATAACAAACGGAAATGAAATGTATTGCAAAAGAGAGATTAAAAATAGAAAGCTGAGATAAAACAGAATTGCCAGATAAGACTTAACATCATTAGAAAATGAACTTAAAACTAATATAAATACTCTTAAACATCCTACCCGGTTGAGTCGGTTGACTCGAAATCCCTTTTCTCTAGCAATAGGCATAGTTTCAGGAAATCCCTTTTCTCTAGCAATAGACATAGTTTCAGAAAAGCTCGTTTCATGTATCCTCTAGCGGTTCTCAACGTGACATTGCGAACACCACCCATCAGCCCTGGAACGTACTGTTGTCACTCGACCCCGACACCAGTGGGTTGAAGGCAGGTACTCTCGTTTGACTAGGACGATATCATCCACCCTTGTATTCCTCATGCTCCGAAGGCATTTGTTTTACTCTGCAGGATGGTAATATACTCCTCACTCTATCGCTCCCAAAATCCTTGCATTTGACGTATCCATTGCATTTGCTTTAGTCGGTTGCTAGGAATATGTTTGATATCTGCTTAAGGGACCGTCAGTAGTGGCGGCCCAATGAGGAAATCCCCAGATGCTAATGCAAGTTTTTCCTCAGGATCGTCGTGAAGTGGTATAATAAAACGGGAATTAACTACGTCATGACCTGCGCATCTACGCAGCATGTCAAATAGTGCTTAGCCTTGGTGACCATACAAAATACGTTCGAGAGCGTTTCGTTTCGAATCGTAGTGCGAAATATTCACAGTAATCGACATCAGATGAGATGAAAGGCCTGGCGGCACTAATCCTCTGCACGGATAAGGAAGCCATTTGCTGCTTCAGGACTTTCCCTCATAACGTCGAGAGTCAACACAGTTATGGGGAAACTTTTGACGGCTTGCCTGGAACTCAAAATCCAGGGCCCGAATCGCGGCAGTCGTGAGCGAGCAAGTAATCGAATCGAGTGAAATTTCGTAACGTGTCGAGTGTGCGGATCGTCGCACTCGATGCAAAACGAATAGAAATTTTATGAAATAACTTCCCTGGTGTAGCTCTAAATGACATTTTCGAATAACAAAAAAAAAGAAGTATTTGAATTGGAATTGAACGTAAATATTCAAATTTATAATACGTTTATATACATACATACATATAAATTTACAACAAAATTAACCCTAACGTGTTTTTCTATTCAAGTTCATCTGATTCAGATGAAGAACATCACCAAATGAACATAAGGTCCAGGATTCGTGATAAAAGTAATCCCATGGCTTTACCTGAAGCAGCGTAGGAACATTTTTAATTATACCGTTTAACTTGGTATAGATCTTATTATTTTAAATCATTTACAGATTCAGGAAGCGGTTTAGACTGACCAAAGACGCATTTACTTTCATCCTATCGGAAATAGAATTTAACGCGCATTTATCAACCGCAGTACCACCAATTCTTCGATTAGCAGCGACTTTGTCCCTTTTGGCGAGTGGAGGCTATCAACACTCAGTTCGAAACGACTTTTTAATTGGAATGTGTCAGCTCTCGATATCTATCTTGTGATGTAGGCACTCTGTTGTCTCTTGGCTGCGACACGGTACTCCTCGTCGTACCAGTTGTTCTTTTGTATTTCTCGAAAACCAATGATTTCGGTTGCAGCTGTACGTAAGGATATTGAAATACCGTCCCACAGTTCCTTATACCGAGTTGTTGACGAGTGATCTCAGAGAGCAGGAGACTCAACACATAATACGCTAATGGCCGAATTGTTATCGAGAAAACAATAGGTTTATTAAAATCAGTATTTCGTTTTTTTGTAGGATTTTAATTCAAATGAAAACATAATACAACCTGGATACAACTGAAAATGCATATTCCAACGAAGATGAGAAAGATACAGACGATATGTCTACAAATGAAGCAAATAGAGTTAGAGATAGTTTTTTAGAATTCTTTAATACAAGTTCATAGTCCATTTGCTTCCATTTGCTGGTCAGACGATAAAAATTATATTTCATTTTGTATTTGGGGCTGGAAAGATATGTCTTTTCTTATTTGTACTAGGGAAGTCATCTGAAATGTATGCTGATGTTTGTATACCTTTCAATGCCTCCAGTGATGTTTTAAGGGAAATCATACCGCTGACCTCCTCTTCGGGGAAACTTAAATTTACTTGATTGTACGGCCCACCTCCTGTTCCACAAATTTGCTTTGTATTTTTAACCATTTTCCTTTTAACTGCAATTAAAATCAATCCAAACCTATAAATTAACCAATATTAACCGATAATATAAACGTGTGATGTTTTTGATGTGACACATCTACATATATGGGTGATACGCAGTCTATATGTAGCAGAGAACTTAAAATAATATAGAATGTTCACGATTAGGGATATTTCACTTATGTACTATATTTAGTTCCTGTCATAATCTGTACTTTTTAACCTATTACTTGTATAAAATAATTTCGATGTTTCACATCTGCCAACTGTCAACTGACAGCTCACTTTTTTATACCTTTCCCCAACCAGTCTTGTCCTTGACTGGAGGGCCCATAGCGTTTAACTTTTACCGCGATTATCGCCAAGGTACAGAGCCGCAACAAAATCCTCAAGGCGCCAGCCGTCAGCACATGGGGAAAAGACAGAGAAACGCTCTTGGCAATATACAAGGCAATCGGCCGGCCGGTCCTAATTACGCATCACCAATTTGGTCGCCTAGATGCAGTGGCACGCAGATGAGGAAACTCCAGACTTGTCAGAATACTGCACTCCGGACCACGACGGGATGCTTCTTGTCTCCCATCGAACACCTACATAGTGAGACGCTTATGCGAAGGAGCATAATGAACTCTCTCCACAGTTCCTGCTGGGATGTTTTCGAGAAACACCTTCACCGACTTAATGGCGTTCCAGTCAAACCACCATCCATCGCAGACGAAGAGCTCGAGTTGCCGCAAGAAACGAGCATATTGTATGAACCCTCTACTCCAGCATGCAACGAGTCTCCGTATGACACTGACCACCTCTTTGCATGTTTTCGTAGAAACACACATTTCCTGGGCCTCCCGAGACGTCGACGACAACTCAGATAACCCTTATCATCCTAACGGGGATTGAGAAACCGTTAAAACAACAACAACAAGTAAGAATGAAGAACGTGATGTAGGCACAGATACAAAAGACCAAAGTTGTTTGAATAATACCTTTGACGGCGAAAGTGCCATTGAAAACCCAACGGAAAATATAAGTACAACGCCTGATTACAAGGCCAACGCCAGAATAAAACTACTACTGAACTACTAAGTATGAAACTGCAAATACAGAAAGAAATATGTGCTAACTTAAGAAAAAGTCTACAAATACGAAGTGAACACTACATAAAGAAATAAGTAATTTACTAAGCAACAAAACGTCACAATGTAGAGATTTAAAAAAGGTAAAATCGACATTAATAAATTATTGGTTCTAAGAAATCAATAGAAACCTAATTTACTAATGAAATTAATGAACTATATTTACTTTTTTTAACACATTTTATTTACATTTATTGAAATTAAATGTTAATAAAATTTGTGAATAAAATTTAGTATATTTATTTTAAAGAAAGAACAATATTTTATTTTAAAAGTACAATAACAATGATTTATATTTAAATTAATAAAGCATGTTTTTATGCGCTCTAACACGTGATTGATATAGCATTAAAAAACTTGCATCCGTTCTTATCACACACAAGAAATGGACAACGGGGCAGTGAACCGCTTCACCGCAATCGACTAAATAAATATTTTTAATTCAAAAATGTATATATCCTTAACCTGGTAAATAATTTAATTTTTATTGTCAACTAAAATACAAAAATTTTGTTCATATAAATAATTTTTTTTTTTTTAATTTTTAATGAGATATTCCATGCCCTGGTTCTTGTTTATGTTTTTTTATTCCTAAAAATGATAAAAAAAACTCAAAATTTAAAAAAATTTTGCTCACATTTCCATAAATTTGTCTATTACGATTGGTAGTTTGCGTTCGAACGACGATTCGAACGAACGGATACGTTTATATACTCGTTCACGTATGTCATCATGCCAGGTTACGATAGAAGCGTTACGATCACGTATATCATAATACGAAATACAGACTTTTACGTGACGAGTGATACGTTCACGGATGTAACGATTCGACCCCTATATTGCTTCAAAAACTTCAGCCTGGGAAGATTCATTTGTAATAAAATGTGTCATCACATCGGCTGATTGCCGAAGTTCACAATAGTTTAATTGAAATTCGAACACGGGATTTGATTGATACCGAGGGTTGAAGAGGGAAGCGAAACGCATTTGTGAACATAAAAGAGAGAGGCCGAAATGCGTATGAAGAGGTTGCCAAGCTGGCCGACAGGGTAATTCTCGAAAATTCTACGAAAAGATGCGGCGACTAACAGAAGGTTTCAAGACCGGAGCGTACTCTTGCAGAAAACCTAGAGCTGATCCAATAACCGATGCCCAGAGCTTAGGAAAATTATGGCGGGAGCATTTCTCCAGCCTGATGAATGGCAGTGAAGGCACAACATCAGGAGATGGCGAATCCCAATTCCGATTCCCAATCGATGACGATTCCATTGCCCGACCATGAAGAAGTCGATAGTAATTATCCGTCTAAAGAACAACAAAGCGAGCCATTCACACACGGCGGTTAAGAACTGACAAGGAGCATGCATCAGCTTCTTTGTACAATATGGTCGGACGAAAGCATGGCCGACGCTTGGAATTTAAGTGTGCTTTCCCCAATCCACAAAAAGGGAGACCCCACAATCAGCGCCAACTACCGTGTGATAAGCCTCCTCAACATCGCATAAATCGAACGTAGGATAATTCTTGCCAACAGGTGCTACTTCGGACTGAGTAGGCAATTGAGAAGGAAAGTCCTCTCTCGACGAACAAATACCAAACTTTATAAGTCATTTATTACTCCCGTCCTGCTTTATGGTGCAGAGGCTTGGACGATGACATCAACTGATGAGTTGACGTTGCGAGTTTTCGAGAGAAAAGTTCTGCGAAAGATTTATGGCCCTTTGCGCGTTGGCCACGGCGAATATCGCATTCGATGGAACGATGAGCTGTATGAGATATATGACGATATTGACATACATAGTTCATCAAATTAAAAGACAGCGGCTACGCTGGCTAGGTCATGTTGTTCGAATGGATGAAAACGTTCCAGCTCTGAAAGTATTCGACGCAGTACCCGCCGGGGCAAGCAGAGGAAGAGGAAGACCTCCACTCCGTTGGAAGGACCAAGTGGAGAAGGACCTGGCTTCGCTTGGAATATCCAATTGGCGCCAAGTAGCGAAAAGAAGAAACGACTGGCGCGCTGTTTTTAACTCGGCTATAATCGCGTAAGCGGTGTCTACGTCAGTAAAGAAAAAGAAGAGTATTAAAGGTTTACAACCAGAGCTGGATGAGTTGCATCAATGCATCCTTTGACTTCTGGGTTTCCAAATAGTTGCTAAAGAGAAGTTTACTATTTTTTAGAATACAATTTTAGAGAGCAATATCGGTATCCTTTGAAACTGAATATTGTTACGAACCTTCAGCGGCAGCAGGGTAAGACTTGCTGCCAATTTTATTAAACTAAATGTGGATGTTCCTCTTTACATACTCACTTTACAGATTGAAAAAACCTTCCAGGACGACAAGTAGAAATGTTTTAGCAAAACACACGTGCAACCCGTGCAGACAAGAAAGCCGTATGAAATCTCAAATGCCGTCTTCCGATTCTACCTTTCATGTTCGTTTAACACATAAGCGGACATAAATAAGATTGGGTGCGTTCGAGTTGGCAATCACGACGAAGTGTTCCAAATTTGTCAAGTGTCACGTTCTGGTTAAATTTTTGGCAACACTTTCAACTGCGGCAGTGTTGCTTTTAATGCGAAAGCATCACGTTCTATGCGAAAATTCGAGTAACAGTGCCGAGGTAACACGTTCAGTCAGTAAATTGTTGCGCATCACTTGCGTAACAAACGCATCATAAACATTTTGAATGCGCGATAAGATTGAGAAGGAATTGTAAGTGAATTGTTTATTAAATATCAGTTTTATGTTTGGTTTAATATATTAATGTAACAAAAGATGTTATCAGGGTATAATTCAATAATTTTGAAAATTATTTGACTTTTATCACTGTTCTTTTTTGCAGTATCCATTAAAGAAAGAAAGAAACGATTTTAGCTACGTTTTCTTTTCTTAACAGTTTTTATAAAAATGTCCCATCCATTTTTCAACATGTCAGAAATTATATAAGTTAAAATTTCAATATTTGCAAGCAACACGTTCTGCGCGAAATAATTACTGCAGTATGGGGATGTTCGAGTCTCAATCACTGCGGCAATATTGCAAAGCATCATGTTCGACGCAAAAATGTAGCGACTTTTGCAAATGTCAAACGTTCGAAAATTTCGGTCATAAAATTGATTCAAAATGCAGTTTTAAGACTTCTTAAACTTCACTTCTTCAATGCACCTGCACACCGCGCAAAATATTTGTTTAAGTATCAGCTGAGTATCTGCAAAAAAACATCAGGGTTGCAATATTGCCGCAGTTATTTGCTTGCTCGAACATCCCCTATTACAGCAAAGTATTTGCTGAGCATCCACAACAGAGTATCAAGTTAGCAAAAGGGTTGCAGTACTGCGGTAAATATCAAGCAGTTCGAACACTGCCAGCATCACGTTCTACAGCCACTTTTTTGGCGCAATTTATGCAAAAAATCGGCAACTCTGAATTTTTCTTACGTTTTCAAAGTGATCATGAGGACATAAATGACGATCAACATGTGTGCCAATCAAAATCCGTGATCACCGGAAATTCCATCGAAACTGTGCAGGAATTCATTAAAAATCAGCCGAAATCATCATTGAAATTCATGCAAATGGAATTGAACATCTCCAAAACATCGATTTATCGCATTTTGACCGAACATTTGGGCTTACGAAAGGTGTGTGCACGGTTTGTTCCGCACAAATTGACTGACGACCAAAAATTGCTCAAAATCCAACATTCGAAGGACGATTATTTGACCAAAAATCACATTTTAACCATTAACCACTCGCCGTATTCACCTGATATGGCACCGTGCGACTTCTTCCTTTTCGGAAGGCTTGCACCAACCAACGAGCTAAAACACTCGTTCGACATGCTACGGTACGGTAAAAATTGACAGCCAAAACATAAATATTTCCGAATCATATGCTATTCTACTGCGATTTCACATTGTGGATAGAATACCAAACATACTCATTTAATGAAAAATTTAGCAGCAATTTTACAACCGAATAAACCAACGTTTTAAGAAGAAGAAATTTTAATTTTGAGGATCTTCATCTAAAGAATACACATCATTTGGAAACAGTAAAAATAACCCACATTACAGCTTTAATTACCAATTTTTCGCTCATAATCATCTGCATGATGCGCATAATTGCAATTATCATCATTTTGATTCTAAAAAATAAATGGGAAGTAAATATAACAGAGTCATCAAATTACCACGAATGTCATACGGACCTTAAAAAATTAAAAACATATTTTTTTTTTTTGAGCTGAAGCAAAAGCCTCGATAACTTGTATGCCCTTTGTGAGTTTTGACCATTTGTAGTCGCCGCGGCATTGAATTTGCCAACTTTTTGAGCGTTGTTATATCAATTTTGGCCCATTCTTTAACAATGTCCTGTTTCAGCTGTTTTAAAAAATCGTACTGTTTCGTAGTTACAAAAAAGTTTGCAGAAAGGATGCCGACGCAGCGGGATATTATGCGTTTCGAAAAGAGCTTTTATGTACTTTGGTACAAGTATCGGAGCGTTGTCATGTTGAGATATTCAGTTTTAGCCATTAAGCCCTTCACCGAATGGGATAAGCTCACTTTCCAATATGTCAACATAATTTTCAGCGCTGATACAAGTAGGTACAAAGCATATCTCGGACTTTTATTAAGCACCTGTGGCAAGACTAGCGAGTATTGTTCCAATTTTTGTGGTGACCATCAGGACCGTCCAATATAAATTTTTTTCATCGTCAAAATTAACATCGTATAAAATAACGGAATCGAATTCTTCTTCCCAAAATTTGTACTTATCATAAAAAGCGGCTTTGGTATTTCAGTTTCATATTTCAGCAATATTTTCGCAATATTTGGTGAATTCGTTAGCGAATAACTAATAGTTCTAGTTCAGCTATAATTTGTTAGCAACTCAGTGTCAAGTTGTGTAATGTGCCGTTTTGTCAGTTCACTTGTTGGGAGTACAGTACTATTATATTGTTACAATTCTTGGATCCTTTAAAAAGTTAGTGATTGTATTTCGAAGTATTGGCACACTGAGTAAATTATAAAGCGAAAACACACACACACACAAGTATGCTATTAAATTAATATTTGGTGGGTAGACCATTGATGACAGCTTCCAGACTCCTTGGCATGGAATAAACTAATTTTTGGGTCGTTTGCTGGGTTATTTGTGCCATTCCACAAAACCTTCTTCAACTCTAGTTTGATAACAAACGGCCCGCTTTCTCATCCGCCTTTCCAACTCCTACACACAAATGCTCAATTGGGTTGAGTTCAGGCGATTGTGGAGGATGGGACAAAGCGTATGCGGTGTTATAGGTTAACCACAATCTTACAATATGGGCCGAATGTTTCGGGGTCTTGGCTTGCTGATCATGCACATTTCAGCAAGACAATGACCCGGATTGGTAAATTTAGTTTTTGGGCACTTTTTTCAAATTATCCTTCAAAATATTTAAATAAATCGTTTTGTCTGATGGACAAATACCAGCTCACCCACACATGCAGCAGCCATGCATATCCACACCATTACGAGACCACCGCCGTATTTCACTGCTGGAGCAAGATTTTGTTTTTCAAATTCAGTGTTTGGCTTTTCCACGACAAAGTACGACCAACGCCCAGAAAGCTATTGTACTTACACTCATCTGAGAAAAGTACTTGGTCCCAGAATGAGTTTGGTTTTTTGATATACTCGTACGCGTAGTTTAAGTGCTTTTTCTGGTTACGTGAAGATATCAACGGATGTTTTCGGCCAACACGCGAATCATAGCCAGCCGCATGTAGTACATTTCTAACGGTCATGACATGAATAACATTTCCAAATTAATTTTTCACCTCAGCAGAAATTTGCGTAGATGATATTTTCGGATCTATTTTGACTTTCCGAACAATGTGCAGCTTTTCGCGATGGCTTAAAACTCGAGGATGACCGCTACGGTCAGCACTTTATAAAAATGGTGCTTCTTTAAACCGCCTTATGATGTTGCGAATTGTGAACCGGCTTCTGTCAATCATTTCACCTATTTCAGCATACTACTTGCCTTGGTTGTGCAGATGTAAAATAATTTTACGCTGAGATTTAGTGGTTTCTTTTTGTTTTGAAGACATTTTTATAAGAAAAATTAGTTTTTCACGTTATTGAACACAAAAATGAATTTCACAATGCCAAAATGATTCACAATTTGAATAACTGTTAATAAATAATAATTAATAAATAGAAAATTATTCGAAATATTGCTCATCGCTGGTCACAACTTTTTCCATCTTTCTGACAATGTCAAATAAGCACCATTACGGTAAAACTTTTCAACTGTGAAATGGCTTGGCGGGTGACTCCCAATGCTTGTTCTTTTTGCGTTTGACGCGGATCCTCGATCATCATCGAACAACGTCTATAAATCACCATCTTTGAAGCGACGAAACCCTTCACGTTGTTTCAAGTAGGACAGCACATACGATTTCTATGACTGAAAGCATCTAGAATCGCAGTCTATTTTACAAATGTCTATGTTAAGTTTTGGATATATAAGACTCGATCATCCCTATATGCTGGAGCCATCTGTTGACAAACAGCGGGAACTTACTTGCGCACTATAGTTTATGTATTATTATAATTCTATGTATGTACATATATCCGTTTAAGTTGTTAAAATTTGTTTAGCCCTTAAGTTGGGTAAAACTCTTACATTGAGATGCACGACGAAAAATGTCGAAACTTAACTTTCATCTGTAAGAACTGGGCCGTTTTGGCGGCCAAGAACGAACTAAGCCTTGTTTTTGATACCCGTTGCATTGATCGGAACAAATTGTGGTAAGAAGGGGCAAGATGTGTACAATGAAGCGAGTGATGCTAAAACTCCACAGCCACTGTTTTCGAAATAGTTTTTAACCGGCTTTGCAACATTAGGCCGGTCGCGAATTTCGTGTCCTTCGGAATTGTCGTTGATTCTAGTTGCGGTTAAACGTTTTGAAATGTCTGCTTGAGTGACTTCCAAAAATTCTTCAACAATCTTTATGGAGTACTTCCAGTTCCTCACATTCAAAACTTTTAATTGGGTGCTTCGTTTTCCAAGCCAAAATCACCGCTTTTAAATCGTGCGAACAACTTTTGATAAGTTCGCACAGTTAGAGCATGTTCACTATATCTATACTTGCACCAAAATATGATGTCCTTCGGTAGTGGTTTTCTTAAACAATTAATGATCAAGTTACGCCATGCTCCTCCAATCCGCACGAATACGGACTCAATAATAAATGAGTTCAATAGCGCCTCCGATAATTAAAATAAAAGGATACAGATACGCACCTAGAAGGATTACCGAAAGATCCGAACTTCAAAACGGATAATTATAATAATTGTATGTTTTAATTTTTCGTAATTATAGCCGAAATTACAGCCGTAATATTTGTATGATTTTTTAGTGCTATATCTAATAACCGTAAGATTAACAAATCTACATTATTCTGAATATTGGGCTCGGTAATGAAAATGCGTGGATAGTATTAGAATATTAACAAAAAATTCAAAATATACAAGTGACTCTATTTAATAACCTTAAGCCGCTCTATAAACAACATTCAGTTTCTAATTTCATATAAGTAAAATAATAAATATTTAAAATAAGTGTATAGAAAATTCACTTGTCCGAAACAGCAGAAATATGGTCTGGGAGTTCATTGGCTGCAAACCGATCCCACATTAGTTTAAAAACCATTTCTAAGCCCCTAGCATATTGGGCGCAATCAAACAATGGACTTTCCACTCGTGCTTTCCACACTTTTGCTCGCATCCCTTTCAGATACTCCCTTTCAGTACCCAAACGAATCGCAATGTCTTCGTATTCTTGTCTTGTGTGTGCTATAAGTTCCGGACATCCCAATGTAGCTAATTGCGATGCAGCAACTCTGTAAATAAAATAATATTATTAAATAGTACGCTTCTTATATACGTAATAAACAAAATCTTCAATTTAATTTCTCATACAAAAGTGTATAGGCATGTATTTATGTTTTCGTATGTTTAAACTTTTTGCTGCTTTAGGAATATACACATATATTAACATACGTATATACTTGTATAAAATAGAAATATTGCAAATGACTCATAAGTACCCAAACGCTAATGAAGAAGTGGATTACTCGAGACTTCAAACCACATCGCTCAAGTATTAAAATACACACATTGTTATGGACAGCTGCACGACTACACGACAGCAGGCTCTCGGTTGTCGGTCTCGCTAAATTAAAATTATTTCTAATTTTGCTAACGACAGTAGAGAGGAGTGATGTCACTAATATGTAAAATTATTCAAAGCTCTAACAAAGCTGACGTTATTTTACAAAAAGAAGCATAAAATAGCTCTATTATATCATTTGTAATAACAATTGTTATTTTAAAACAAATAAATACTTATTTTTTGCATAAAAAATTTGACGTTGAACAAAATATGTATTAAAATTTCATTGAAATGAAAGGTATTAGTATGGCAACAACGAAATTGTGTACATACAAAATGAACAGCTGTGTTGTTTGTTGTTTGACATGTCGCTGCCGTCTTACAAATGTCCATGTAGCAGGCTTAACGAAGCCATTTACAGTTCACTGTCGTGCACTCATGTCTTGTCGCTCTCTATGTGCTCAGCACATAACTGAAGATTGCAAGTTACTCTCACAAAGAGCAAATAACGAAAAAGAAACGAAAAACTAGCTGAAACTAGCAAGAAAATATGGAAATGTTATTTTTTACAATCATTTCATATCAACACTCGAAAATTAAACAATGAAAATAAACAAAATCAAAGCAAATGATTGAAATATATAATGTAATATGCTGTTAATTGCACTAACGGAAACTTGCAGGTTTCTCAATTTTTTAAGCTTACAACATGTGCACAATTTTGCTAGTTTCTGCTGTTTTTATAGGTTCAGAAACGATTTTCCTGCAGAACTTTTGCTGGCTAGTAATAGTTAGCAGATAAGAAACAATATTTGTATACATTTTATAATTGTCATTGTCATTTGAAGTTTTCGAATTTGTGTCTCCGAAAGTTTCATCATCGTTGGGAATTTATCCGATTCAAGTAGTTGGTCATCCTGTATTTCAGTGTTGATGTGGCGGGTCTTGCGTTTACTTGGTGTTGACATTGCCAGTAAGTCCTTATTTAGTCGCCTACACCAAGGCTATGGGACGCACCGCACATTATACGGAGGCTGCTATATATATTTCTGGCCTAGGTGTTGCCAGGTGCAATCTCACATTTCCATTGGAAAGTTTGACATTTTTTAGCATAACATCACTCAGAACGTTTTGTCATTTAATCGTGAATTGTTTTATTTACACGGAATTAAAAAATTCATCTCGGCCAAAAAATGGAATTAACTCGTGAACATTTTCGTGCAATCATTTTTCACAACTTTCGATGTGGATTATCACGACAAGAGTGCATCGATGAACTAAAACCTTTGTATGGCTATGAAGCACCATCCTATAGCACTGTTAAAAACTGGTACAACGAATTCAATCGTGGCCGACGCTCGCTCAAAGACGAATTCTGAAGGTCGTCCAAAGCAGCCGTTGTGCCAGAAAACATCTGCCGTACGTGAACTGATAATGCAAGACCGTCATGTAACATACCTTCAGATAGAGGCATGCGCAATTTGACAATCGCTCAAAAAAAGGCTCGTGTGGATTGGTGTAAAGAAATGCCGAAAAAATACGATCGCGGTGCTTCAAAAGACGTTTATAAGATCATCACAGGTGACGAATCATGGATCTATGCGTATGAGCCCGAAACAAAACAGCAATCGACCGTGTGGGTCTTCCAAGACGAGCCAAATCCAACGAAAGTTGTTCGTGGAAGAAGCACTTCGAAGCAAATCGCCTGTTTCTTCGGCAAAACTGTTCATGTGGCGACTGTTCCGCTTGAGCAACGTAGGATGGTCAATTCTGAGTGGTACACCACCATTTGTTTGCCTGAAGTCTTCGGAGAAATTCGAAAAACGGACAAGAGAAGACGAATCATTGTGCACTATGACAATGCGAGCTCTCACACATCGGCTCAAACCAGCGCCTTTTTGACCGGCCAAAACGTCGAATTGATGGGTCATCCGCCGTACAGCCCTGACTTGGCACCCAATGACTACTTTTTATTCCCACACAACAAGGAAATAATGCGTGGTCAACGATTTTCGTAGCCAGAAGATGCTGTTGAAGTATTCAAAAATCATGTTTTGGAGGTGTCTCAATCGGAGTGGAAAAAGTGCTTCGAAAATTGGTTTGAGCGCATGCAAAAGTGTATAAATCTTGATGGAGAATATTTTGAAAAACAATAAAACCATTTTCGTTGATAAATATTCCAATTTTCATTATTAGGCCAGAAATATATATAGCAGCCCTCGTATCATCATTAAATAACGAATTTACACACAAGTAGATAGTAGTTTGTGATATACATGAAAACCGCACGGCAGAACGGACTATAATTTCGCCATAGGTTGTTTCCAACCCAAGTTGAATTTGGTTTGAGTTTATTATGAACACAAAGCAGAAACTTTTAAGCATAGATTGGTACATTGCAGAACAACACTTTTTTTGCTGGGTATTCCTCTAATGATGGCCTACCTACATACCTACTAAGCAGAAATAGTTCGCCCTCTGCTAGATATTTGCAAATTAATATCTATAATTTGTGGACACAAAAACGGAGTGACTATTTGCAGATTCAAGTCGCATATATTTGTTGTTAAGTCCAGAAAGATGTAGATGCACTTTTAATATGATGTTCAAATGATGAATGTTTGGCTCAAATATTCAGCGTTACTAACAAAACAAGAAGAAAAACATTTGCGACTTCCACATACATATATACACATATAATGTAAAAGTGAATCTTCACTGTTGTCGTCAACTAACGTAAAGAAAATTGGACAACTACGAACAACATAAAATAGGTTTTAAGTGTATTTTATTAAACATTTTTAAAGTTGATCCCGCATTCGTAAATTAAACTCGAAGATATATACTGTGCCCAAAATATAAGGTGACATTGTATTTATTTTGAAAATTCTTTATTTATTCTTCCAAATCAATTTCATCTCCTTCAAAGTAAAGTACGGTACCAGTCGAGATTTGACGCGCTTGAGGCCCAAAACATCCTTCAAATGGTATTGGCTGAGCCTTTCGATATGCCAACTTGATCACCAAGGTCTCTAATTGTTAATCGACGGATTTTCAACACCAAATCTTTGATTTGTTGAACGTGAGCTTCGTCGGTTGAGGTTGATGGTCGCCCTGGACGCTCTTCGTCTTCGACACGTTCACGGCCGGCTTGGAACTCACTATACCACTTGTAAACATTTTTTTAGACATAGTCTAATCACCAAAGGCTTTCTGCACCATCCTCAACGTATCCGCAGCAGAAAATTGATTCCGTAAACAAAATTTAATGCAAATTCTTTGCTCAACAAATTTCAACATCGCAAAAAACGAAAAACTCACTTTTAGCAGCTCACAAAACGACACGTATCTCAAACACTAATGAATATTTTGACATGAAATTTGACATAAATATGACTGACAGTACTACCAACCTAAAAAAAACAAAAAAAAAAAAAAAAAAACAATTCTCCAAATCCTTCGACGCGCGCAGTTTAAATTCAAATGTCACCTTATTTTTTGGGCACAGTAGTGGGATTTTCTCCAATCCAACAAATGATCCAAAGAATCACAAGCTTTACCCATGTATTAAATTTCTTTCATATATCCCATAACGAAGAAATTTTTATAATCTCAAAAAATTAAACTTGACTTAAAATCCGCTGGCTCGAAACCGGTTTTAGACTTAGGCAAAGTTGTTCCTGATGAACCGTAGAACATTTCCCACAAACGCGAATTTAATGAACACAAATTGACCCGTCTTAGTGTATACAAGTATATGTAGGTTATATACTTTTGAGATTTTTAAAAAATGAGGATTTAAAGCAGATCTGCTACATCTCTTGCGATGAAGATTTTAGCAAAAATTCCAGAATCTGCTCCAATCATTTTAAAGTATATGAATTCGAAAAAAAAACCACTTCAAATTGAGTGGGGTTTACATACATACATATTTGTGTTGAAGTCTATCCTTATGTGTTCTATAGTTCTTAGACTAAATTAGTCTCATAATATTTCATTATATTAGAACCATCCTCAAATAAGACATATCTGACCTAAACTCAATCAAAGTGGCTTAATTTAATATATTGAGAAGATGTACAAAACGTCTACCAAAGGATTTGGATTTATTACATTAGGGATATGAAGCTTAGTCTAAGGTCTAAATCAATTTCATTCATATTAAACGCTAAACCAATTCCATTCTTATTAAGCGCTAAACCACCATAAGAAAGTTTCTCCACTTAATTTCATTAAAATATCACACATGTTGACCAACCTACACGGTTAAAAGGCAGGTGGGAACTCGGATAACACTACCTAAGATATATTGAGAGCAGGTCGGAGCCTATTGCACAAGCTTCTGAAATTACCTAGGTATACCCGAGAACATATTTTCCAGCAATTTTATAAATATGTAACTCATACACTGACGGACATATTCGGCATAAGGTTTGTTTGAATAAAGGAAATCATTATATAGTATATATATTATACGGGAGTTTGGCTAACTCGGGAACCAATTTCACATAATTTCGGATAAGATATCTTACATATTGACCAATATATACGGTATAAAGCCAAATCATATATTCGGTATATGGGAGATACCTGGTTTTTGCATTACAACATATTATTAAATTAAAAGTAATTAAAGATGCTATTTGAGTTCCATTGATATTGATATAAGGAGTAATGTCAACTAGATCTTCGTAAAGCCTGATTTTAGTTATATTGGGGTTAGGGCACGTTTTCACCGTTATTAGGAAAACAAGCTCACTTAATTTTATAAATATATCATATACTGGGCGACATATGCGTTATAAAGTCAATCGGATCTATTTGGTATATGGAGGCTAAGGCAATTGTTGATTCGACTCAACTTATTTTGGACATAGTACAGCATACATACTATTACCAGGAAAAAATTTGCTCCCAAATTATTTAAGCAGATTTTAGCTATTTTTCCAATAGAAGTCTGCAATAGGACAGAGGTTCACATATTCGGTATCTGGGGGTTTGAATACAATTTTGTCCATTTCATCTCCTTCAAAGTACTCTCTTCCAGCTGCAAAACACTTATGCCAACGAATTTTTCAGTCATCATAGCACTTGAAAAAATCTCCGTCGTAATGACCATCAGAGCCGTCTTCGATTCACAACCTACACTTTTGATATCCTCAATTTAGTATTAACTGTGTCCTTGGAGTGGTCGTGTGAATTTTCTGAATAGGCAGAAGTTACACGCATGTAAATCAGACGAATGCGGTGCTTGCGGCTCGTTATTAGTTGAAAATGTTGCGAAATGAACACGAATAACCAGTGCGGTATGAGATGGTGAATTATCGCACTTCTTTGTACAAAAAATTCAGACATTATAAAAAACGAAGAATTCACTTTTAGAGCCTCACAAAACGATGTGTATCTCAAATACTAATGAATATTTTGAATTGAAATTTAGCATAGATGTCACTAACAGTACTACCAACTTACAGAAAAAAAATTTAACGATTCGAAAAACACGCGAAGCATAAATTAAAAATTCACCTTTAAAGTTGAACACAGTAGTATGAGAAGTAGGCGTGTTTTTTTTACTGAATTTGGTTAAAATAAGTCGAGTAGGTTCCGAAAAATTAATTTTCGACTAAATGTGTACAATCCCAAACCATAGCTCCACCTGCACCATGTTTTACAGTTGCTTTCAAATTTTTAATATTTGCTTACAAATTTTTAATATGGTGGGCTGTGTCAAGTTTTCTCCACACAAGCTGCTTGTTTCTTCCTTCAAAATACAGAACTTACTTTTGTTCGTAAAAAGTACTTTTTCCAGAATTCAATGGAATTATTTACATATTCCTTTGCATAGGTAAGTCACTTCTGTCGATTAACCAATGATATCAAAGGTTTTCTTCGTGCAATACGGCTGAGGAAATTCGATTATTTTAAACTTCATTGAACAGCACAGCAGTGCTAACAGACAGAAAACAGTTGCTTAATATTTTCCGAAAATTTCCTAGTTGTCAGCTTAAGATTTCATTGTACTTACTGCAAAACATCGCGACATGTGTGTAAAGGTGGTCGGCCGGGAAACGTAGACCCCATTTTTCTTTAAGTTTTAAATTACTCGTTGTACTGAGGAATGTGTCGGTGTCAGTCGCTCTTATTTCTCAGGAAGTTGTTCCTTCTTTATAATGATTTTTCCCTATCCAATGTCAATTTTTTCCCCCTTTGTATGCATTATCACTTATAAGAAATATAATTCTTAAAACTAAAAAATCTACTTAACGGAACATCAAAAAAATTCGGAATTATACCAATTGCTCAACAAACGAGACGTGTTACCGTTAATTATCGATAATTTGGAGTACAATAATTTAATTTAGGGCGGAAATATAGAATAAGGCTTAAATAAACACTGCGATGACATTTTTATCGAATTTTTATGCTACTGAATTACGTCTGTATGCACCGGTTTGCTGCTAAGTGTATATTATTTACAATAAAGTTAATAGAGGGCAAGGACGCGCACCCTTTTTAAAAAATTATCGACCAGTCGATGCCGATTCTTAATGCAGTTCGTTGTACTAAATAATAGTCTTGCACTTTATTGTGGAGCCTTTTAAAGGTTTTCGATTAGAACTATTATAATTTGTAGCAACATGTTGCAATAATCTTGTTTTCTATTAACGTTGGCCGTTATCTGCTATGAACACAAATACATGCGTAGAATAAATATTTTATACAGGCATATGTACCAACATATTCTAAAAAA
Source organism: Bactrocera neohumeralis (assembly GCF_024586455.1). Taxonomy (NCBI): domain Eukaryota; kingdom Metazoa; phylum Arthropoda; class Insecta; order Diptera; family Tephritidae; genus Bactrocera; species Bactrocera neohumeralis. Next base: position 30,758,584 of record NC_065921.1, on the reverse strand, counting down.
TCTAGAACAGCAAGCATGCCTTTAATTTACCGACCACTATAAAACATATACCTTGAAGCTAATGTCTCTCCTGGTAAAGTCACCACAGGCGTTCCCGTCCACAAAACGTCCATAGAAGTAGTATGCCCATTACAAAGCGGTGTATCAAGACAGATATCTGCTAATTGGCCGCGGCGGACATGTTCCTCTTTCGCTGCTACGTTCGAAAAAATTACGCGATCACCAGACAACCCTAGAAAATAGAAAAAATATATGAATACTTTTTTAACTTTTTTTACATCAATAAAAATATGGGTAATACTAATTTCTACCTCCATCTTTTTTAAGTATTTCTTAAATACATTTTTATTTTATCTAAATCAGGACTAAGGCTCATAATAAGTACTAACAATTATTTCACTTTGTCCATGTAAATTATTAGTGGGCCTAGCATAATTGGAAAATCAGTTTAAATAAATGGCATTATTTTCGTCAATAATATCTTATTCATACAAATATCCTTACAGATTATTTTAATAAATAGAACGTTTAGATGTAAGATGTAACAATTCCGCCTTGTATTTGTGATAATTTTTCAAAATTTCAGCGGCCCTGATGTAGACCCTGATTTACACATGTAAGCATATGAAATTTTAGCAGCCGATGTTATCAGTACTTTATTGCTGAATCTGCATGAAATAACTCTTTGATAAGTCTAGCCTATTGTATAGGAATTTATAGTATTTAATGCAGAATTATTTAAATTGTATATTGTTTAATCATACAATATTAATATATTCATGAACATTGTAAGTTTTTACAACAATATTTCACAACAAATATTATTAAGGTAAATATTATTTGAAAACAAGTAAGGAAGGTAAGTTCGTTCACAACATTTTATACTCTCGCATGAAAAGTGATAATCGAGATTTCATTATACATTTAATATTTTTCAAATACCGTAATTTATTTTTATTCCGCTAAATCAGGTTCCTTGTACTATATATTATACAGAGAAGGCATCAGATGGAATTCAAAATAGCGTTATATTGGAAGAATGGCGTGGGTGTGAACCGATTGGATATATTTCGTACATGTCATCATTGTTAAGAAAATATTATATACCAATTTCATTTTTCAAACGGTCATAGTAGTTCTACTGAGAAATTAGGCACTTTGGTCCATCGGGTGGGCCACGCCAAATATTCTGCTACTAAAAAAAAACTTGGGTACAGCTTCCCCTGCAAATATTCTTCCGTAAAATTTAGTGTTTCTGACGTGCTTTGTTAGTCGCTTAACGCACTTTTAGTGTTTTCAAAATTTATAACTTTAGGTGGGCAATATTTTTATAAAATTCTTCCATATTTTGAACTTATTTAAATGCCTGAAATATTAACTTGTAATCAGTTTTGTCCACATAGCTATAGTAGTTTCCGTATTACATATATTATTAAATGTTTCCACGCCCGATTTTATAAAAATATATTCCATAATATTTGCCTAAAAACTATGTACGATTTTGTTCAAATTTCATTTTAGTATCTTTATTTAAGGCTAATTATGACACTTTATAGTTTTCGACTTTCCGCCATTTTGTGGGCGTACAATGGAATTATACCTGATTTTTTATCTTTATTTTGGTTTTTGCCAAATAGTTTACCAAGATTGTTTTCATATATTGTCAATGTTATATTTTTAATGTAATTAATATTGCACGAATTGTACGGACAGACTTATATATTTATTTTTGTCACCCATCACTTTTTATATATAACCCTATATCTGATTTAAAACTCTCTTTTATATTAGGACTTACAAACAACCGTTATGTGAACAAAACTATAATACTCCCAAAACAGATCGGTAGCGCGCCTACATTGCAACCTCAGAGTTAAATACAAGGTGCGTTCCAAAGTAAACTGGACTTAAAAAAACAGAACAAATGGTTTTTTTGACAAAATCAATTTATTTTATTCAAAATAGTCTCCTTCTGCTTGAATACAGCTTTTTGCATGGTCCAAAAGCATGTCGAACGAGTGTTTTAGCTCCTTGGCCGGTATGGCCGACAGTATGCCTGTGCAAGCCCTTTGGATGGCCTCTACGTCTGCATAACGCTTTCCTTTCGTGGGCATTTGCATTTCTTCGAAAAGGAAGCAGTCGCACGGTGCCATATCAGGTGAATACGGGGAGTGGTTAATGGTGATTTTTGGTCAAATAATCAATCTTCGAATGTTCGATTCTGAGCAATTTTTGGTCGTAAGTCAATTTGTGCGGAATAAACCGTGCAAACACATTTCGTAAGGAAATAGATATTCATGAATAAATAAATTCGTGATACTTTTTAAACAAACCTCGTATAAATAAAAATAGACTCTTCTTAAATATATTATTATCTAATTTTTAGGTCCTATTTAAAAAATAGGTGACTTTATGTGACATTAGATGCATGAATGCTGGAGTGCCACAGGAAAAAATGCTTAGTCCTGTACTTTACATAATTTTTACATCTGCTCCGGTATACTGAAAATGTATTTATTGCTACTTAGGGCTATGATACTGCTCTATTGTCGTGAAGCCAGACTACAATTGGACCAAATAATTTAATGCAAGAAAAATCAAATAAGGCTAGCTCAACTAAAACTAAGCTACTAAACTCGCTTTTGCCTAACGGCTACTAAAGACTGTGCCGAATAAAATTGTCCGCTACAAAAACGATAAAATCTTTTAAATTAGTATTTCGATTATAATGGTAAACTAAAATATTTTATTTAAAAATTGTATATAAGATTTAAAAAACTGTGGAAGATTCTGTTAGTCGCCGCATCTTTTCGTAGAATTTTTGAGAATTACCCCTGTCGCCCAGCTTGTCAAGATCTTCACACTCACGCATTTCGGGCTCTCTTTTTTTTTGTTTACAAATGCGTCCCGCTTCCCTCTTCAACTCTCGGTATCTATCCCATCCCGCACGTGTTGTAGTCGATTGAAACGTTGGTCTGTTTTCTCTCCGCTGCGACACGGCACTCCTCGTCATACCAGCTGTTCTTTTGCCTTTTTCGAAAACCAATGGTTTCGTTTACAGTTGTACGTAAGGAACTTAAAATGCTGTCCCACAGTTCCCTTAAACTGAGTGCTTTCAGAGACAGGAGTGCAAGTCTAGTAAAAAATCGTTCGGCTGTCTATTCTGATTGCAGCTTCTCGACGTCGAACATTTCTTGTGTTTGTTGATGTGCGCTTTTTTGCTGCACAGAGGCGGGTGCGTATCTTGGCTGCAACAAGATAGTGGTCCTAGTTTATGTTACGACCTCGGAGCGTACGCACGTCTAAGACACTTTAGACGTGTCTTCCGTCTATCACAACATGATGGATCTGGTTGGTGGCTTTTCGATCCGGAGACAGCAAGGTAGCTTGATGTATTTTCATATGCTGGAATCTAGTATTACAGATAACCATATTTCGGGCCCCGGCGAAGTCGGTGAGCCTCAACCCATTTGGGGATGTTATCTCGTGGAGGCTGAATTTACTGGCTGTTGTGCGAAAGATACCTTCCTTGCCCACCCTGGCGTTAAAGTCGCCAAGCTCGATTTTGACATTGTGGCGGGGGCAGATCTCACAGGTGCGCTTCAAGCGCTCATAGAAGGCATTTTTGGTCTCATTGTCATTTTCTTCCGTCGGGGCGTGGAGGCAAATCAGCGATATGTTGAAGAACTTCGCTTTGATGCGGATTGTGGCTAGACGTTCATCCACCGGGGTGAATGACACACCGAATTTGCGCTCCTTTATATGGCCACTGTAGTAAATGCCACAAGGACCTACGTGCCTCAGTCCTTATCCCGTACATCGCATTTCTTGGACGGCGGTGAAGTCAGCCTTTATTTTCACAAGGACATCAACCAGCTGGGCAGCGGCACCTTCCCAATAAAGCGACCGGACATTCCAGGTGCATGCCCTCAAATCGTAATCCTTAATTCTTTTGTCATGGTCGTCATCAAAAGGGAAGTCGCTCATCCCAGCCTGACTAATATTTTCCATTGGGTGCGTTTTTTTACGTGGAGGGTCCCAAACCCAGCGCACAACCCTGCGGAGGAGATGTTTCGCCTTCTCACTTTAGCTCGCCTTCAAACGGATGTTCTTTGTCTACCCAGAGGATACTTCGTCTAGAACAGGAAGTCGTGACCTTCTTGAGTCATATGTAATGGAATCATTTCTGGCCACTCCCGAGCAAATGGCAATCAGAGAGCTTTCCTCACGTGCGTGAACTTCTACACATGACTCTATTCTCCTAAACCAATAATTATGTTTTAATAATAAAAAGTTTTAATTTTTCAGGAACCGCGTCAACCAGCCTTTTTAGGGTAGTGTCCGATATTCTCATAGTTGCTGAATACCACTTTCTTTTAAAGTCTTGAAGGTCTTTGGTGCCTTTCATCTCTCTTTTTACTAAAGCTCAGTATCTCTCCATTGGCCTTAGTTCTAGACAGTTATGTGGATTCGCTTTTTAGGTACTACCTAAAATTTCTCCATTTTGCTGGAACCGTTCTGAGATTGTTTTGCTACAGTGACATGAAGCGAAGTAGGGCCAAAAAACATGGACACTTCATGATGGCTTAAAAATTGGAGCAGTCTCTTTTCTAAACATTACTTCACATGTATTTCGCTGCTGATTGTACCCGATGCAAATTGCCTGCCACACAAGAAATTTTTTGCATTTTGTAACTTCTTAGCTTTGATTCAACAATATTTCCTCTAGAATTTGTGTCCAGTTAGCTGAGTAAAGTCAGCTAAAACGTAATTCTTGTTGTCCATTATGCATCAATCGAATTTCTTAACAAAATCATCCGTTGGCTTCTTAGCTCGTTTTCGGTTTCGTTACGGCGTTTCTATCGGAACTTTCAGTACCTTGTATGTCGTTAGCCCAGCTTTCTTCTTCGTCATGCGTACGACAGATTCTGAGGAGCCAGCCTTCCTCCCCCGAAATGCTTGGGGCTTTCTTGAGAATGGTCACAACGTTCTTCGCCTTCTCACAATTATGTGGCCTATTCTATTCAATTTACAGCGCGGACAAGAACCCGCAGAGTTGCATTTCGGTTTCAACTCGAGTTGTATTCGATTAAGAATTAATGTAATAAACTAAGAATATTATTTTGTGTCGATCGAAATTAGTTAACGAATTAATAATTGGTTCGTTTCCGAAGCCTAAGGAAAATATTAGTATTAGTTTATTAATGAATTACTTTGCAAAATTAGGAAATGTCAACTTTTTCTGGTTGGTGTATGGTTATACTTTGTGTACATTGTGACAAAAAGGTACCCGGAAATTGTAAATAAAACGCAAAACACTTAATAATGCAAACGCTTCAATACGGCCAAATTGAACTCCTTGTTGACCGTCTGTCCCACCGAACCAAACTACGAATAACGAATATAAACAAGTAGCATCACCTTGATTTTTGAGCGGCTTTGGTGTGGTTGTTTTGGTTTGGAATTTAATTTGTTTCTAATATTAAGCACAGTCTAAACTCTTATTTAAAAATCCAATAATTTAAACGACTATTGAAATTTACTGATAAAACCAGGGACAGAAAATAAGAGTTATTGCATAATTTTTGACTAATAAAATCATTATGAAGCAAGGGTCGGATATATATGATGAAGAAACAGAAACCTTTTAAAATTTGAGTTTTATTCTTTCTTCACAAAATAATCGTTTAATTATAATTTTTATTTTTCGCTTAGAAAATAAAAGTAATTTGACAACAGTTAGTTATTGCTCACAGAATAACAGTTATGCGGTGAATTATCATTATTATAAAAGCAATAAATAACTGTTGTTAAATAACTCTTGTTTTGTAAGCAAAAAATAAATATCGATTTATAACGATTATTTTGTGAGGAAAATATACTTGTCTAAATAATTTTAAACTTTTTTGCCCATTTCCTCATAACAGTTACGGTCGCTGCGTAAAACATTTATTCATAACATCAATAAAATAAATGTATGTATGTATATTTCCAACTCACCATATGCTTCGACAGATTTTTTAATATTCTGTTCTCCAACTGCAGGGAATCTCAACAGCCATAGCACTGAATTTGGCACATTTTTCAAAATCGATACCCAAGATTGTAAAGTTTGTGGGTCTATCTTATACAACTGATTGAAGTTGCAATATACTATTGCTTCGTCAGGTAATAAATATTGTCGGCGAGTTGTAATGACAATGTTTTGTGGTACTTCTTCCCCAGTAGCAGCTTTGTTATTTGTTTGGGTAGTAGCTAACCCATTCTGAACAAGAATCCCATTAAGAGATGTTTGAACTTGACCGGAGGCAATCATAGATACAATTTGGGTAGTACTTGGTAATTCTGCAACTTTATGTGTAATTTCTAAAGGTTTCTGGGCATTTACTATCTCTCGCACTTCTTTGACGTCGGTACTCTCTACTAACGGTGATAAATCTGCTGCATTTATGACGGCAATATTATCAGCTACACATGTTTGTTGTTTATCGCAAACTATAATACGTTCTTTGAGATGGGGAAACATTTGCTTATGATCACCTATGAAATATGTATTAGGCATATATGCCAGCTTTTCACTGTATTGTGAAGCAAGTTCCGGAGGACTGGTAACACAATCGGTAATGATATAATCCATAAAACTTGCACCACTAGTACCCGGGTATCCTAGCCACATAACTTGCACTGGAGCGGGGCGTAATGCAAATATTTCGTTGCGAGCGCCTTTAGTATATCCATTCATATTAACTAATATGTGAATTCCATCCGAATAAATGCGATCAGCAGCTTTACCATTGCACTGAATTTGAGACAAATCTACGAAATGTTCAGCCTCGCGTATGATCTTATATCTAAACGTTGTCCCATCATCTGAACTTAAAGCATAACAGAAAATCTCAACACAGGATTTATCATGAAGTCCTGGGATTGATTGCATTAAATGAGAGGTAGGATGGTTGCCGAAATCTGAGCTTACATATCCAATGCGCAATCTACCATCAGTGGGCAACTCCCGTGAAAATTTGTATGCGGGTTTGTGGAGGACATGAATCTTTTCTAAGCAAAGGTTTGCATGTCGCGTTGCTATAGCCTTGCGGAATTCGTGTGACAATGGATATAACATTGAATGATGTGGATGTACAGAAGGTAAACGATTTTTTTCTAATTGATCTGCTACAATGCTGATAAGTTTCTTCATTCGAGCATCATAATCCGTCCAGTCACATACAATTTGTAAACAATGAGCTAAATTGCAATAGGCGTCGGGAAAATCTGGTTTTAATTTCAAGGCGGTTCTATATGACTGTATAGCATCAGGAATATTGCCTGAATCTTTGTGTATACTTGCAAGGTTACTATGAGCATCAGCAAATGCGGGATTTATTTGAATCGCACGTGTATAACATTGTAGCGCCCCATTAATATCCTGTAGCTCTTTTAGTGTGTTACCCATATTAGAATAAGCATCCGCAAAAGTTGGCTGGATACGAATAGCTTCTTTATAATGCATTAGAGCCTCTTTTAATTTTCCTTGTTGCTGCAATACCGAAGCCAAATTGGAGTGAGCAGCGGCAAAGTCTGGAAATACTTCAAGCGCTTTAAGATACAAGCGAGTGGCTTCTTCAATATATCCTTGCTCTCGCTTGATATTGGCTAAATTATTAAGGGAATCAGCATGATTTGGGCACAAGCGTAAAGCAGTATTGTAACAATCTTCGGCATCCTTAACCTGTAAAAATAGTAGTATTTTTAAACTTGAGAAACAATACAAATTTTTCATATTATAATTAAATTATTCACGAAAGTAGTAACGAACATATAATAAATTAATTAATTAACATCATTAATATAATATCAAATTGGTTTTCTTAAAGATGAATTTACAAAAACACTGAATTTCTTTTAAGCCATGCTTTGTATAAAAATATTAAGTGCTTTTCAGACACTTCGCACAAATCTGTGAGATATTGCTGAATAAGCAGCAGCTCGTGGCCTAATCCATGAGTTTAACCGTGGCGAAGTTGGGCGTAGCCAAGTTAAAAGAACTCAAATGAACCCTGCTACCGCTTTGTTTTTCTCCAGGTAGCCCATGTAGTTTACAGGGTGAAGTCCACTGTTTCGACTTTACTTGGTCTCTGGTGTGAACACCGGATCTTTGTTTCGTGGACAGTCAAGAAACGACACAGAAACTCCTTTAAAATTTGCTTAAATAACCCCAACAGCACTTTTGTTGTCTGGGGTGAGCAAATGGAGCACCAATCGCACCGGCAGGCATCTCTTGCCTAGTATATATTTCGTACAGGATATAAACCTACACTCTACACTCTCTTTTACTATGCCTGAATTATAAAAGGTTTAATCATTATTATCGACATGTTTATTTTGATTCGGTTTTTGTTTTGTGACTATGTACCCGGAAATTGTAAATAAAACGAAAAATATTTAATTATTCTTCAATATTGATTTTGTCGCTAGTCCCTACAAGATAAAATTTATTTATGCCAACGATTTTTCCAGTCCTCGAAACACTTTTCGGGATGGCCTTTAGCTCCTTCATCGGGACCGATGGATTGTCGGCCGAGCTATTCAAATACGGCGGTGAAAAACTAATAAAAAGCATGCATCAGCTTCTTTATAGAATATGGTCGGACCAGAGCATGCCCACGATCGGAATTTAAGTGACAAGGAGACCCCACAATCTGCGTCAGCTACCGTGGGATAAGCCTCTCAACATCGCATATATGATTCTATCGAGCGTATTGTTTGAAAGATAAAAGTCCACCGTCAACAAACTGATTGGGTCTTATCAGTGTGGCTTTAAATCTGGCAAGTCAACAATTGACCAAATATTCACCATGCGCCAAATCTAGGAAGAGATCGATTTCAAAGCTGCTTTTAATACGACAAAAAGAAGCTGTCTTTATGCGGCGATGTCTGAATTTGGTATCCCCGCAAAACTAATACGCCTGTGTAAACTGACGGTGAGCAACACCAAAAGCTCCGTTAGGATCGGGAAGGACCTCTCCGAGCCGTTCGATACTAAAAGAGGTTTTAGGCAAGGCGACTCCCTCTCGGGTGACTTTTTTAACATACTTCTGGAGAAAATAATTTGAGCTGCAGAACTTAATCGAGCAGATACAATCTTTTTTAAGAGTGTACAGCTGCTGGCATAAGCTGATGATATTGATATCATTGACCTCAACATCCGCTAACGTTAGTTCTGCTTTCTCCATGTTAGACAAAGAAGCAAAGAAACGCAGAATATCTCTTGCCAACAAGTGCTACTTCGAACTAAGTGGGCTATTGAGAAGTAAAATTCTCTCTCGACGGGCAAAAACCAAACTCTATAAGTCACTCTTTATTCATGTCCTGCTATATGGTGCAGAGGCTTGGACGATGACAAAAACTGATGAGTCGACATTGCGAGTTTTCGAAACAAGAGTTCTGCGAAATATTTATGTTTCTTTGCGCGATGACCACGCGAATATCACATTAGATGGAACGACATAGTTCAGCGAATTAAAAGACAGCGGCTACGCTGGCTAGGTCATGTTGTCCGGATGGACGAAAATATTCCAGCTCTAAAAGTATTCGACGCAGTACCCGCCGGAGGAAGCAGAGGAAGAGGAAGACCTCCACTCCGTTGGAAGGACCAGGTGGAGAAGTAAAAGTAATTTATACAAGTAAGGAAGCGCTAAGTTCGTGTGCAACCGAACATTTTATACTCTTGCAACTTGCAAGAATTAAAGACAGGGAAATATTTTAAGCTGTAAAGTCACCCGGAAGTTCGAAAATCTTGATACCAAGTACATGGGGGCTAAGCGAAGTATTGGTCCGATTCAAAAAAATTTTGACACACATACGTACCATTATAAGAAAAGAATGATCCCCTAATTTCTGATATATATATCACACACTGACCGACAGTTTCGATCAAAATTCAATTATAGGCACCGGGGTTTTTAATATTCGGCAACGAACGGCTTGAACAGTTTTTATTGATTTTAAACAATTTTTGTACATAAGGTGGTATATACTAAATACATTATTCGTGCAAAGTTTTATCCTATTATATTAATTGATTCTTGATTTGTGTACTGGAAAATAAACGAATCAAGTGAAATTGAAAATTGTGCAATATGGGAAGTGGGCATGGTTATTGTCTGATTTCGTCCAAATGTAGCAAACACAAAAATTCTTAACAAGGACTATTTTAGTTCAGTGTACCATTCAAATTTTTCACGGAGGCGGAGAGCAAAAAGACCTCGAGTTCCCGAAACACAAGATTAAATGTTTGTGATTTATAGCACATTTTTTGCACATGCATTTTCTTAAATTTTAATCAACATTATTACACGTTCTTCGCGAGATAATTATTGCATTATTAAGTATTAGCTGAGCATCATAACAGGATTGCAGCACTGTGGTAATTATTAAGCGACTCGAACAGCAACAGCGGTTCTACAGCAACTTTTTAGGTGCAAATTATGCAAAAAATCGGCAACTCTGAATTTTTGTCAGTTGCTGTACTGCTGTAACAATTACGTTTCTCGGACGTACCCATTGTTTCTTTAATAAAATCTATTTAATTTCAAATTTTAACAAATTAAATATTTCGTATTTATTTTAAGAAATCCGGCATCTCCACGCTTCGGCAGCCGCCCTACAGCCCAGATGTGGCCTCCCCGAACTTTTTTTTGTTGCCTTGCCTGAAAAGGCAAGTATTCTGAGACGACCGAGGGGATCCAAGCGGCATGCACCGGCTTCAAGGATATTCCGGAGAATGGCTTTCATGACGTTTTCAATGCTTGGAAATCGGGCTGGCAGCACTGCATCGACGCAGAAGGAGCCTATTTTGAAAGTTTTTAAAGAATTGTAACGATTGGTTTAATACAATTTTTTAAATCGACTCAATCCTATTACTTTCCGGACAAACCCTGTAGACTAGTTTAGGCCTTTGCGATACCAGATGGAGTTCACTTACTAAGTCATAGAGAAGTGGTCATCGTTTACGATGCCTGCGCTTGACGCGAATTTTAACAGACTCTGCGGACTCACTATCGATACCTCCTCCATTGTATCATACTGTTGGGACCAAAGATGCTTACAGCGTAGTCTTGCTTATTGCGGGACAAGATATGCTCCATTGTTTCCCTGGTGACCTGCTTTAGGAATTTAGGAAAGTCCTTGATCGCCTTTTACTTGGAAGTGGCCAGAAACGATTCTTTTACATATGGCTCAAGCAGCTCACGTCTTCCGGTCTTTGACCAAGTATCTTCTGGGTAGCCTAAGAATATCCGTTTAAAGGCGAGCTAAAGTGAGAAGGCGAAATGTCCCCTACAAAGGGTTGTGCGCTCCACGTAAAAAACACTCCCAATGAAAAGGAACAAAAAGCCTCGGAAGAGAAACCCCCTTTTTATGATGACCATGGCAAACGAAATAAGGACTACGATTTAAGGGCATGCACCTGGAATGTCTGGTCCCTTAATTGGAAAGGTGCCGCTGCCCAGCTGGTTGATGTCCTTGTGAAACAATGTGATGTGTGTGGCTGACATCACCTGCACCTATGAGAGTTGCCCCCGCCGCAATGTCAAAATCGTGCTTGGCGAATTTAGCGCCAGGGTGGGTAAATAAGGTATCTCTGGCGCAACAGTCGGTAAATTCAGCATCCACGAATGGGTTGAGGCTGATCGACTTCGCCGCGGCCCGAAACATGGTTATCTGTAGTACTAGATTCCAGCATATGAAAATACATCAAGCCACCTGGTCGTCAGCAGATCCATCATGTTGTGGTAGACGGAACACGTCTCCAGTGTTCTGATTGCCGTGTCGCAGGGGAGAGAAAACAGACTGCCTATCTCGCAACGTTACGATCGACCACAAGACGTGCAGGATAGGATAGATACCGAGAGTTGAAGCGGGAAGCGAGACGCATTTGCAGACAGAAAAAGAGAGATGCCGAAATGCATGATTATGAAGAGCTTGACGGGGATAATGCTCGAAAATTCTACGAAAAAATGCGGCGACTAACAGAAGATTTCAAGACCGGAGCATACTCTTGTAGAACCCGAAAGTCTGCTGAAATTATGGACGGAACATTTCTCCAGCCTGCTGAATGGCAATGATTGCATAACGCCAGAAGAAGGCGAACCCGATTCTCAATCGATGACGATGGAGCAGACGTTCCATTGTCCGACCATGGAGAAGTTCGAATAGCAATCACCCGTCTGAAGAACAACAAAGCGGCGGGGGCCGATGGATTGCCGGCCGAGCAAACACGGCCGCGAAGAACTGCTAAGGAGCATGTATAAGCTTTGTAAAATATGGTCGGATGAAAGCATGCTCAACGATTGGAATTTAAGTGTCTCCAAATTGCCAAATCCACAAAAAGGGAGATACCACAATCTGCGCCAACTACCGTGGGATAACCTCCTCAACATCGCATATAAGGTTCTATCGAGCGTCTTGTGTGAAAGATTAAAGCCCACTGTCAACAAACTGATTGGACCTTATCAGTGTGGCTTCAGACCTGGAAAATCAACAATTGACAAGATATTCTTCTTCTTTATTTGCCAATTCGCATTCGAATATTGGTGATCATATAACATTTAATAATATGTACAATATTAATAAGCTTAATATTAATATAATAATGTATTGTTTACATGTTAAATATATACTATATATTGCATATTGAAAGAAAAAAATAAAAAATATCACAGATTTTGAATTATCGCAGCATATTTCTCGCTATCTCTCGCCACATCTATAAGGTTGCCAATGTTCTGGATTCCTGTCCATTGTCGAATGTTTCGAAGCCACGAAAGTTGTTTACGGCCAATACCCCGTTTTCCTTCAATTTTTCCTTGGATAATTATTTGTAGGAGCTCATACTTAGAGTGCCTCATAATATGTCCTAGGTAGGCTGCTTCTCTTTGTTTTATAGTCCTTAACAACTCTCTATTGCGGTTCACTCTTCTCAAAACTTCACTGTTTGTAACTGGATCTGTCCATGGGATTTTTAGGATTCTTCTAATAAGCCATAGCTCGAAAGACTCTAGCTTGTTCATATCTGTGATTTTTAGAGTCCACGTTTCCATCGCATAGAGAAGTACTGTCCAAACATAACATTTTAAAAAACGTATTTTGGTTGTGTTGTTGAGGTCATGGCTACATAATATGTTTTTGTATTTGAGAAAAGTTGTTCGCGCAAATTCGATTCGACATTTTATTTCTTTTGAACAATCCCAACTTTCATTGATCTGACAACCAAGGTACTTGAAATTTTTAACTCTTTCGATTGGATTGTTATTAATCATGAGGTGTGTGTCATTGTATATGTTTTTCCTACTAATAATCATGTACTTCGTCTTGTTTATGTTAATGCGTAGGCCATATTCGTCACTACATAAGTTAACTCGGTTTACAAGTTCTTGTAATCCCATCAAGCTATCGGCTATAAGTGTAGTGTCATCTGCATAGCGTATATTATTTATGAAAATACCATTAACTTTCACACCTTGATCAATACTGGTTACCGATTCTTGAAATATTACTTCCGAATATATGTTAAATGACAAGGGTGACAGAATGCATCCTTGTCTTACACCTCGTGAAATAGATATTTCTTCGGTTATATCACCATTGATGGTTACATGCGCAGTTTGTTGCCAATACAGATTTCTTATGCAACGAATCTCTTTGTCATCTATTCCCATGGAATGAAGAATTTACATAAGTTTATCGTGTTTAATGGTGTCGAAAGCTTTCTCATAATCAATAAAGCATAAAAATACATCTTTTTGGACATCTTTACAGCTTTGAACCAAGACTTGCATACAGAACAATGCCTCGCGTGTTCCAAGACCTTCTCTGAAGCCAAATTGCGTCTTACCCATTGACTCTTCACATTTCTTATATATTCTGGCGTGAATGACTTTTAGAAATATCTTAAGAGCATGTGACATTAGACTAATTAGTATGTACTCACTACAATGTTTCGCATTATCGTATGGCGTATTCACTATGCGCCAAATCTTGGAAAAGACCCGTGAAAAGAGAATCGACACACACCACCTCTTCTCTTGCACGAAAATAAGTTGACTTCATGCCGCGATGCCTGAATTTGGTATCCGCGCAAAACTAATACGGCTGTATAAACTGACGTTGAGCAACACCAAAAGCTCCGTCAGGATCGGGAAGGACCTCTCCGAGCCGTTCGATACCAAACGAGGTTTCAGACAAGGCGACTCCCTATCGTGCGACTTCTTCAATCTGCTGCTGGTTGAGCAGCAACCAAAAGAGGTTTCAGACAAGGCGAGCCCCTTTCGTGTGACTTTTTCAACCTACTTCTGGAGAAAATAATTTGAGCTGCAAAACTTAATCGAGCAGATACAATCTTTTTTAAGAGTGTACAGCTGCTGGCATACGCTGATGATATTGATATCATTGACCTCAACATCCGCGACGTTAGTTCTGCTTTCTTCAGGTTAGACAAAGAAGCAAAGCAAATGAGTCTGGTAGTGAACGAGGGCAAGACGAAATATCTCCCGTCATCAAACAAACAGACGTCTATCTTGGAACCAGCATCAGCATCAACACCAACAACAACGTCAGCCTCGAAATCCAACGCAGAATATCTCTTGCCAACAGGTGCTACTTCGGACTAAGTAGGCAATTGAGAAGTAAAGTTCTCTCTCGATGGGCAATGCAGAAGCATGGACGATGACAACATCTGATGAGTCGACATTGCGAGTTTTCGAAACAATAGTTCTGCGAAAGATTTATGTTCCTTTGCGCGTTGGCCACCGCGAATGTCGAATTAGATGGAACTATGAGCTGTATGTCGATGCATGCGACGACATGACATAGTTCAGCGAATTAAAAGACAGCGGCTACGCTGGCAAGGTCATGTTGACAGGATGGACGCAAACACTCCAGCGCTGAAAGTATTCGACGCAGTACCCGCCGGGGGAAGCAGAGGAATAGGAAGGACTCCACTCCGTCGGAAGGACCAAGTGGAGAAGGACCTGGCTTCACTTGGAATATCCAATTGGCGCCACGTACCGAACGGGTTTTCGAGCAAAATTTAAATTATAAAGTCTTATCTTACTTAGTAGGAAAAATTATTCAGTGGAGCATGAATGGAGCGACTACCATTATGTGCAATTAGATACTTATCAAAGAAAATAACCCTGATGTAATATGTATTCAAGAGACTCAGATTCCAATAAGATATTTTAAAAAAATAATCTTACCCCAAACAATACTTTGGCTACTTTTTTAATTTACACAACATACTATAGTACAATCTAACAAGCAAGGAGTTGGTACACTAGTTAAAAGATACATATCGACGAAATTTTTAATATAACTTCAACACTGTCAACCATAACAATGAAATTAAAAGTTAATCATTCAATTTGTATAGTCAATACATACAATTCCTCCCCAACAAGCGTTTAACGAAACTGACCTAAGGTATATGTATAAACAGCTTCTCAAACCTGTCTTATGAGTTGGCACCTTCAATATTTGGAATCCACTTTGGGGCTCTCCCAAATCAAATGCAAGAGGCTTGATAATTGAAAACCTTACAATAAACCACAAAATGACATTATTTAATAATGGCGCTCCCACACACTTCTCAACGCATTCACCTTTCACCAATGTAGACCTCCCCTTTCTACCCCCGAACAGTCTCCCAGAATCGAGTGAAGACTTTTTTCCGAACTTAAAGGTGAACCAATTTTAATCAATACTGGTACCGAACTACATGCTACAAAATCTATATAAGTATATAAAAATCAATGCCACTTTCTTTGTAATTTCATCACTCATAAACGGCTGAACCGATTTGGCTGATTTTTTTTTTGTTGTTTTTGTTATTATGAGGAGAAGGTTCTTAGGTAAGAAAAAATTACGAAAGTTACCGGAAAACCCCTAAAAACACCCCTTTTCTTTTTCCCATACAAACGTATATATTTTTACGTATGTATACATATGTACATATGTAACGCTAACGTTCGAGAACGGCGGAACCAATCTTCATGAAATCAGAAGTTGTTCGCTGTGGATCTGGAAAGGGTTAGATATAAAAAAACCATATACTTTTCATAAAGAAAAGTCGAAAAATTGGAAATTTCCAAAAAGTGACTTTTCATACAATTCTTTTTTGTTTTGTTTTTCAATATTTTGATTTGTAAATTATTTTAATCGTTCAATTTCGGTCGTTTGCTTTTTTATTCCGGTTATTTAAAAGAATAATTATTGAAAATTATTCAGCGAAAGCTTTATGTGTGTTTCAAACGAAGTGATCATATAAGAAATTAGTTTAAAGAAAATGCCGACACGTCCAAAATCAAACATAGGTCGACGTACTCGAAATGCTCGGGGCGTGTTGTCACAAAGAGTATCACAAAGTACAGTGCGACGTCCACGAAATAGATTTGAAGAAGCTCATCATGCAAGAAATCCAGCAAGACCTACGCGAATATGATTACGTCGTGTTTTCAATCGACTATAATGTACATGGATATACTGGAATGATGGATGTTATATGCCCATGTTATCTCGGGTGAAACGGCTGGAATGTGTTGCGCTAACGGGAAAGTAAAATTGCCGGAATTTGAACCGCCTCCTGAACCATTACAATTATTAATTTACATCACCAGAATCGAAACATTTTTTAAATCATATACAAGAGTACAATTCGTCTTTTCAAATGACTTCTTTCGGCGCTACAAAAATTATAAGAGATCAATGAATTTATGGCGAAAAAGATCCGAATAATTGCCGGAAAACCCCTAAAAAGATCCCTTTTCTTTTTCCCATACAAACGGAACGGCTGAACCAATCTTGATGAAATTTTCAGAGGCTGTTCGCTGTGGATCGAGGAAAGTTTAGAAATAAAAAAACCGTATCCTTTTCGTTAGGAAAAGTCGGAAAATTGGACTTTTTTTCATACAAACATTTTTTTTTCAACTTTTTTCCTTTTGTTTTTCAATTGTCAAATTTGTCGTTTGCTTTCTTTATTCCGGCTACTCAAAAAAAAATTATTGAAATTTATTCAGTGAAAACGTTATGTGTGTTTCACATAAAGTGCTCAATTACAGATTAAAATTTGTTACGATGCCACGAAGAGGTCGCGTTCGTTTTGGCATCAACATAAGTATG